>NC_140167.1:204208031-204340531 GCF_963971535.1 Notolepis coatsorum
TCCTCTGCCCTCCTCTAGAAGAGACAAGGGAACGTTTCTCTTCTCTGCCCTCCTCTAGAAGAGACAAGGGAACGTTTCTCTCCTCTGCCCTCCTCTAGAAGAGACAAGGGAACGTTTCTCTTCTCTGCCCTCCTCTAGAAGAGACAAGGGAACGTTTCTCTCCTCTGTCCTCCTCTAGAACAGACAAGGGAACGTTTCTCTTCTCTGCCCTCCTCTAGAAGAGACAAGGGAACGTTTCTCTCCTCTGCCCTCCTCTAGAAGAGACAAGGGAACGTTTCTCTTCTCTGCCCTCCTCTAGAAGAGACAAGGGAACGTTTCTCTCCTCTGCCCTCCTCTAGAAGAGACAAGGGAACGTTTCTCTCCTCTGCCCTCCTCTAGAAGAGACAAGGGAACGTTTCTCTCCTCTGCCCTCCTCTAGAAGAGACAAGGGAACGTTTCTCTCCTCTGCCCTCCTCTAGAAGAGACAAGGGAACGTTTCTCTTCTCTGCCCTCCTCTAGAAGAGACAAGGGAACGTTTCTCTTCTCTGCCCTCCTCTAGAAGAGACAAGGGAACGTTTCTCTCCTCTGCCCTCCTCTGGAAGAGACAAGGGAACGTTTCTCTTCTCTGCCCTCCTCTAGAAGAGACAAGGGAACGTTTCTCTTCTCTGCCCTCCTCTAGAAGAGACAAGGGAACGTTTCTCTCCTCTGCCCTCCTCTAGAACAGACAAGGGAACGTTTCTCTCCTCTGCCCTCCTCTAGAACAGACAAGGGAACGTTTCTCTTCTCTGCCCTCCTCTAGAAGAGACAAGGGAATGTTTCTCTTCTCTGCCCTCCTCTAGAAGAGACAAGGGAACGTTTCTCTCCTCTGTCCTCCTCTAGAACAGACAAGGGAACGTTTCTCTCCTCTGCCCTCCTCTAGAACAGACAAGGGAACGTTTCTCTCCTCTGCCCTCCTCTAGAAGAGACAAGGGAATGTTTCTCTTCTCTGTCCTCCTCTAGAAGAGACAAGGGAACGTTTATCTTCTCTGCCCTCCTCTAGAACAGACAAGGGAACGTTTCTCTTCTCTGCCCTCCTCTAGAAGAGACAAGGGAACGTTTCTCTTCTCTGCCCTCCTCTAGAAGAGACAAGGGAACGTTTCTCTTCTCTGCCCTCCTCTAGAAGAGACAAGGGAACGTTTCTCTCTGCCCTCCTCTAGAAGAGACAAGGGAACGTTTCTCTCCTCTGCCCTCCTCTAGAAGAGACGAGGGAACGTTTCTCTTCTCTGCCCTCCTCTAGAAGAGACAAGGGAACGTTTCTCTTCTCTGCCCTCCTCTAGAAGAGACAAGGGAACGTTTCTCTCCTCTGCCCTCCTCTAGAAGAGACAAGGGAACGTTTCTCTTCTCTGCCCTCCTCTAGAAGAGACAAGGGAACGTTTCTCTCCTCTGCCCTCCTCTAGAAGAGACAAGGGAACGTTTCTCTCCTCTGCCCTCCTCTAGAAGAGACAAGGGAACGTTTCTCTCCTCTGCCCTCCTCTAGAAGAGACAAGGGAACGTTTCTCTCCTCTGCCCTCCTCTAGAAGAGACAAGGGAACGTTTCTCTCCTCTGCCCTCCTCTAGAAGAGACAAGGGAACGTTTCTCTTCTCTGCCCTCCTCTAGAAGAGACAAGGGAACGTTTCTCTCCTCTGCCCTCCTCTAGAAGAGACAAGGGAACGTTTCTCTTCTCTGCCCTCCTCTAGAAGAGACGAGGGAACGTTTCTCTCCTCTGCCCTCCTCTAGAAGAGACAAGGGAACGTTTCTCTTTTCTGCCCTCCTCTAGAAGAGACAAGGGAACGTTTATCTTCTCTGCCCTCCTCTAGAAGAGACAAGGGAACGTTTCTCTTCTCTGCCCTCCTCTAGAAGAGACAAGGGAACGTTTCTCTCCTCTGCCCTCCTCTAGAAGAGACAAGGGAACATTTCTCTCCTCTGCCCTCCTCTAGAAGAGACAAGGGAACGTTTCTCTCCTCTGCCCTCCTCTAGAAGAGACAAGGGAACGTTTCTCTTCTCTGCCCTCCTCTAGAAGAGACAAGGGAACGTTTCTCTCCTCTGCCCTCCTCTAGAACAGACAAGGGAACGTTTCTCTCCTCTGCCCTCCTCTAGAACAGACAAGGGAACGTTTCTCTTCTCTCCCCTCCTCTAGAAGAGACAAGGGAACGTTTCTCTCCTCTGCCCTCCTCTAGAACAGACAAGGGAACGTTTCTCTTCTCTCCCCTCCTCTAGAACAGACAAGGGAACGTTTATCTTCTCTGCCCTCCTCTAGAAGAGACAAGGGAACGTTTCTCTTCTCTGCCCTCCTCTAGAAGAGACAAGGGAACGTTTCTCTTCTCTGCCCTCCTCTAGAAGAGACAAGGGAACGTTTCTCTCCTCTGCCCTCCTCTAGAAGAGACAAGGGAACGTTTCTCTCCTCTGCCCTCCTCTAGAAGAGACAAGGGAACGTTTCTCTCCTCTGCCCTCCTCTAGAAGAGACAAGGGAACGTTTCTCTCCTCTGCCCTCCTCTAGAAGAGACAAGGGAACGTTTCTCTTCTCTGCCCTCCTCTAGAAGAGACAAGGGAACGTTTCTCTTCTCTGCCCTCCTCTAGAAGAGACAAGGGAACGTTTCTCTCCTCTGCCCTCCTCTAGAAGAGACGAGGGAACGTTTCTCTCCTCTGCCCTCCTCTAGAAGAGACAAGGGAACGTTTCTCTCCTCTGCCCTCCTCTAGAAGAGACAAGGGAACGTTTCTCTTCTCTTTATATTTATTGATAAAGGATTTGCACTACAACTCGTACACCTACTGTGAATTGTACCTAAATTGCACCTCGTCCCATTTCTCCATTTCTGCCTTGCACTATATAGTATTGTATATTAGTACACTGCACAGTATTGTATATTGTATGGTAACTACGTCTATTCTGCATCGAACATTGTACATATGTCTAAACTGAACACTGTGACCTCATTTTTTTTTACTTCTAATTTTACTATGTTATTTTATTTCATACTTATCTTGTCTTGCACAGTCTCTGGAGCGCAACAGTAAGAAGCATTTTGTATAAAAGTATTCTGTACTTCTGTATGACAACTATTAAAGAAACTTGAAACTTGAAACTTGCCCTCCTCTAGAACAGACAAGGGAACGTTTCTCTCCTCTGCCCTCCTCTAGAAGAGACAAGGGAACGTTTCTCTTCTCTGCCCTCCTCTAGAAGAGACAAGGGAACGTTTCTCTCCTCTGCCCTCCTCTAGAAGAGACAAGGGAACGTTTCTCTTCTCTGCCCTCCTCTAGAAGAGACAAGGGAACGTTTCTCTTCTCTGCCCTCCTCTAGAAGAGACAAGGGAACGTTTCTCTCCTCTGCCCTCCTCTAGAAGAGACAAGGGAACGTTTCTCTTCTCTGCCCTCCTCTAGAACAGACAAGGGAACGTTTCTCTCCTCTGCCCTCCTCTAGAAGAGACAAGGGAACGTTTCTCTTCTCTGCCCTCCTCTAGAAGAGACGAGAGAACGTTTCTCTTCTCTGCCCTCCTCTAGAAGAGACAAGGGAACGTTTCTCTCCTCTGCCCTCCTCTAGAAGAGACAAGGGAACATTTCTCTCCTCTGCCCTCCTCTAGAAGAGACAAGGGAATGTTTCTCTTCTCTGTCCTCCTCTAGAACAGACAAGGGAACGTTTCTCTCCTCTGCCCTCCTCTAGAAGAGACAAGGGAATGTTTCTCTTCTCTGTCCTCCTCTAGAACAGACAAGGGAACGTTTCTCTCCTCTGCCCTCTAGAAGAGACAAGGGAACGTTTCTCTCCTCTGCCCTCCTCTAGAAGAGACAAGGGAATGTTTCTCTTCTCTGTCCTCCTCTAGAACAGACAAGGGAACGTATATTTGGCAGCATTTGAAGTTAGGACATGTTTTACACAAACATGTTTTACACAAAGAACTCCAAGCTACAGTGTGAGCTTCCTATCGACACTGTAAAGTAGGGCTGGGCATCACCAGAGGCCTCACGCTACGATACTATCACCATACTTGAGTCACGATACGATAGTATTGCGATACTAAATATATTGCGATATGCCGAGTATTGCGATATTAATATTGCGATATATTGTGATTTATTACCTTTTTTTCAACTGCAAAGTAGAACTTTGTCAACATGTTTATCTAATAAAATAAAGTTCAGTCTGTTCGTCTCACTTCAATCATTTTTATTGCAGAACGTGGTATTTTCTCAAGCAGACGGATGTAAACACTGTAATCTGTGTTGCATGTACCTGACAAACTGAACTGTTGGTATTACAGTCATATTCCAACTTAACTGAATGCACACGTGTGTGTGGACTACTGTACTATTACAGGTATTGAAATGAACAATGCAACCTCCTTATACAAAATAAAATATATATATATCTTTTATTTTTATTTTTTTTATAAATAATTAAATATCGATACTTGGCGTCCCTGTATCGATACAGTATCGCCACGCAAAGTATTGCGATACTACTACGTATCGATATTTCCCCCCACCCCTACTATCTACACTGTAAAGTGTTCCCACTGCTGCTGCGCCAATTAACCCTTTCACTGCCACACGACAGCCGGTTAACCCTTTACTATCGCACAACCGACGGCGATGCTCCATCATTAGCATCATTAGCTCCGCATCCGCGGAGCTAATGATGCTAATGATGGAGCATTGCCGTCGGTTGTGTGATAGTAAAGAGCTAACCTTCTGTATTCAGTGAACGGGTTAACCGGCTGTCGTGTGGCAGTGAAAGGGTTAAGAGGCAAATTGCAACTCCTCCTGCAATCAACAGGAGGTCATATCTCACCTCAGAGAACCCATTGCACTCTCACTGCCACTTAGAGTGATGGGGATCAGTGACCTCATCTCAGCACGAATCCCAGTCGATCTCCACTAACACACTGTAGTGGAAGAAGGTCATCTGACTGCAATGGTGTGTCGCGCCACGAGGAACAGGATTCTTCATGAGTGTGCGATCTATCTTTATTATGGTTTCACTGCGGCTGAAGTGCCATCCTGCCGTCTAACCTGTCCCCCCCGGCAACAGTAACGGTAACAACAAGACTTGCGTCTAAAAATACTGAATTGAGATATGAATACCTACGGCACGTAATATACAGATACCTGGATATTGGAATCGTTGGGGCCCTAATATTGTTTGTTCACCATGTTGACTGAACTGCCCCCCTGTCTGTTCTCTGCTTGTTTGAACAACAAACACATTTAGTGGTTGCTCTCTCTCTCTCTCTCTCCTTTTCTTCTCTCCCTCCTCCATCACCTCCTCTTCTCTCTCTCTCTCAGCTCTCTCCCTCATTTTATTATCTCCCCTCTCCCCCACCTCCTCTTCTCTCTTCTCTCTCTGTCTCTGTCTCTCTTATCTCTCTCTCTCTCTTCCACTTTCTTCCATTTCATCCATTACCGGTTGCCCACCCTCCTCTCTCCAGCTCTCTTTCTCTGTCTCTCCATCGCCGCCCCCCCACCCTAACCCTAACCCCCATCGCCCCCCCCCCCCCCCGGTTTCATCTTGATACCTACCCCCAATCTCCCTCTCTCCTTCCCTATACCCCCTTCAACCCCCCTCCTCTCAAATCGCTCTTCTCCTTTTTCTCTGCCTCTTCTCTTCTCTCTCTATCCTCCTCTTCTACTCTCACTCCTCTCTTTTCATCTCTTCTCTCTCTCCTCCCTCCCTCTGCTCACAGAAAAGCCATGAGGAAATAAACCTTTTTCAAAAAAAGAAATGTTCTTCCCACATTATCAGTATTGTGATCACATGTCGTGAAAGGTGAAGGCAAAATGTTCACATTTGATACAGTAGAAGTGACAGTTTTTGCGATGCTGTAGTTGGCCCACACACACGCGCACACGCACACACACACACACACACACACACACACACACACACACACACACACACACACACACACACACACACACACACACTGGGGCCATCAGACAGAGACTGGGGCCATCAGACAGAGAGACAGACAGACAGACAGACAGACAGACAGGCAGACAGGCAGACAGACAGACAGACAGACAGACAGCAGCGTGTTAACGTGTGTGTTTCTGTCTTCACAGGACGTGTGGCCTGACTGCTTGTGTCTGTTGGAGAGAGAGAGAGAGAGAGTGTGAAGCAGGGAGTTAACCCCTCCATGACTGCATGACAGTTTGCAGTTTTTGTATTTATAAATTTTTTCCTTTCGTCTTGTCGACGTCCTCTTCTCTCTCTCTCCCCCCCTTTCTTGCTGTGGTGGGTCTTATCCTGGTGCAGCAGTCGGCTGCAGGGCTTCTCTTTGTGTCTCACGGCAGTGAGGGAACCTCTGCTCTCTGTGTGTCAGCGTCTGCTGCGGTGGAAGGGTTGCTGGTGCCGTTACCGCCTCAACAGTCTAACGTCTAAATAAACGGCAACGCTCTTCGGAATGCGTTTTCTTCTTCAGCGGGTGGCTCTGATTTTAAAGCAGTTTATCACGCCGTACGGGAAGCGGTTGCTTACTAGTGGGTCTCCGTGTCATGAAGGATCTGAACAGGCTCTCTGGTGTCAGATTGAGTACAGGTGGAGGGTTAGGGTTATAGGTACAGAGGTGCTCCCGGGCAGAAGGTTCATTATTGTCACTCTGATGTGTTTTCAGTAGGTTATGATTTTGCGGTACGCTGTGTTTCTGCTCGTCGTTACGTAACGAGACGGAGGCGCTGTGACCAGGACTCTGGTGTTAGTCTGCATCTATAATGCAGACGTCTACTTCCTCCTGGTAGTTCAGAGAAAGTACAACAGCACTTAAACACACGCCTGTATATTATATAATAATAATATAATATAATATAATTATAATAATATAATATAATATAATTATAATAATATTTTAAAAAATATATTTAAAACACTCGCACACATAAACAATTTCCAATATGGAATTACATTGTGGAAGAGAAATCAATTATGGAAAATGAATAATACTTTTTTCATTATGAAAAATAAATCCATTGTGCTACAGTCTCTTTCATATCTTATTGTATCTGTTCAGGATTCATAAGAATTGGATGACTTTGATGTTATGTTTGATGATACATACATACATATTTGATACAATAATGTGAAAGCCCAAAACCTCTTTGCCTCTGTGACAAATGGGACCCTGGTGCTTGATGATTGATGGTACTTCTCTAACCTGATTTCTCTCTCTCTCTTCTCATCAAGCCCCGTTCAACTCTGTCTTATTTATTTTGCTGTTAAAAAGTGCAATAATAAATCATGTTTTTTTTAGGTTTTATTTTTTTATTTGAGTGGAAAAGTCATTCATAATGTCTATTCACTATGTCATAATGTACCCCATGTCTTTAAGCTGTGTTTAGAGTAGACCTATAAATACTGTCCAAGCTGTTTTGTTATCTCAACCTCACCATCAACAGTATATTATACAGTAAGCCATACCGGTGATGGTTGGGTGATGTACAGAAAACAGCCCCCATCATATTTTGGCCCCTGTCTTATTCTCCATCTTTATAAATGAACTAGGAAATGGGATAAGCCCAGCATGGTTTCATTTATACGCCGATGATACAGTTGTTTACACAGTGGCTTCCTCTTTAACTCGGGCCATAGAGCTTCTCTACAGGATGCTTTTAATACACTGCAACACTCCTTGCTAAGACTGGTCCTTAATGCTAAAAAGACCAAGTGCATGACCTTCTCTCGCTCTCGAGCTAATACAGCTGTCCCTCCGATTCTGACACTGGAAGGGACATGCCTTGACAAAGTAGCATCCTATAAATATCTGGGCATATGGCTTGATGAAAAGATGACCTTTGATGTACATATTGGGAACCTACTGAGAAAACTTAGGCCTAAACTGGGCTTTTTCTTCCGGTTAAAGAAATGTTTCCCGTCTGAAGCCAGGAAGAGAATTGTGCAGAGTTCCTTTCTGCCTGTATTAGACTCTATGGCGATGTGATCTATATGCATGCTCCTTCCTCCCTGCTTAAAAAGCTGGATTCTGCGTACCATACTGCCATAGGTTTTGTAACGGGTGCAGGCTCTCGCACCCACCACTGCACTCTGTATCAGTCCTTAGGATGGTCCTCTCTGTACCAAAGAAGACAATCACACATGTTGATTTTTATCCTGAAGTCATTGCTAGCTAAGCTGCCCTTATATATCTCCAGACTTCTGTCCTTTTATACTTGCTTTTTTAATACCAGACGAGCAGCAAATGGGATGCTGTTAAATGTTCCTCTGATGCAGTCAGAGCTCGGTAAAGCTGCATTCTCCCACTATGCTCCCTTTTTATGGAATACACTGCAAGTGAAACTTTGTCTAGAGACACTTCCTACTGTGAATGCTTTTAAAGGTTTGCTACGACTAGCCCTTTATGAAACATGTAATTGTTGTACCTGATGCTATTGCTGATCTGATTATGCTCCTTGCCACTGCACAAATGGCCTTCTGTGTTTTGTATTTGATTTGTATGTTTTTTGTTTGTTTAATGTACTGTATATTCTATATGTCCTGTTTTTATGTTGAAACTTGTTGTGTGCCGTGTTGGTCAGGACTCCCTGGAAGAAGAGATCTTGTATCTCAATGGGACATTCCTGGATAAATAAAGGGATATCAAAAATAAAAATAAACGGGAGTCAGCAAATCACTACAGTATGTGGCCTACAGTGGCTAATAGCCTGTCAGCTCTACAGTACAATCACCTCAGTGCTGTTGCATTGTGCCAGCTGAGCACAGTACACCTACTGTATATAATATATATAATCTACAAACCCCTGCTTTACTGAGGTATATAGGAAACATAATGGGATATCTAAGATAGCTCGTGTAGGCTGGTATTATCAGAAGGAGAAGCACTGGGACCACTGCTCTGTGTGTACATGCTGCTCTGTGTGTGTATCTGTGTGTACATGTTGCTCTGTGTGTGTATCTGTGTGTATCTGTGTGTACATGTTGCTCTGTGTGTGTGTATCTGTGTGTACATGCTGTGTGTGTATCTTTTTTGTTGTATTTTATTTTTTTATTATTTTTTAAACAAACACATAAACAAACATGACAACACACAATAGGATATACAAATACACATATGCTCCAGCTCGTACCCCCCTCTCCCGGACCCCCCATTGGATAATCCAACCATTATAATTTGTTCCTAACCAGACACTACCATTATATGCTGGCTTTTATTCTCTCCACCACTTCTGTGTGTGTATCTGTGTGTACATGTTGCTCTGTGTGTGTATCTGTGTGTATCTGTGTGTACATGCTGCTCTGTGTGTGTATCTGTGTGTACATGCTGTGTGTGTATCTGTGTGTACCTGCTGTGTGTGTATCTGTGTGTACATGCTGTGTGTGTATCTGTGTGTACATGCTGCTCTGTGTGTGTATCTGTGTGTACCTGCTCTGTGTGTGTATCTGTGTGTACATGCTGTGTGTGTATCTGTGTGTACATGCTGCTCTGTGTGTGTATCTGTGTGTACATGCTGTGTGTGTATCTGTGTGTACATGCTGCTCTGTGTGTGTATCTGTGTGTACCTGCTCTGTGTGTGTATCTGTGTGTACATGCTCTGTGTGTATCTGTGTGTACATGCTGCTCTGTGTGTGTATCTGTGTGTACATGCTGCTCTGTGTGTATCTGTGTGTACATGCTCTGTGTGTGTATCTGTGTGTACATGCATGTGTTGTGAAAAGTACTTTAGTTTATGAAGGCCCAGTAATCTTTTCATCACCTCTGCACATGGACCAAAGTAAATACAAATTCTGCTACATCTTGGTGTCGACCATGTCGTGAGTAAGTATACATATACATATATATATTTTTAAACTCCTTTGTATTTATTGTCATCTGTTCTTTTGTCCTTATTATATTCTTCTCCTGTGTGTGTAGGCTGTACGTCTATACGACTGCCGTTCCATTTCACTACCGTTACGAGGTGCTTGGACTCCACCCGTATAACTGCTGCTGTACTCTGTGGGTTGATTCGTTTGTTTGTTTGAGTGTGTTGATCATTTCCTCACACAGTCGGCTAAAGCTAAGACACACCGCACTCTTCATCCTCACGCTGTTTAAACAGGATTAGCACGCTGAGAGCAGGCTCCCTTAACTCATTCGGCGCCAGTCACGAGTAAAGTCGGGTTAACTCGCCAACCGTTCAGCGCCAATCACAAGTATAGTCGGGTTTTAATCGTTATTTCTTTTATTAGCTATATCCATTAATTTTTCATCCATCCAACCTGATGTTATCATTGGGAATGGGTCTGAGCTTGCAAAAGGGCAAATACCGCCGCCTATGCCTTCCAGACGGTATTGCACTCTATTAGGAATGGTGTAGTTTCTTTTCTGGGCCGATCTGAGCCGCGTGGGCGGGGTTTAAATACTCCGGCAGGACGAGCGTTTACAACGTTACATCTGCGAGGCTGACCCCCCCCCCCCCCCCCCCCCCTTCATATGGACGGACCTCCACGAGCCGTATTTGGAATGCCGATCAGATCATTGGATTATTTATTTTGCATTACATCAGAGACCAGGTAAGGTCTCTGATGTAATCTTATCAATCTTGCGTTGATCTTATATTTCTTTCTACCGCGATCGAAGCTGTCTGTGTCTGTGTGTGTGGCTGTTTACCGTTGGGTGCAGGAGGGAGGATAATAATGATGATATAGCATTGATTTCAGGAAGATTCGATAATCAGGCGAAAAATGACAACGTGTGTTTAGTGTATTCCACTAAAGGGCTATCATCGCGTCTTTTCCTGGGATTTCTAAGAATCACCAAAACTATACTCGTATTCAAAATGGTATAAAGCGGAAATGTACGGATGAAAATACAATCTGTTTTGTGCATGTTGACCGGAAGCAACTCACTGACAGTCGACGGGTGTATTAGACCTATAGCTATAATATAAGATATATTTTAAGCACTCGCAAATCTCACAGTCTCCCCATTGATTAAAGCGATGTCGTTCTAGCGCCCCCTGGTTCATTAAGCGATGGCGCTGAATGAGTTAATGCAGGAGCGCCCTGGAAATGTACAGCTTGATTCAACACTGTCACATCCAATTAAATTGTTCCAATATCAAGTGGTTTGGGTCCTTCTTGATTTGGCACAACACACAGACAGACAGGTATCAGAGAGAGTGACTGAACACACAGACAGGTAGCAGAGAGCATGACTGAACACAGACAGACAGGTAGGTAGCAGAGAGAGTGACTGAACACACAGACAGACAGACAGGTAGCAGAGAGCGTGACTCGACAGAATCCCACAAAGTCACTGAAGTGTTTCTGATCTTGTCTCTCCTTGTTATTCAGAGCCGGCTACAGAACGCTCCACTTATCACCAGGTCCACACAGACAGGAGATGACATTGAGTGGCAGCTCACAACTGACGGAGGAGGGTTTTTTTCTATGAAAGAGAGAGATTGACATTGAGTTAGAGAAAGAAAGGAGTGCTGTGAGGTGGATGAAGAGGGTGAGTGAGAGAATCATAGAATAAGTGTGTGTCTGTGTGTCTGTATGTGTGTTTGTGTGTGTGTCTGTATGCATGTGTCTGTGTCTGTATGTCTGTGTGTGTGTCTGTGTGTGTCTGTATGCATGTGTCTGTGTCTGTATGCATGTGTCTGTGTCTGTATGCCTGCAGTTGGTTACTCTGTGGAGCCATAGCCATCCATCCACATTTAATGTCAGTCAAATCAACGTAGGTCAATGGCCCCATCATCATAGCCTGTTACTGGTAGCATAGCAAACCACCTAGCTCGTACTAGGCCTGTCACAATAACTATTTCTGTTGGGACGATATATTGTCCCGGAAATAATTGCGCTAAATAATATTATTGTCATTTTAACACTTTGGGTGCCATGGGTTAAATTCATTATATACCATAGGTTGCCGGCTCTATTTGTCTATGGAGAAGTACCCCTTCTTTGCATTGCTATAACTTTTTAAATTCTATTGCTACATTGCCATTATTAGGGCCCATTCAAAGTCCTATATGTATTGTTCATTGTGTAGCAACGTTAAACTTTTTCATTCACATATTCATAGTAAAGTATGGTCTAATGTATAAGTATGTTTTCATCTCTTTCTGCAGCTTTCTCCAGAATGTGATATATAGCCCCAAATGCATTATATTGATGATGAAATACAGTTTGATGGCAATCGGGGCGATATAAAAAATTTCAATTGGACGTACTTCTAGAATGATCTACGTATGATCTGATGATGACCGGATGGGCGGGGGATCGTTTATAATTCCGTGGGCAGCGTTATATCATTCATCTAGTGTGGGTGATATGTTCATCATAACAGTTTATATGGAATACGATCAAAAATAACGCTGAATCTTACCGTATCCTCCTCGCGCCGTTGGGCGATGAGCGTGGAACAGTCATTTACCTATTATGGTATGTAGAAATATCGGGTCCATTTCCAGCTTGTATAATAGTATTGTAGGAGCCATTTCATTTGATTGAATAGTTTTGACTAAATAGCGCCGCCACTGGTCGCCTCGTAAAATGGCACCATGGTTCTCCTATTAATTATGGCACAGCTGTGTGTAAACGCACGCCAGACGAGAAACAGTTTTTCAACCGCTCGCTTGCTACACACACACACAGCGCAGATTGAATGAATGAAAGACTGAAAAGAAAGACTTTGTTTAGAATCATTAATGAGTTTATTTGAAACCCTTTTGCTGCGCCTGTTTGTTTTGAAACCTCTTTAGTACAAGTCTGGAGCCTGTTTTGTTTCATTTGTTTGCTCCGTTATTGTTTGAAACTTTACGCAACTCCTTCCATAAAACTCAACCGGTTCGAACCCATCGGATGCAACTATCAACAACATCAAACAGTGAGTAACAAGACAGCCCAAGTCAATGTGGTGTGAGCGCGTTGAAGACGTATCCTGGCTTAGATAGGCAAATTGAGCCTACATTCAAGTTGAAAAACTCTCTGATACGGACACAAGTAATGGAATTTGATGGATCAAAAGGATCTAATGGATGTGTCACGCTATTGAGAACAATGGACTGTGCAATAAATATGATTGGATAAATGAACGCGAAAGACGCGCATTTAAAATGGTATCAAACGGATCTACTGGATGTGTCACGCTATTGAAAACAATGGACTGTGCAATATGATTGAATAAATGAACGCGAAAGACGCGCATTTAAAATGGTATCAAACGGATCTACTGGATGTGTCACGCTATTGAAAACAATGGACTGTGCAATATGATTGAATAAATGAACGCCAAAGACGCGCATTTCAAAATAGAATTGGAGGATCAAAGTATCTAATGGATGTGTGATTCTATTAAAGATAATGCAATGTGCGATATCATGTGGATAAATGAACGCCAAAGACGCGCATTTAAAGTGGATTTGAAGGAATATGTCGTCATCAAATAAACCTGTGCACCGTTATAAATAGATAAATAGATGCTGCTTAACGATGTCTGGGCAAGATAAAGAGGAATTGGGCCATTCTGATGCAGCTGCTGAGATTGTGACTGAAGGTTCTGATGCAGCTGCTGTGATTGAAGTTACCACCGTTCACACTTCTGATACAAATGTTAACTTACCTGTGGTTGAGGGAAAGAGACAAGTGAAACCCACGCAACGGGCACTTGAGGCTAATTATACAAAACAATGTAATCGAAGAAAAGCTAAACTTGGACAACTCACAAGCAAAAGAAATGTGTTACAGGCACTTATGGTTGATTACAGAAATGTTGAATTGGTTAAACAAGAATACAATGAATTTAATTCTAAAACAAATGACTTCAAATCACTTCACAAAACAGTACAGCAGCTGTTATCAGAAGAGGAAGCGTCAGAAGAACAAGATCAGTGGTACATGCCGAAGTTCAAAATCATATGTGAATTTCATGATAAGGTTATAGAATGGATAAATAATGCCCCTGCAGCTATGGCACAAAAGCCACCAGAAGTGACACCAACAGTGACACCAGCACAAAGTGTGAAATCATTTGGCAATAATTCAGTTGGCATGAAATCCACTTCAAGCACCGCAGCATTAAGACAGGTAGAGGCCGAAAGAGCCAATCTAGCCACACGTTCTGCTTATCTCAAGAATTTCAGGAGGCACAGCTCAAAGCAAGAAAGGAAGCATTTGAATTGGAAGTGGAAATTGCAGCTGCTGATGCCATGTTAAAAGTTCTGGATGTAACTAAACATGTAGACACCAGGCTTGATGTTAACCCCTTAATCCACATCAATCCACTTTATTTTGACTCAATGCGATCCTTACCAGTGGACAGCCAGAAGGTTAATCATGGATTGGATGATGAAGAGGAAGATGATGACTATGAAGAGGATGATGAGGCTGAAGAGAATAATGATGATGATGATGATGATGATCATGATGATGATGATGATGATGAAGATTATGAATTTGAAGGAGCAGCTTCCCATCCACCACTGAGACGAAGGTCTCAACATGCCCCTAGTGGCCAATTATGGCAGCCACAGAAACAAATGGCTCAGCAGCCTACAAGCTCACAAATGCCTGTTGCTCACCAACAACCCCAACAGCCTAACCCAAACTTTGGCTTGCAGGATGGTGCTCAGGTTAATGTTCAACCAGGCGGAGCCATGATGGACATTTTGAGAAAACAAAATGAAATCACAGAAATGTTAATTCAAGAACAGAGGTTCTCACTCTTGCCTTCTAGAGAGATACCTGTTTTTAAAGGTGATCCATTAAGTTATGTCTCTTTCATTAGTACATTTGAACATTGTATAGAAAGCAAGACAAGTAACAACAGAGATCGACTGCTCTTTCTTGAACAATTTACAGATGGAGAACCAAAGGCAATTGTGAGAAGCTGCCTTCACATGGATTCCCAAAAAGGCTATGTGAAAGCAAAACGGCTGCTACGCAAACATTTTGGAAATGAGGTTTTCATTGCTGCTGCCTATCAGGAACAAATTCTGAATTGGGATGCAATCCGATCAGAAGATGGAAAAGCCTTACACAAATACTCACTCTTCTTGAGAACATGCTGCAATGCTATGAGCAATAATGAAATTCTGCAAGACATGAACAATCCTACACACTTGAAATCTGTCTTGTCAAAACTGCCATTCAAGCACAGAGAGAGGTGGAGGACAGTAGCATATGGTTACTATGAGCGTACACACAGAAGAGCTAAGTTCCCACAACTTGTAAATTTCATTGAAAGGCAAGCAAACATTGCCATTGATCCCCTCTTTGGAGAAATACAAGACACAAAACCGAAAGACAAGAGGACAATCCCTCCTCCGCGAAACAGTATTTTGAAATCTGTAGCAGTTTCATCATACACTAAAGGCAATTATAAGAGCAGTTTTGCGACAGTAACAGA
Organism: Notolepis coatsorum; assembly: GCF_963971535.1. Lineage (NCBI taxonomy): Eukaryota > Metazoa > Chordata > Actinopteri > Aulopiformes > Paralepididae > Notolepis > Notolepis coatsorum. Next base: position 204,223,365 of record NC_140167.1, read on the forward strand.
ATCCTCAGAACCAAAGTCACAGTCGAGCACAAGCAGCTCTGCAGCCGTGCAACAGAAAACATGTTTCTTTTGCAAAGAAAACCACAGCACAGACCTGTGCAAGACATTAGATAAGAAAATACACAAAGACAAAGTTGAGTTCTTTAAAGTAAACGGTTTATGTTTCGGATGTGTGACCCAGGGTCACATGAGTAAGGACTGTAAAAAACGTGTGACTTGTAAAATATGCACAAAGAAGCATCCTACTGTGTTGCACATTGAATTTAAAAAAGATACAAGTCAAACTAGTCCAAGCACCGATAGCACGTCGGTGGGCAGTGCATTAGTCACCATGAAAAGGCCTATTCATACTGGGGCCGGTGACCAACAGAAACTGTCAATTGTTCCTGTGCAAGTCAAGTTGTTGAATTCTAACCAAGTACTTCAAACGTACGCTTTCCTTGATCCAGGAAGCACTGGAACCTTCTGTACTGAAGCTTTAAGGAAGCAACTGAATGCTAAGGCGACACCAACTCGAATCCTACTTCGTACTCTAGGACAAGAAAGGGTCATAAGTATTAACCGAATCAATGGGCTGGAAGTGTCAAGTCTTGAAGGAGATGATTTCCTAAAACTGCCACCACTCTATACTCAAACAGAAATTCCTGTAACCAAGCAACAAATTCCCACTCAGGATGATGTGCAAGAATGGAACTACCTAAAAGAGGTTAAGTTGCCATATATTGATGCAGATATTGGACTCCTGATTGGTAATGATGCAGCTAAGTTTATGGAACCGTGGGCAGTAATTAATAGCAAGGGTAATGGGCCCTATGCTGTAAAGACGAGACTTGGATGGGTGGTTAGTGGGCTTCTACACAAACCCACAATAAGCCATAAGCAGCCAACCCATATTTCCGGCAATCGCATATCAATAATACATTTGAATGACCTCATGATCCAAAAAAGGAAATTCAAGAAAGATGTGGAGTTTCACAAAAGAAGGACTCACCATGGAGTACGCCACCCAAAGAAACGCAGACTGCGTGTAATCATGGCAAAGGCAAGAGACGCCCCCTTGAAACGGGTTACAACACCCAGAATGGAACTTACTGCTGCAGTACTAGCAGTGAAAGTGAACAGGAATGTGGATGAAGATACATTCAGAACCCAAGTGAACATCAAGATCAACCCTGCAGACCATGTGTCCCGAGGTCTTACAGCTGATGCATTTTTAAAGTGTGAAAACTGGAAGAAGGGACCGGACTTCCTACAGGAAAAAGAAGAGACATGGCCTAACTTACCTGCTGATCTCACCAGCCGACGATCCGGAAGTCAAAAGAGAGAAGGTTACAGTCAATACCATTCAGATGACAGATCAAGATCCTACTAGCACTCTCATACACCACTACTCAAGTTTCTACAAATTGAAAAGAGCTGTAGCATGGATGCTGTATTTGAGAACTCACCTTTTGCAGTTGAGTAGAAAAAGGAAAGATCTGATGCAAATTCAAGAACCAGACACAGACAAACAAAGACAGACAATTGAAGTAGAGATGAAAAAATTCAAAAACGCTGTAAAGGCACACAACCTCTCTCTGGATGAACTGGACACTTCAGAGATAGCCGTTGCTCAATTCTGTCAAACCCAAGGATTTCAAGAGGAAATCAAAACATTGCAGAAAGGAAGTTTGAACGTGCAGAAACACAGTTCAATCTACAAGCTTGATCCCAAACTTGAAAACGAAATATTAAGAGTGGGTGGGAGATTAAGCAGAGCAGCCATGCCAGAAGATGCAAAGCACCCTGCCATCCTCCCAAAGGACCATCATGTGTCAAAGCTCGTTCTTAGAAAGATCCATAAGGAAGTAGGACACAGTGGGAGAAACCACATGCTCTCCTCACTGAGACAAAAGTATTGGATTCCTTGTGCCAACTCATTGGCAAGAAAGATTATTTCTGAATGTGTGACATGTCGACGTCTCAATGGATCTGTCGGAGAACAGAAGATGGCAGACCTGCCAAGAGATAGAATAACACCTGACCTACCTCTTATGAATGTACGTCAAAAATGGAACCGCATCCGCAGGAACTTTGAAAAGGAAGACATTGTGATCATAGCTGACACGAATGCACCAAGAGGATCCTGGATGTTGGCTAGAGTCCTGGAAACAATGCCAGACTCAAGAGGACTTGTGAGAAGTGTGCGTCTTCAGACAAAGACCAGTGTACTTGAAAGGCCCATCAGCAAGATTTGCCTGCTGGTGCCAAACTCAAATTAGGTACTGAAGATTCAAACAGGCCTATACACCATGCCTGTTTCCCACCTCACAAGTATTTATTTTGTTTTGAACATTTTGTATGGCTCCAGCAGTTTTTTGATTTTGTATTGTTATTAGAGCCTGCCCATAACAATAGGGGCCGGTTATGTAGGAGCCATTTCATTTGATTGAATAGTTTTGACTAAATAGCGCCGCCACTGGTCGCCTCGTAAAATGGCACCATGGTTCTCCTATTAATTATGGCACAGCTGTGTGTAAACGCACGCCAGACGAGAAACAGTTTTTCAACCGCTCGCTTGCTACACACACACACAGCGCAGATTGAATGAATGAAAGACTGAAAAGAAAGACTTTGTTTAGAATCATTAATGAGTTTATTTGAAACCCTTTTGCTGTGCCTGTTTGTTTTGAAACCTCTTTAGTACAAGTCTGGAGCCTGTTTTGTTTCATTTGTTTGCTCCGTTATTGTTTGAAACTTTACGCAACTCCTTCCATAAAACTCAACCGGTTCGAACCCATCGGATGCAACTATCAACAACATCAAACAGTGAGTAACAAGACAGCCCAAGTCAATGTGGTGTGAGCGCGTTGAAGACGTATCCTGGCTTAGATAGGCAAATTGAGCCTACAAGTATATATGTCCAAATCATGTTGTTTATCGAGTTATTGGCAATCGATCGCTATGTATTGTGTCGAGATCGAGTCCCGTGAGCCAAACCGAGTGCCCGGAAGTAATATGGTCGACCAGCACAACCTCCATAGCACTTCCTGTTTGGCGATTGCGCCGATCGGCCACCAGATGGCGCTCCTGAACCGCCAGAGAGCTCAGTGGGTCCTCCTGGTGGATCTCAGGCCAGCGGAGGGGAAATATGAATCCGATCGCAGATTTTTGAAATATTGATATAAGGACGCTGTACAGCGTCCTCCGGCAACTTGAGCATGGCCGGGAATGACGCTGTAAAGCGTTTTCCGGCAGTCAAAGTGTTGGCAACTGGTAACTAGTCTAAATTTTTCTTTTAATTAAATTAAAAGTTCTCCTCAGTCAAAACAAGGCGGATGAGAGTTGAAACGGCTCTTTCTTTGTGAAGACTGTTGCCTATTCAGTCCATTCAAGCAAGCAAGCCGCTTACAGGAACACGCCAACTTTTTGGTAAATTAGCTTATTTGCCATCTACCCTGGAGTTAGACAAGCAGATACATACCCTCTTCTTCTCTGTGCATGCATTAGGCTTAGGAACAGCTGCACCGTTAGCCTAGCTTTGTGTCATTCACTGGAACTTAGTAGGTGTGCCAGTGTAGCCTAGTTCCCAACAGTCATGAAATACACTCCAAATACAACTCCAAAACGTGTATTTACCACGTGGAGAAAAAAAAATTATAATTAGACATTTTCGTTTTCCTCTTTCCAATGGCAGAGTTCAATCTTTAGTACCACCAGGCACAGTGAACTGTGGTGTTCCACAAGGAAGCATACTAGGACCGCTACTGTTCCTAATTTATGCAAATGACATGTCGTCAGCTTGTGACTGCAACTTGTTCCTGTTTGCGGACGACTCAGCCCTGCTGGTCTCTGACGAGAACAAGTTACAGGTTGAAAAAACCCTCAGCTCGGAACTAGGCAAAATCTGCATATGGCTTGCCGACAACAAACTATCATTACACATGGGCAAAACAGAGTCCATTCTTTTCGGTTCAAATAACAAACTCAGCAAGACCGACGGCTTCTCGGTTACAGTGGGTGACAATATTGTCACAAGGAAAGATGAAATTACCTACCTGGGTTCCATCCTAGAGGCTAATCTTTCCTGTGACAAAATGACATCCAATGTAATAAAAAAGGTCAACCAACGAACTCGATTCTTGTACCGGATCTCCTCTCTGGTAAACAAGAATACCCTGAAGACTCTGGCAGGAGCACTCATTCAGGGGTACTACGACTATGCTTGCACCTCATGGTACCAAAGCACCTCAAAGGCACTAAAAACCAAATTACAAACATCTAAAAACAAACTAGTCAGACTACTGCTTGACCTGACTCCTAGAACCCACCTCACCCCTGCCCACTTTGCCAACCTAGGATGGCTTAGAGTAGACGACAGAGTACAGCAACTTGCAATGGGCCTGGTCTACAAGATACACTACACGACCAAGGTACCCATGTACATGTCAAAATACTTCCCAAAGGTCAGTGAATACCACGATCACAACACCAGAGGGAGCTCCAAATCATGTAAAACCCAGATTCGGCTCAAACAAGGGACTAAACACGTTTCGCAATTATGCCACATCAATATGGAACGCCCTACCCAAAGCTGTAAAGGAATGTGAATCACTACCCACTTTCAAAACCACTCTCAAAGAACACCTACGGGAGACTGCAATTCGAAACTGGCCCCTACAAATGTCCTAACCCAGTTGTACAGTAAAGACCAAGTATGGCCTTGTCAGTATTCCAATGTACAGTGCCCCCCCCCCTACCCAACCCCCCCCCCCCCACCTCCAATGTACAGCCCCACCCAACCCCACCCCACCTACCCAACCTCCTCCAATGTACAGTTTCTATGTCAAATGTATGTCAGTATTCCAATGTACAGTGTACAGTGTGTCCCCCCTACCCAACCCCCCCCCCCCCCCACCTCCAATGTACAGCCCCACCCAACCCCACCCACCTACCCAACCTCCTCCAATGTACAGTTTCTATGTCAAATGTATATACACTCTTTTTCTAGATTTTTTTAGTATCACAAACAGTACTGTATTTGCAAATCTGGTATGTCATAAATGTATAGATGTAGCAGTACTGTCTATCTGTATGTCGTGTGTGTCATATGATGAATTGAAAATGGGGGACCCTGATGTAAATAAGACGAAAGTCTTTCTCTGGTCTGCATCCCCTTAACAATTGTATGTATTGAGCTGTACTGTACTGTACCCATTCTGCAATCTGTTAATAAACTTTTCAATCAATCAATCAATCAAGAAACAAACTACTGTACATATTTCTATTTTATGGCAATAACGTTCAGGTTTGTTTGACCCGTGAGACATAATCACGAAAAATTACGTTTACAAATTATTTCATGCCAGACGGCTCCAAGTTTGACAGGGGCTGGCGTGAGCTGGGTAGTGTAGTTTTTATGAAATTCGAAAGCGCTGAGATTTCTGTAAACTCATATTTCGTTAATAACACTTAAAATCATTGGTAAACAAATGTAGTGCTGAAAATATACACTTTGACTGCTGTTTTGATAGGGTTAGGGTCTTTCAATCAATCAATCAATCAATACAATTTATTTATATAGCACGTTTAAACATGACGCTTGTCAACCAAAGTGCTTCACATAGCTAAGCTAAGTACAAAGAAAGGTATAAAATAAACTGAAAAATTTAATAAAATCAACGGATAGACAAAGGAAAAACAGAACAACACGTCAACAAGTACGGCAAGAGTCAGAGTGAATCAGGGAAGGCCAGGCGATATAGGTGGGTTTTGAGTTTTGATTTGTACTCTAGGCTCCATTTGATTTGGTACCGGGCCCGTCGGGCTTAAGGGGTCCGCCTACCAGTCATGGCACTCTGACTGGTAGGCTAATGGAAAGGCCTTCAGCGTGGCCACGGGCTGTCTGTCTGGACCTCTGCAGGCAGCTTGGTATGCATGCAGTATGGGTGCTGGCCGTGAGCGAGAGATGGAAATGAAGAGCCGGGGTCGCGCCCCTGTCTGTCCCGGCTGACTGAGAGAGTCACCGAGATCTCCTCTGCGTGCACCAGTGGATTACATTTCACTGGACCTCAGTCAGCTGGTACAGACAGGAGCGTGACACCATTGACTTTGCATTGGTTTGAGGCTAACTAGCCGGAGTTAGTATGAGGAACAGAGTGGACTGTGTTGTGACTGTAAGGCTAGGAGTAAAATAAATCTCTCTTAAGTAACACATTCTACAAGAAGAAGCGCATCGCGGCGTGTCCTCTCTGACTGCAACACATCTCTGTATCTCTGTGTGTCGTGAGTCAGAGAGAGAATTAGGCACAATATTGGAAAAAACATTGCGATATCTTTATTTTTTTGCAATAAAACACAGGAGCGCCATCATTTCACCAGATATATGCATTTTAACTTCAATAAGCTCCATTTGGGAAGAATGAATCCCTCTAACGAGGATCAGGGTGATTCTGGAGGGGGAAATGAGGGGGTTGTTTAATGCAGAGCAAGGCGCTTTACCCGCATTCGTAGAACTAGTTATCTATTACATATCTACACGTTAGCAACCAAACCGGTCTGATCCAGGTGAAACCTTTCTCTGTGCCTTTCGGTTTTGGCACAACCTTTTGGATCCGTGAAGACCTCTACAATGAAGTGAAACCGCTAGCTTAGTAAAGGATCATGGGCATAGCTTACTGTACCAATGGCAATATACAGTATGTGGCCAGACCATATTTATTGAGCTGTCTGTTGATATAGAGACTTGACATTTCTCATCTAGGCTCCAAGCAGCCACTGCTTATCTCATCCCCATAGCAACGTTGTCACTCCTATGATCCTCTGGGAAATTTGTAGTCTGTAGCAACAGGGTTCGCACAAGGTCCTTGAAGTGCTTAAAGTGCTTGATAAAAAATAAAAAGTCAAGGCCTGGAATTCCTTGAATTTTTTTTTAACAAGGTGCTTAAAAAGTCATTGAAATTCAAATCAACCATTTGCATTGAAAGTTTTGTTCTTCAAAATAGTTCTGAATCAATAAATATAAAATTTTTATCTAAAGTGTAACTAATTGTGGAAATTGGTTTTAATTACAAAAAAAAAATTCAATAAAAAAATGCATTTAAAAGTGAATTGTATCCTTTTAAATGCCCTTTTCAAATGAAAAATAGTGCTTGGAAAAGTACTTTAAAGTCAGTGAATTTTATATTGCAATGTCTGTGGGAACCCTGTAGCAACTTCTCAACTGGAAGACTTATTTTGTCCCGTAATTGCTAGGTATTGTCGACAGACTGCCTCTACCTATTTTTGATTGACGTCATCCTTTCTGTTGACTAAATATCTCCATCCAACTTTTTCCACAACCTGATTTTCCTTTTCTGGTGTTCCCCCCCCCCCCCCCCCCCATTCTTGTAGGCTACAATGTTCTGCTAGCAACTGAGGCAACTTTTGTTGAGAGAATTGGTTCTCTGCACACGTGTCACAGTAGCATGTTGTCCCAGAACCCTTAAATCAGATTATAACCTTCATGGATCCGTCATGGAAAATGTGAGACTTTGTTTTGTATCAAGCAACAGCAAAAAGGTTTTTAGTATGACGTGATTGGTTTAATGTCCCCTCCACATCCTTCAGAATGTCACTGTTGCACGTGCGCACATTGTGATGTCGATGCAGAGACGATACATTGGGCAGCTCTGGTGTGTATTCTTGGTCCGTCTCTCTGTGCAGTTGGTGAGTTGTGAAGTGCGATGCTGTTGTGTGACCACAGTGATGGATGATGCCAGACTTCAACAGTCCACACATTGATTGATTGATTGATTTAATTTATGGATCCAAATACACAACAAATCCAAGGGATGACATGCAAAAGTGACGGCACTTATTTCCAGCATGGTCCCGATTATCCTCACTCAAATCTCTCTCTCTCTCTCTCTCTCTCTCTCTCTCTCTCTCTCTCTCTCTCTCTCTCTCTCTCTCTCTCTCTCTCGCTGTCTCGCTGTCTCTGTCTCTCTATCTCTGTCTCTCTATCTCTGTCTGTTTTGCCCCTCTCTCTTTATGTCCTCACTATCCTTCCTTTTCTCTCTCTCTCTCTCTCTCTCTCTCTCTCTCTCTCTCTCTCTCTCTCTCTCTCTCTCTCTCTCTCTCTCTCTCTCTCTCTCTCTCTCTCTCTCTATCTCTCTCTCTCTCTCTCTCCTCTCTCTCTCTCTCTCTCTCTCTCTCTCTCTCTCTCTGGTTTTCAAATGGGATGCATTGCATTGTAACCTTGTACTGTCTTTCACTGGTATGCACTCTGCTACTAAGGAATCTACCGTGCCTATTTTATGACCCACTGTGCTACTATGCACTGATGTCTGTAGCACTCCACTTGGACACTGACCAACTATGTTGCTTTACCCTCAGCTGCCAGAGCTGTGCCCGTCCTGCTGACGTGTTGTACAGAAGCCGCTTTGGATAAAAGAGACAGCTAAACGAGGGTGGCTGGGTAGCGCAGTGGACTAAGCGCTCGCCTACCACGCAGAGACTCTGGGCTTGGTCAGTCGTCCCTACTAACACAATTAGCAGTGTTAGCGGGTGGGAAGCCGGTGGGGTATGTGTGTGTCCTGGTCGTTGTAAACAGCGACTCCTACAGGATCTGGGGGAGGTAGTGTGATCCTCCACGCGTTACACTCCCCCAGTGAGAGTCCTCGCTGTCAGGTGAAAAGAAGCGGCTGGCTGACTCCACATGTATCGGAGGAAGGCATGTGGTAGTCTTCACCGTCCCCAGGCCGACAGTAGGGGGCAAATGCGCGCAACGACCAGCAAGGGAATTGGCATAACGACTAAATTGGGATGGGAGAAAAATACGGAAAAAAGGGGAGAAAAGATTAAAAAAAAAAAAAAAAAAAGAAGAAGCGACAGCTAAATGTAAATACTAGGTTTATGTAAAGTACAAGGAGACTGGTGATCACAGAGGAATATAATGTGAGGCAGTGTTATAGCATAGTGTTACACTTACATACCTCACGCTGTCTGGCAGAGAGAGAGCAGAGCATGTCTCATCTGTCAGATGAGGATCGATTGAATCAGCCGATGAGAGGATCAGCCGGGAGGATCAAAACGGCATCATCATCATTTATTTATTCGTACATGGAATTACCACAGTCCAACAATACATATTAATATAATTCACCAAATACCATGGCCGAAAGGAACAGGAAGAAGAAAAGTTCTTATATATACCTGCCCCTACACGCGTTATTTTTTTTCCTAGCCGCATTTCTGGCAAGACGCTCTCTGATTGGCCGACGCCTGTTTCTACACTGGTTAAGCTTAGGCACTCTTTCGAAGTTGGTTAAGGTTAGAGTTTGTCTTAGAGCATGGCGATAGAATGCCAGGTAGTTTGCAGGCTGTTCGACGCGGAAATGGGCAAAGACACAGCTCGTCACGCGATTGGGCAACCATGTCAGTGGCCAATCAGAGAGTGTCAGTCAGTGGCCAATCAGAGAGCGTCTGCCAGAAATGCGGCTAGGAAAGAAAATTACGCCCCCTACACACATACAACACACCGATAGACTTATTGCGTAAAACCAAACAGAATATACCCATTTTGCAAGAATGGAAACATCAACACAACTAAATAAAATCAACATAAATAAAGTAATAAACCCATTTTGTGTATCTATCAGTCAAACTACATATTTAGGTTCATTGATTTATACACACACGCACACATGTATCTATACATTTATATAATGTATTATTCTATATTATACTTCTATATACTATATAATCTTTTTATTGTTATTTTATTATAAAATTAAAATATATATAATAAAATGTCCCTTGGTCCTCCACGGTGCTGGGGACACGCTCTTAACCCTTTCACTGCCACACGACAGCAGGTTAACCCTTTACTATCACACAACCGACGGCGATGCTCCATCATTAGCATCATTAGCATCCGCGGAGCTAATGATGCTAATGATGGAGCACCACCGTCGGTTGTGTGATAGTAAAGGGCTAACCTTCTGTATTGTCACAGTGAAAGGGTTAACCGGCTGTCGTGTGGCAGTGAAAGGGTTAATACTGTACCTCGTCTGTCACATGTTGTTTACAGTCTGGACACGTTTTCAAGGATCTCCGGATTTTTATCATTACAGGACAGGTGTGTGTGTGTGTGTGTGTGTGTGTGTGTGTGTGTGTGTGTGTGTGTGTGTGTGTGTGTGTGTGTGTGTGTGTGTGTGTGTGTGTGTGTGTGTGTGTGTGTGTGTGTGTGTTGTGTGTGTGTGTGTGTGTGTGTGTGTGTGTGTGTGTGTGTGTGTGTGTGTGTGTGTGTGTGTGGTGTGTGTGTGGTGTGGCAGTAATAGCTAGCTGGGCTGTGTGGTGGGATAAAGCCCAATGAGCCATTAACATATTTTAATGTGCAAGGCAGCCTCCATCGAGTCCATTAAAATATGTTAATGTGGCTCGAAGGGCATTATGACGCTTATACTATGGCCGCTGACCAAAGATGAAAAATTATATAAAAATAAGGAGCATATATCCATGTTTTTCTATGTATTTTGCATTCAACATTAACTCAATCAGCGCCAGACCCGAGGACAGTCGGGTTAACTCGCCCAACCGTTCAGCGCCAGACCCGAGTATAGTCAGGTTTTCATCGTTATTTCTTTTATTCGATATTTGTATTCATTTCTCTCATACAGACCTCGGGGTTACCATAGGGAATCACTCTGAAATCGCTAGAGTGCAATACCGGCCGCATCCTGGTAGGTGGCAGTATCGCCCACCCTTCGAAACCTTTTTTTCACACCCGGTGTTACGTTTAATTCACTCCGGGCGCAGTTTTAGTTATTTCGTTTTTTTGGTCAGGCGAGTCTAGCGGTTCACTTGATGACATTGAAACGCGTCCAATGCCCCCGATGCATGTGTTGTGGTGGATTATGTTGGTGACACAATGGACACCAATACTGGAAATTGCAATCAGACAATTGGAATATTCTTTTTGGGGTACCTCCTAGTGAAGGTAAGGACTATATGACATCAATCCTGCTTTGGTCCAACCATGATTTCACATAGATCGCAACGACCATGTGTAACGTACTCCAGAACGTATGCCGTTGGTGACGATCAAAGCATCAAAAAACGACCCCCCCCCCCCCCCCCCCCCACCCCTTTCATGCATTCATGATGAAACAAAATACCTATTATATACATTTCATTTGGAAATAGTAGCGTGTCCAGGCGAGCAACGCCAACGCTTTTAGTCAAATTCACGTATTTGCTCCATAGCGCCGTTTTCTGGAATTAGCCAGCATCACTCTGAAACTATACTTATATTCACCATGGTATAACACGCGAACGTATACATGATACAGGATAGTTGATGTCAAATGAGCCATAGTATTGTATCCATAGCTATAATATAGATATAGCCCTGCAAACACCGCCACGCATTCCTATCTCTTATAGCGTTGGTGCAGTAGGAACAAAGATGGGCTAGGCCCACAGCGCTGAAAGAGTTAACACTTGTGACACTGAATGAATGAATCTGAATAATACCTGGAACAAGTCTGTTGTTTGTCATCAGCTAGAAAGCTAATGTTATGCTAGCAGGCATTACGGTTGCTGGCGTTGCATAACGTTTGCATACAGTGAAACATGATCTTAACAGTATGTTTAACACAAAGCTTAGGTAGCTATCCAGCTGCCTCTCTGATATTTTTATCTTATGTATTTGGGTGTATAGCATGTGTGTTTATGTGCTGTACATACATTTGCACTAATAAGTGTGCAGTACTTTTGTGTAACACCATTTGGTTCCCTTACACCTTTCATAACACACTCTTATCACTCTTCTACTCTACTCTAGCACTCAAGCACTCTACTATATCACTCTTCTTCTCAACTCTATCACTGTTCTACTCTACTCTATCACTCTAGTCTATCACTCTACTCTTCTACTCTATCACTCTACTCTATCACTCTACTATACTCTTCTACTCTACTGTTCTACTCTATCACTCCACTCTATCACTCTACTATACTCTTCTACTCTACTGTTCTACTCTATCACTCCACTCTATCACTCTACTATACTCTTCTACTCTACTGTTCTACTCTATCACTCCACTCTATCACTCTACTATACTCTTCTACTCTATCACTCCACTCTATCACTCTACTATACTCTTCTACTCTACTGTTCTACTCTATCACTCCCATATATCACTCTACTATACTCTTCTACTCTACTCTATCACCCTACTAATACTCTTCTACTCTACTGTTCTACTCTACTCTATCACTCTTCTACTCTACTCTATACTCTACTATATCACTCTTCTACTCTACTATATACTCTACTCTATCACTCTTCTACTCTACTATATACTCTACTCTATCACTCTTCTACTCTACTATATACTCTACTATATCACTCTTCTACTCTACTATATACTCTACTATATCACTCTTCTACTCTACTATATACTCTACTCTATCACTCTTCTACTCTACTATATACTCTACTATATCACTCGTCTACTCTACTATATACTCTACTCTATCACTCTTCTACTCTACTATATACTCTACTATATCACTCTTCTACTCTACTATATACTCTACTCTATCACTCTTCTACTCTACTATATACTCTACTATATCACTCTTCTACTATACTATATCACTCTAGTATATCACTATTCTACTCTACTATATACTCTACCTTATCACTCTAGTATTGAATTATAAGATTGTAGAAAAAATGACAAATGTGATTGATAATTTATTAGAATGTATAACAATAGAAATATGTGTAGAAAAAAAGAAAAATATAATTGTGAGCTGTATATATAGAGCACCAGGTTCGAATATTGAAGTTTTCAAGGACTGGATGGAAGAAATGTATATAAACAATAATCAAAAGGCTATTTTCATCTGTGGGGATTTTAACATTGATCTTTTAAATCCAAACAAACATAAAATGACTGAGGAATTCATCAACACATTGTATAGTTTGAGCCTTTATCCAAAAATCACAAGACCCAGCCGAATCACATCCCATTGTGCCACTCTGATAGACAATATATTTACGAACATTATAGAAAACAATACAGTGAGTGGATTACTAATAAATGACATCAGCGACCATTTACCAGTTTTTACAGTTTATGACAACAACTACACAGAAAACAAGCAGGACAATAAACTACAATTTAAACCAGTAAGGACTGAAGAATCAATGAACGCTTTCAAAAATGATTTGCTACTACAAAATTGGGAGATAGTATATAAAGAGGATGACACTGATAAAGCATATGAAACATTCTTATCTATATTTAACTTACTATATCACAAACATTGTCCAATAAAAGAATATAGCAGTAAACATAAACACTCAGACAGCCCATGGATCACAAGGGGATTACAGAATGCATGTAAAAAGAAAAATACACTATATAGAGAATTTATAAAACATAGAACTAAAGAGGCAGAAAATAAATATAAGAAATATAAAAACAAGTTGACTAATATTATGAGAAGATGTAAGAAGGATCATTATAGTAGAATATTAGATAACAACAAATATAATATTAAAGGTGTTTGGAAGATATTAAATGGTATTATCAGGAATGGATCAAGACAAATAAACTATCCTCAGTATTTTATGGAAAAGGATCAAACTATTAGCAATATGGATGATGTGGTTAACAACTTTAATAAATTTTTTGTAAATATTGGACCAGAATTAGCGGGAAAAATCCCAGATCCAGTGACTCCTGAAGACATAAAAGACAATTACATTGAAAGAAATCCTAGTTCAATGTTTCTGGAAGCGGTAGATGAAAATGAAATTATAGAAACTACTAATAAATGTAAAAACAAGACATATACAGACAGTAATGAAATAGATATGAAAATAGTAAAAAATGTCATTATTGGGATTTCAAAACCACTCGCGCACATCTGCAATTTATCATTCAAAACTGGTCGATTTCCGAATAAAATGAAAATAGCAAAAGTCATACCTCTGTTCAAGACTGGAGATAAACACCACTTCACAAATTATAGGCCTGTTTCTCTACTTCCTCAGTTTTCAAAAATATTAGAAAAACTCTTCAACAACAGATTAGATAAATTCATTGATAAACATAATTTACTCACCGATAGCCAGTATGGATTCAGAACACACCGGTCAACATCACTAGCGTTAATAGAACTCATTGAAAAAATCACAAATTCCATAGATCAAAAAAAACATGTAGCTGGAGTATTCATTGACTTAAAAAAAGCATTTGATACTATTAATCATGATATATTAATCAGGAAATTGGAGAGATATGGGATCAGGGGGGTAGTATTGGACTGGGTAAGAAGCTATCTAAATAAAAGACAACAATTTGTGACAATGAGAGATTATAAATCTGAATGTTTGGACATTGCTTGTGGTGTCCCCCAGGGGTCAGTGTTGGGTCCAAAACTGTTCATCTTGTACAGTAACGAGATATGTAAAGTATCCAATATATATTAAAATGTATTTTATTTGCGGATGACACTAATCTTTTTTTTTCTGGTGAGAATGTCCAGCAGCTTTTAGAGGTCATCACATCTGAAATGAAGAAATTGAAGGAATGGTTTGATAGAAACAAATTATCATTGAACTTGAGCAAAACTAAAATTATGTTGTTTGGAAACTGTAGATTGGATACTCAGGTACAAGTTAAAATAAATGATGTGATTATTGAAAGAGTTTATGAAAATAAATTCCTAGGTGTAATAATAGACCATAAAATCTGTTGGAAACCTCACATAAAACATGTCCAATCTAAACTCTCACGAAGCATTTCAGTCATGAGTAAAGTAAAGCACATCCTGGATAGAAAATCACTCTACATTCTCTACTGTTCACTAGTTTTACCATATTTAAATTACTGTGCTGAAGTCTGGGGAAACAATTATAAGTCTACACTACAACCACTTTTTATACTCCAAAAAAGGGCCATAAGGATAGTTCACATTGCAGGTTATCGTGATCACACTAACATATTGTTTCTGGAGTCAAAGACATTGAAGTTAAATGATCTTGTGGAATTTAAAACGGCACAATTAATGTATAAAGCAAAAAGTCATGCACTTCCAAGAAACATTCAAGAATTGTTCTTTGATAGGGAGGGGGGTTATAATCTGAGGGGAGAACACAATTTAAAGGTGCTAAACGTACGCACTACCATGAGAAAACACTGCATCTCAATATGTGGAGTGAAACTGTGGAACAGTCTTAATGTGGTGCTAAAGCAATGTCCAAACATGAGACAATTCAAACTGATGTATAAGGAAATTATGTTCACAAGGTACAGGGATGAAGAAGGGACTTGATATTCACGGGTGTTTACATTTTTATTTTGTTTCTATTTTATTTTATTTTATACATATATAGTTTTTGTTTTTTGTTTTGCATATATATATATATATATTTTTTCTTTTCTTTTCTTTTTTATGTTTAAAATAGTACACTCATTTGAGTAGTGGAAAAGGGGTAGGATTAAATAAGTGTATACTTCTTCCTACTCCTTTTCGAACATGCAGATTGAGTTGTTTTTCTTTTTTGTTATTGTTTGTTGTATTCATTGCATGTTCGAAATAAAGACTTCAAATCAAATCAAAATCAAAGTATATCACTCTTCTACTCTACTATATCACACTTCTACTCTATCACTCTTCTACTCTACTATATACTCTACTCTATCTCTCTTCTACTCTACTATATCACACTTCTACTCTACCACTCTTCTACTCTACTATATCACTCTTCTACTCTACTATATCACACTTCTACTCTACTCTATCACTCTTCTACTCTACTATATACTCTACTCTACTCTATCACTCTTCTACTCTACTATATCACAGTTCTACTCTACTCTTTATCACTCTTCTACTCTACTATATCACACTTCTACTCTACTCTATCACTCTTCTACTCTACTATATACTCTACTCTACTATATCACTCTTCTACTCTACTATATCACACTTCTACTCTACTATATCACTCTTCTACTCTACTATATCACACTTCTACTCCACTATATCACACTTATACTCTACTATATCACTCTTCTACTCTACTATATCACACTTATACTCTACTATATCACTCTTCTACTCTACTATATCACACTTCTACTCTACTCGATCACTCTATTCTTCTACTTAATTCAGTGTACTTATGGTCCTGTAAGACGCTTTAAAGTGGAGATGAAGCAGTGAACAATGTGATCCTAGTTTGTTTGTTGTGTACCTTGTGTAAGACAGGGTTCTATAATCAAATGTGAAATCTATCTTATTTGTCTGAAAAATCAAATATAATATCCCTGTTTTCAACATGGGCGCCGCCATTTTGTTGCTGACGTCATGGCTGACGTCATGGGGCTTGTTTGGTGTATACACTGCTGGTTAGCTGCCTATAGTGAATGGGTCAGTCAGTAAATAAAATGTTGCCTACAAAACAACGGGACCGCGGTGGTTCTGTTTGTATTGCTCCTGGCTGTTCAAACTAATTTTACCATGTGAGAGAGAGGAAAGTTGGTTAATTTCCACAAACTACCAGTGAAAAAAACAGTGTTGTTGGCATGTTGGCTCAGGCTGGCTGCACTCAGGCGGCGTGATCAGCCTGTTGGACAGGGAATGAAGATCCCCAGAGAACACTTCATTGCCTCGGATTATGTTGTTGGGGGTGGAAGGTTTGTCCAGAAGACCACTAATCAGCTGAAGCCTGATGCGGTTCCCTCGGTCTTCGACAGACAGACCGGCGTTAGCTCTCGGGAGCGATGGCTAGCTAGTTAGCACCAGCCGGGAACCGGCATTAGCTCTCGGGAGCGATGGCTAGCTAGTTAGCACCAGCCGGGGACCGGTCTTAGCAACCGGGAGCGTCGCGGAGCATTCAGCCTGCTGGCTACCTAGATCCACTTCAACCAGCGTCGCGGAGCATTCAGCCTGCTGGCTACCTAGATCCACTTCAACCAGCGTCGCGGAGCATTCAGCCTGCTGGCTACCTAGATCCACTTCAACCAGCCGTCGCGGAGCATTCAGCCTGCTGGCTACCTAGATCCACTTCAACCAGCCGAGCGTCGGGAGCTCCAGCAGCTTGTCGATGTGCTAATAGCCTGGAGCCAGCTACCGTTAGCTTGCCGAGGCTCCAGCACACCGACAAGCTGTGTAGCCAGCTACCGTTAGCTTGCCGAGGCTCCAGCACACCGACAAGCTGTGTAGCCAGCTACCGTTAGCTTGCCGAGGCTCCAGCACACCGACAAGCTGTGTAGCCAGCTACCGTTAGCTTGCCGAGGCTCCAGCACACCGACAAGCTGTGTAGCCAGCTACCGTTAGCTTGCCGAGGCTCCAGCACACCGACAAGCTGTGTAGCCAGCTACCGTTAGCTTGCCGAGGCTATTAGCACACCGACAAGCTGTGTAGCCAGCTACCGTTAGCTTGCCGAGGCTATTAGCACACCGACAAGCTGTGTAGCCAGCTACCGTTAGCTTGCCAAGGCTATTAGCACACCGACAAGCTGTGTAGCCAGCAGGCTGAATGCTCCGCGACGCTGGTTGAAGTGGATCTAGGTAGCCAGCAGGCTGAATGCTCCGCGACGCTGGTTGAAGTGGATCTAGGTAGCCAGCAGGCTGAATGCTCCGCGACGCTCCCGGTTGCTAACGCCGGTCCCCGGCTGGTGCTAACTAGCTAGCCATCGCTCCCGAGAGCTAACGCCGGTCCCCGGCTGGTGCTAACTAGCTAGCCATCGCTCCCGAGAGCTAACGCCGGTCTGTCTGTCGAAGACAGAGGGAACCGCATCAGGCTTCAGCTGATTAGTGGTCTTCTGGACAAACCTTCCACCCCCAACAACATAATCCGAGGCAATGAAGTGTTCTCTGGGGATCTTCATTCCCTGTCCAGCCAGCCTGAGCCAACATGCCAACAACACTGTTTTTTTCACTGGTAGTTTGTGGAAATTAACCAACTTTCCTCTCTCTCACATGGTAAAATTAGTTTGAACAGCCAGGAGCAATACAAACAGAACCACTGCGGTCCCGTTGTTTTGTAGGCAACATTTTATTTACTGACTGACCCATTCACTATAGGCAGCTAACCAGCAGTGTATACACCAAACAAGCCCCATGACGTCAGCAACAAAATGGCCGCGCCCATAATGATAAATGCTTCAAAAATGCACATAACAAATCGTTTTTTCTTAGAAACTGCTTATTTTTATAACGTGATTTTTTTCTGTGGCTTATCTAAATACTAATGTGATGCTATGAATATGTATTTATCGCACTGCTTCATCTCCACTTTAAATAACCATTCACCAAATACCATGTTTACCTTTTCTTTCTTCCCGTGGACAGTGGACACGTATGTGTCTCTTAGAAATCCCAAGCTGCCTTTCAGACTCTGTGGGTCCCAGTTTGGTTTAGTGCTTTAAGGCACGTAACACTGCGCTTCTGACTGGAGGGGGAAGACCTGGTCACGTAAAGCCTCCATCTCACTCTCTCCCTCTCTCCTCATTTCTTTCTTTCTCTCTCTCTCACTCTCTCCCTCTCTCCTCATTTCATTCTTTCTCTCTCTCTCACTCTCTCCCTCTCTCCTCATTTCATTCTTTCTCTCTCTCTCACTCTCTCTCTGTCTCTCTCTCCTCTCTCTCTCTCTCTCCCCCCTCTCTCTCTCTCCCCCTCCCTCTCCTCTTGTCTTTCTTCCTCTCTCTCTATCTCTCTCTCTCACTCCTCTCTCCCCCCTCCCCCTCCCTCCTCTCATCCTCCACTCCGAGGACTCTCCCGTCTGATGCAAAGACCCAGCCAACCGAGCAACAGCTTTGCGATGAGGCCTGCACATTAAAACACAGCTAAAGAAATGTTAGGTTTTGAACACCCAATCGCCATATTAGACGCAGTGTAATTAGGAATGTATTTTTTTTATTTATTTTTTTTGCACTTTTTCTCCTTATTTTCTATTTTTCTCCCATCCCAATTTCGCTGTTTCTAATTCTTCCCTCCCCTGTCTTGAACGTTGCTTGCATATGCCCCCCACTGGTCGGTTGTAGGGAGGATAGAAGCCTTGCATCACGTGTCCCCTCCGGTACATCTTTTCACCTGCCAGCGCGGACTCTGTGTCGAGGTGTAACGTGTGGGAGGCTCACACTACCCTCGCCACTTCCTGCTCTCTGCTGTGCAGCCGTCCCCCAACCGACCTGTAGGAGTCGCTGTCCACAACGACCAGACTAACACCCGTCGACTTCCACCCGCTGACTCTGCCAATTGAGTTAGTATGACGGCCGGCCCAAGCCGGAGGCAACGCCGACAGCCAGATTCGAACCCGGTGTCTCTTGCGTTGGTTACGAGCGCAATGTCCACTGTGCCACCCAGCCGCCCTAATTAGGAATGTATTTGTGTGTGTATAGCCTTTGACACGGAGTATGTGGATACATGTTATCACAGGGGGCAGAGTGCACAGTCAGCCATTTGCAGAATATATACATGTAGGGTTAGGTTGGTGCTCCGGACTCGTTGGAACACCGTTTTTCTTCCCCTATAAGGGATAGTTCAGATTTGAATAAATCCCTAGCTTCATGTCATACTTACCAATACTGTTGTTGGTAGTGAATGTCCTACAGGTAGGGTTGGGCATCGTTTGGCTTTGAACGATTCCTGTTCCGATTCTCCATATCGATTCCTGTTCTAAACGATTCTCGCTTCCGATTCTTTGAGGTGCAGGTCAAAACAGGTTACAGCTTACCTCAAGAACACCTTCATTTATGTAAATGAGGACTTCTCTGACTTGTTAAGGAAGAAGAGAGCTGACCTCATTCCAGCAATGAAACAGGCAAGGGATGAAGGAAAGTATGCCGTCATTAACTATGACAGACTGGTGATCAAACCACGAAAGCCTCAGGGGGTGATTCCAACCACACAACACGAGTGAAAGTCAGTGGGAACCTACCATGCTATGATGACCCCTTTTAATGATCTTTTCTCCATCTATCTATATCATGTCATCTTCCTCACACAACCAACTTGGCGCTCATCTCCAAACCTTCCCTACATCTGTCTCTGGTTCATTACATGTAAACTCCAACTCCAACCCATATGATCAAGTAAATGAACTTTTGAAGGACCCGCCCACTACGTTGCTTCAGTCAGAAAGTGAATCTCGGGACTCATCAACATCAAACCTTTTATTCAATAATGACCCTGACACACATTGTTTTACTCAAATGAAACAAGTCTCTGGAATATCTGATTACTTCAGTGTGAACGAATTCAATTCCACTGTTGACCCTCAAAATACTAGGAGTGACTTTTCCCTCATTCATATCAATGTCCGCAGCCTGCCAAAAAACTATGATACTTTATAAGATAAGATAAGATAAGATATTCCTTTATTGATCCCCTTGGGGAAATTCAGGCATCATAGCAGCATGGGGGGGAGGGGGGGGGGGGGGGGGTACAGGTAGTAAAACAACAGTGTACAGGTAGTAAAAAAACAACACAGGCAGTGTAAACAATTGATCAATATGGTCAATATAATTACTATCTGACTAGCTGAAGAAATATTCACATTATTCACAGTGTCACATAAGGTGCAGTATGCATAAGGTAGTGTTATAATTTACTATCTACTGAGTATACATTATTCACAGTATCACGGTATCCACTGAAATATACATTATTCACAGTATCACAGTATCACAGTATCCACATAGGGTGCAGTAAGCCTAAGGTAGTGTAGGTTGTCCTCCTTGGGTTCCTATAAGTCCCAGGTCAATGTCTGGTAGCAGTCGCTGTCGCTGCCCCCTGTTGTGGAGCCTGATGGCCGCTGGTATGAAGGACTGTCCGAGGCGGTTAGTTGAGTGTCGGGGGGGGAATGAGTCTGGCTGAACGAGCTTCTCATCTTGACTAGCTCGTCGTAGAGGGGGTGGTAGGGGTTCTCCATGATGGCAGCCAGCTTCCTTATCATCCCCCTCTCTGCCATCACCTCAAGTCTAGGTAGCTCGACTCCCACCACGGAGCTAGCCTTCCTCACCAGCTTGTTGAGCTTGTTAGTGTCCCTTGAGTTGATGTAGCCTCCCCAGCATGCCACAGCATAGAAGAGGATGCTGGCCACAACAGACTGGTAAAAAGACTGCAGCAGTCTGTTGCACACATTGAAGGACCTGAGTCTCCTCAGGAAGAACAGCCTGCTCTGTCCCTTCCTGTAGAGGGCCTCTGTGTTGTCCTCTGTGTTGTCCTGCCTTTGTTTGACTAACCTTGACTTCTCTTTTAGTGTAATAGGGCTTACTGAAACATGGCTGTCTAAAGACCATGCTGATGTGTATGAATTCAATAACTATAAGCATATTCATAGATGCAGAGGAGGCAAAAAGGGTGTGGGTGTTTCTCTATATCTCAATCCGAACATGGTGTATAAAGAAAGGCATGACATCGAAAAGCATTTAACCCTTTCTGCTGAGGCTGTGTTTGTTGAAACCCACCAGGCCATTATTGCATGTATTTATAGACCTCCCAGCTTTAGCTTGTCTGCATTCAATGCTGATCTAACAAATGTTCTGGATGTCATTTCCAAAGAAGGGAAAAAATGCTATTTAATGGGTGACCTAAATATCAATTTTATAAACCATAAGAATGATAACTAAGGATGTTACAAAGGGTCAGATTAAACCGAATATATATATTTATTGCCTGAGATCCCATGTATAATATTTGTATATCGTTTGATATCCCTTGTATATTCCTTGTACAATATGCACTGAATATCCCTTTAGTCTACAGGACAGACCATAATATTCGTTCTCCTATTGGAAGCGATCCCCCGGCGCCACTGCCTTACCCCCTCGAGCTGACTTCAAAGGTACCGACGAGATATGTCTGTACATGCCCAGCTTCTGCCCACTAATACGGCTACCGAAAGCAGAATGGCACTATTTGTCCACGGTACATATAAATAGGGCGCAAGAAATGTAGAACCCCCCTTGCAGTTCCCTTTCAGTTCGCCTTCAGTTCAGTCTGGTTCAGTTATCCAAGCAACGTCTCACCCACTACGCAACGTGGGCAGAGCAGGGCTCGCATCGCCCCAAGATAGTCTCGTGTTATCCTAATACGTCTGTTTGTCGTATCGTTCGCTATTTATTAGTAAACCTTCATTACGAGTCAAAGACCACGTGAAGTGAGTAATTGTGTGTCTATAATAGAGCACTTATTACCGCGTGCTAATAGGATAGTAACGTCAAGGTCAACCGTGCACTACCGCACCGGAGGATATCTACACCGGAGCAGCAGCACCACAGAGGATTTACACCCCGCCAGCGGTGCCACTCTCCGGGCAAGGATTATTATTCTTCGTTCTTCACCAAGCTACTGGAAGCAGAGAACCGTCTACACCCACTGCTGTGGGACCCACGTGCCCGTGGGGACATCACTCAAGCCCGTCTCCGTCGTACCGGAGACCCCACGGCTTCCACCTTCATCTGCGCGGAGCGCACCCTGGGATTACCAGGCTGCCTCTCCCCGCTGCTCCAGGGGTGACATCGCCCCCGTGAACCATTGACTTGCCTAGAGCTTTGCCTCCCTCTGCTGGCTTACAACCGGTAGTACCCCCTTTCCCAGAATAACCAGATCTAATTACCTTAATATTCAGTATTGATTTGCCTGCACATTCTACTTGCCTTATAAGCGCATTCAAAGTACTGTAATATAATACCCCTTTATGTAATAAATATTGTAAACGAGTATTTTGTGTGGAAAACCGTGTTATTGTGGGAGTGTTCTAATCTAATATACTTATGTACAGCATTGGCCAGGAGTACATAGACGGTAGTGATTTAATGATATCAGTACTTGATTAATACAGTCAGGGAATTGTACCCCTCAGTTACAATTGGTCCTTCGATAGCCGGAGAATAATTAGCATAATATTAATATAATATTAATATCGACATGGCCGATGACGAACACTCCACAAACGGTTCTCCTAAGCTAGATCGCCCGCAGCGCAGACGGCAGCCACCTCCCTACCTAGAGGCATACTCTGTCAGTCCAATACCTAGCTTTAAAGAGAAGTTAAACGCGGAAAAAGTAGAAAGTAAAATTATGTCTGACCTTAACAACCAGGTTACCCCGACCACAGAGGCCCTAGTGGGTGCTAATGTAACTGACCAAGCTCACGGTGGGGACCAGGAGGGAACTGACACGACTTTACCCCCAGACATAGCCCCCGATCAGCTCCGGGAGGAAGACAACCCTAAAGAGACGCGCACCCAGGAGACGGATCTCCTCGGTACGCAACCGGAGAACGGATCTCCAACAAGTACTGCCGGGAGCCGATCGCCCCGAACGGCGTCTTCCCCCAGCGCGGCGGACAAGATGCTGGCGCAAGCACTCATCGCCACCCTGGCAGCCTCCACCGAACGCGATCGACTTCAAGCGCAACAGACGCGCGAGCTCGAACAGTTTGCAGGCGAGCGAGAGCGCTTCCAGGCGCAACAAAGGAGTGAAGACGACCGCATAAGGCTGGAGACCAGACGCCTCCAGACAGAAGAGAACATTGAGAGAAGCCGCGCCGATGCACAGCACGCCGCCGCAAATGCACAGCACGCCGCCGCAAATGCACAGCTCCACGCTGCCCATGCCAGCGCCAATGCCCAGCGCGACGTCGCCAACGCACAGCGCGACGCTGCCCAGGCCAGCGCCAATGCGCAACGCGACAGCGCCAATGCGCAGCGCGACATCGCCAATGCCCAGCGCGAAGCAGCGCGCGACGCAGCCCATGCCCGGCGCGAGGCAGAGCGCGACCGGCTGCAGGCGGAGCTGATGGACAAACTGGTTGCCATGGCGACACCCCCTCACTCCGCACGGAGCTCTCAGAGGTCGTCAAGACATGGGTCTAGGACACATTCCCCTACCCGACGAAGCGACCCGGGACCCCGCCTACAGGAGGATCCTGTCCACGTCTCCGAACCCCCTCCCCAGCCGGTCCATACGAGACCTAGCAACCGGGGTACAGAACCGAACCACGCCGAGAGACTGAACAGAAGACTCCAGGTCCTAGCAGAGGAAGAGGAGGAGGAAGAGGAGGAGTGTCAAGCCGACCAGCAGCAACGTGCTCTGGCCCAGGAGGCCCAGTACAGCCCCGACCCGCAGCAACGTACTCAGGACCAGGAGGTCCAGTACAGCCCAGAAGTCAGCCCCGAGGCCCTGCGCTACAAACCCCCGACTCAACTCACGGGTGAGTTTGACGCACCGTCAGCCCCGAGGAACAGCACCTGGGTACCCGACCTTCGGTACCCACCAAGTACCAGCCCAAGACGACACGCCAGAGGAGACTCGCCTAGGAGGCCTCTCCCCCAACGCTCACCGATGTGCCAGTCATCCATGACATCATACATTGCCACGCCGTCATTTCCCGACTTCGCCTATGAGAGTCGAGCACAGTACACGGAGCTCCGGATGTGCCTAGAGACAATGATGGTGGACGTCGCTGATGAACGCCACAAGTATGCAATATTACTGAAGCACCTGAAAGTACCGCGAGCGCACAATATAGCGCTGGCCTATGCCACCTCTTCGACACCATACACAGCGGCCTTAGCGGCGCTGGACCAGAGATATGGACGTATATGGGATTACGTAATAGAAGAGATAAGGCATATTGACCGCTTACCCCCAGCCACAGACAATCGCTCACTAGACGACCTGTCAATCAAAGTGCAGTCCCTGGTAGGGATGCTGGTAGCGCAACGGGAAAAGGGCAGGCATGAGCTATACGCCAACTCTAACGTCGAGAGGATCTTAGAGAAGCTGCCGCCCGCCAGACAGGAGCGCTTCAGGCGGCAAAGAGATCACCGTGATCCTAACGGTCCAGAACCATCCCTCCTAGACTTTGCCGACTTCCTGGCGAGAGAAGTCAGCAGCCTACGACTGGACACGTTCGGGAGGAGCACGCCAAGCTCCAGAGAGGGACCCAGGAGAATAAATGATGGAAGAAGATCGGTGACTGTCATGCACCAATCAGAGTCAGTACCGCAGCACCAGAACCACAACACCCCCTCGACGAAAGAGGACCAGTGGAAGATTGAGTGCCAGTACTGTGAGGGAGAACATCGGCTCCATCAGTGCGAAGACTTCAAGAAGCTGACCACGGATGATGTGAGCCAGTGGGTCAAGGACCACCGCCGCTGCTTCCGCTGCGCGCGCAGCCACCTAGCAGCTGAGTGCCGCCTGAAGAAAAAGTGCAGCAGGTGCGGTGGCACCCACCTGGAGGTCCTGCACGACATCAACAAGCGTCAGCCAGGACAACCGAGTGGGCCCGTCGCGGTACTGTACCATGCCGAGGCGGTGGCACCAGAACCAAAGTTCCACCAGACCGCTCCCTGGTGTCCCGACTGCTACAGCAGACACTGGGAGTCAAGGTGCGACTCGTGCCATATAGAGTCTACGTCACCACCCGAGACAGGAGTGCTCCACATAGACCCCCAGCACAGCGGGACCCCCCGTGTGCTCCTCAAAGTGGTCAGGGTGCTCCTGAGCCACGAGGACAAAGTCATGGACACTTACGCCGTCCTTGATGACGGGTCAGAGAAGACCCTTCTGCTCGCGTCCGCTGCGGCCCAGCTGGGACTGCGGGGGAGCGAGAACCAAATGACGATTCGGACAATAAGAAGAGATTTAAAGACGATAAAGGGCGAGAATGTCTCCTTCACTATCGCAGCAAGCGGGCAGCCAGAGCGACGGTATAGGATTACAAATGCTTTCACCAGCCAAGAAATAGGACTATCACAGTACACCTACCCCATCCCACAGCTGATGGATAAATACGTGCACCTGCGTCAACTACCTATCCCGCTCATAGACGGCGCCACCCCGACCCTGCTGATAGGCTCCGACCATGCAGACCTCATCGTCCCGATAGACCGGGTCCACACCGGAACCCGAGGCTGTCCTGCAGCAGTCGAGACCCGCCTAGGGTGGACACTACAAGGCCCCCTCGCTAAATCTCTCAACCGAACAGCAGCCACTAGCTGCCTACACACAGAGGCGAGCGACACCGGCCTCTCCCCCGTACAGCAGATGCTATTGACATTAAGCGAGAGGCCCGTGAGAGAACCGTGGGTACCAGAGGGAGTTCGGAACTCCACCCCCCTCAGCTGCGCTTCAGACGTAGCTGACCTCGAACCCAGCACCCCAAGCGACTCCTTGACGGGGCGGCCGGGACCGGCCCCTCCTCACACGGGGTACAGAGCGAACAAGAGAAACAGACGGAGGAGGAGAAAGCACAGCCAAGCCCAGATCAAAGCAGTCTCAGGCCCGCTTCCTCCTAAGCCCCCCTTCATCCCGTCCAGTCGTCATGACCATAGACCAGTCACTACCCCGAGCTGCGTGGCCGGCCGGCCGCGTAAGCAAAGTGACCCCTGGTGCCGACGGAAAGGTCAGAGTGGCAGAAGTGCTCGGCCAAGGGCGGATCTACAACCGACCCGTGGCGAGGCTGATAGAGTCGCCAAGGCTCCCCGACTCGCCTAATGACGACCATGACCCCTGACTTTGTGAACTGCCCGACCCCTCACAGACATTGAGTAGTGGACAGTGCGGTTAATCTGCCCCTGCTTAGCTAATTAGGTGGGACTAATTAGGGGGCGGCTGTTACAAAGGGTCTGATTAAACCGAATATATATATTTATTGCCTGAGATCCCATGTATAATATTTGTATATCGTTTGATATCCCTTGTATATTCCTTGTACAATATGCACTGAATATCCCTTTAGTCTACAGGACAGACCATAATATTCGTTCTCCTATTGGAAGCGATCCCCCGGCGCCACTGCCTTACCCCCTCGAGCTGACTTCAAAGGTACCGACGAGATATGTCTGTACATGCCCAGCTTCTGCCCACTAATACGGCTACCGAAAGCAGAATGGCACTATTTGTCCACGGTACATATAAATAGGGCGCAAGAAATGTAGAACCCCCCTTGCAGTTCCCTTTCAGTTCGCCTTCAGTTCAGTCTGGTTCAGTTATCCAAGCAACGTCTCACCCACTACGCAACGTGGGCAGAGCAGGGCTCGCATCGCCCCAAGATAGTCTCGTGTTATCCTAATACGTCTGTTTGTCGTATCGTTCGCTATTTATTAGTAAACCTTCATTACGAGTCAAAGACCACGTGAAGTGAGTAATTGTGTGTCTATAATAGAACACTTATTACCGCGTGCTAATAGGATAGTAACGTCAAGGTCAACCGTGCACTACCGCACCGGAGGATATCTACACCGGAGCAGCAGCACCACGGAGGATTTACACCCCGCCAGCGGTGCCACTCTCCGGGCAAGGATTATTATTCTTCATTCTTCACCAAGCTACTGGAAGCAGAGAACCGTCTACACCCACTGCTGTGGGACCCACGTGCCCGTGGGGACATCACTCAAGCCCGTCTCCGTCGTACCGGAGACCCCACGGCTTCCACCTTCATCTGCGCGGAGCGCACCCTGGGATTACCAGGCTGCCTCTCCCCGCTGCTCCAGGGGTGACATCGCCCCCGTGAACCATTGACTTGCCTAGAGCTTTGCCTCCCTCTGCTGGCTTACAACCGGTAGTACCCCCTTTCCCAGAATAACCAGATCTAATTACCTTAATATTCAGTATTGATTTGCCTGCACATTCTACTTGCCTTATAAGCGCATTCAAAGTACTGTAATATAATACCCCTTTATGTAATAAATATTGTAAACGAGTATTTTGTGTGGAAAACCGTGTTATTGTGGGAGTGTTCTAATCTAATATACTTATGTACAGCATTGGCCAGGAGTACATAGACGGTAGTGATTTAATGATATCAGTACTTGATTAATACAGTCAGGGAATTGTACCCCTCAGTTACAAAGGAGTTTATTGACACAATGTATTCCCACTACTTTCATCCTATGATTGCAGTACCAACCAGAGTGACGGAGAGTATCCATGGACAGATATCCTCCACTCTGTTGATGCAAAAAAGTCTTTTACTTTGTTTTCTGAACGTATCTCCCAGGCCTATGACCTATGTTTTCCCCTTGTACAGGCATCTCCCAAGCATCATCATAAACTGATCAAACCATGGATAACCCCAGCTATTATCAAATCCCTAAATACTAAACGTAGATTGTATAAAAAATATCTTCTCAGTCCCACTCCATTTTATCTTGCTCAATTTAGGAACTATAGAAATAAATTAAACTACATTATCAGAGGAGCTAAAAAGCATTACTACAATATGGAATTATCTAAAAACAAAAATAACATGACTCTCTTATGGAGAACAATTAACTCTATCCTCAACAAAAAAAAGAAAAATCGTAATCAGTTGCCTAATGAATTTAAGGTTGATGGGGGTATTATCACTGACCCGCAATTAATTGCCAATAACTTTAATAATTTTTTCTCAGAAGTTGGTCCAACACTGGCTGCAAAGATTCCATTTAGTAACCATAGTCCCCTTCAGTTTATGAATCCTCCAATCAATGACAGTTTTAATTTCTTGCCGGTTACAGAGGATGAGGTTGGGGAGATCTTGATCAACCTGGGGGACTCTTCTCCGGGTTATGATGCTATTGGAGGCAGATTACTGATATCCATTCAAGAATCCATTGTGAAGCCATTATGTCATATTTTTTATACATCACTGGAGACGGGAATCGTCCCACAGGAACTTAAAATAGCTAAGATCATCCCTATTTATAAAGATGATGACCCAGCCGTCTTCAACCATCACAGACCTATATCCATCCTACCTGCCTTGTCAAAAATACTTGAAAAGCTTGTCTATAAAAGATTAATTGAACATCTTAATAAGCACAATATTATTTACACTCACCAGTACGGGTTCAGAAAGAAACATGCAACATATATGGCAATCACACATCTAATTAATGAAATATACAAAGCTCAAAGACAGAAAGGAAAACACTATAGGTATTTTTTTAGACTTATCAAAGGCATTTGATACAGTCAATCACCACGTCCTCCTGCAGAAGCTCTCACATCTTGGAATAAAAAACAATGCACTGCTATGGTTCACCAGTTACCTTAAAGATAGACATCAGTCTGTATCCTATAATGGGATCAATTCTCCTTTTCTTCCTTTACTTTGCGGTCTGCCCCAAGGTTCAATTCTTGGGCCTTTGTTATTTTTGTTATATATCAATGACCTCCCTAACGTCTCAGACAGGCTGTCGAAAATTTTATTTGCAGATGACACAAGTGTATTCTATTCACATAAAGATCCTGATACCATCATTAGGGTCATAAATGAAGAACTTAACAAACTATCAATTTGGTTTAAATGCAACAAATTATCACTAAACATTAAAAAAACGAATTTCATTTTTTTGGGTCTCAAATCTGTGATTTTTAACTCATCTAAAGTAGTGATTAATGACATCCCCTAGGGTGTGTTCTACACGATTCCTTGGTGTTCTGCTTGATGAATCCCTATCATGGAAACCTCATATCACAGCCATAACTACAAAAATGGCCAAGAGTATTGGTATTCTTGGAAAAACACGTCACTTGCTGAGCACTGAGGTTGCCACAATGTTATATTACTCTTTGGTTTACCCATATATCAATTACTGTCATTTAGTTTGGGGCAGTACTCATCAGACCAAACTTGAGCCCATATACCGTCTGCAGAAACTAGCTCTAAAAATAATCGGCTGTGTACATCGAAGTCATTCTTCTCAGCCTCTATTCCATAAGTTAGGTATCCTCAGTGTTTATCAAGTGAATCATCTTCAGGCTGGTTTATTTGTGCATAGTTCTTTAAACAGAGCCCTCCCCCCTTTTTTTCACGACATGTTTGCCCACAATCACCAAATTCTTAATTACCCCACACGTAGTTCCTGTTTGCTTAGACCACCCCTTTCCCGCACTTCCCAATCTCAGTTTTGTTTGCTCTACCGAGGGTCAAAGTTGTGGAACTCTTTGCCTCCACATATTTTGGAATTTTCTTTTCTGAAATTCAAAAGAGCACTGAAATCTCATCTCCTAGATCACCAGTATTTCCCATATGGACTTCCTTTACAAACTGTGGTCTGATGGCTTGTTGTATTCTGTTATTGTATTTTTGTTTTATTATATATTCTTCCCGTCATTCGTTGTTTTCTCTATACCAGAAATCGTATGGCATGGTATTCGCTGCTTCGGTGTCTATGTAGACCTGCTTGTGTGTGTTTGTTTGGGGGGGGTTTATATTTTATCTTGATATAATATCAGTGTAATTTTGCTTCCTGGTGAATGCCACATGCAAGCCCCTAGAGGGTTTTTAGGCAATTCTCCTACACATCCCTTGTGGATTATATTGTATTATATATGTAATTGTTTTTATATGTGTAAATAAACACACACACACACACACACACACACACACACACACACACACACACACACACAAACCGAATCGAAGAACATGAAGTGGAAGAACATGATTCTCAATACTAATAAGAGAGAGAGAGAGAGAGAGAGAGAGAGAGAGAGAGAGAGAGAGAGAGAGAGAGAGAGAGAGAGAGAGAGAGAGAGAGAGAGAGAGAGAGAGAGAGAGAGAGAGAGAGAGAGAGAGAGAGAGAGAGAGAGAGAGAGAGAGAGAGAGAGAGAGAGAGAGAGAGAGAGAGAGAGAGAGAGAGAGAGAGAGAGAGAGAGAGAGAGAGTAGTAGCTGTCAAAAGGCTAATTTGGGAGCTGCAATCATTTATCCATTATAAGGAACCGTCTGTGTGACCTGGAGCGGGTGAGGAGAGAAGGACATTTAATGGCGTAATTGTGAAGCTCTCACACACACCCATTCTCTCCCTCTCTCTATCGTTCTCTCTCTCTCTCTGGCACATGCTGCCAAGAGGCAATTACAACTACATCCAACCCCAAGCCGCTGACAGTAATTGTTTTGGGAATGCTTGTGTTTATGAAACGGGGCCGGAGGGGGTTATTATAATAGAGGATTCTGATTACATAAAAGATTGAATTACCTCGTGCAAATTATCTTGTACTTTGGATTTGTTCAAACTTGATATTAGTAAAAGGTGACAGCAGGCAGCCCCAGGAGCCTGACGGGATCAGGGCAGCGACAGAGAGAGACTGAGCCTGGGACAGAGCAGCATAGCTTAACACTTTGATTACCAGCCATGCGGTGTGCCTTACCCCCGTTGAATGCCACCACCCACTTCAATGACAGCGCTCTCATATGTGTAAACACGTAAACTATGTCTTAAATTATGTGTCTAATCTGGCCGTCGCTTATCAATGATTTGTTTGCAGTCAACATTGTCGACACAGATTGTTTTTTAAAAGGTTCATTTCCGTTTTATACCATTTTGAAAAACCCTCGTTTTCTTGAAAGTTTCAGGAAAATATAAAGATTCTGTGATAAACGGCCTTTACTGGAATATTCTGGAATACACAAAAAACGTTGACATTTTTCGGCCTATTTTTATGAATCGTTTTCTAATAAACGCTAGATTATCGATAGTATATGTGTACTTATGCACGCTAGAGAAGCGGACTGAAAAATCGATTCTCTCATTTCCTGATCAGCACACACACACACACACACACACACACACGCACACACACACACACACACACACACACACACATATGGCACACACTGATATCTCTGTGAAAAAAGGTCTGATTATCCTAAGACTGGTAAAATAGATTCCTTACCTCAGATCAGATGTTCTCCAAAAATATTATTCCAATTCCTGATCGCCATTCCAAATATCGATCGCATTTATTGATTCAGCGCTGGGTACTGGAAATATGTATTCCACGTTGTTTTGCGGCTCTGCAATGACTTGGATCCTCTCGGATGGCTTGCCGGAGAAGTAAAATGAGGAAACTGGATTTCCCCCTCCCATGTGTTTCATTCAGTCTAATGATCCAATGGGGTGCAGTACAACAGGGAGAGACGATAGGGGGCGGGATTTTCCCAATGGAGCTCAGAGAGAGAGTTTGCAGCACTAACATGAGACTAGATTGATGAAATATGAATTCAAATCGCTAATAAAAAAAAACGACAAAAAAACGCTATTTGTCGTCGCTGGCACTCAATGGTCGGCATGAACTAACGACATATAGCGTCGTTGGCACTCAAAGTGTTAATAAAGAAGGAGAAAGAGCCTCTACCCCTCAGTTAGCTTCTTCATTACATTGTTAACGGAGGACTTGAAAGACATTAATCGATTTCTCCTCAACAACTTTAGATTAGATTTCTTTCTATCCTGCCTTCTGCAAGTAAGGCAATAGAACACTTTAAAGGCACTGCACGCACACGATAAAGTCACAGAATATCAGCCATAATTCTATTTGTGATCATTGTGACAATTTTTTTTTTTTTATGAACACAAATACTGAGAAATATTTAGGAGCATACTTGAAGGCATCACAACGTTTGTGATCAATGTTCTATACCCAAGGTTTTTGCAGTTTACCAGGCAAGCAGCCCTTATGAATGATGTATATAATTATCTCTGGCCAGCTAATTAATAGAATACCCACTTGCAGATGAGGATGGGTTGAAGTGAAATGCTGTTTATGTTGAAGTTATGTAGCCTAAACAAAACTACTGACTCATGTTACCTATATAATATACCTGTATGTCATGTATGTCCCTATACCATAAATGTCATGATGCTTCCTGATTCTGCTGCGCAGGCGCACCAACCGACCTGTAGGAGTCGCTGTCCACAACGTCCAATCCCCACCCATTAGCTTCCCACCCCCTAAT
Organism: Notolepis coatsorum; assembly: GCF_963971535.1. NCBI lineage: Eukaryota > Metazoa > Chordata > Actinopteri > Aulopiformes > Paralepididae > Notolepis > Notolepis coatsorum. The sequence goes on from NC_140167.1 coordinate 204,256,096, forward strand.
ACTGCCAATTGTGTTAGTATGAACGACCAGCCAAGCTGGTAGCAATCCCAAGAGCTGGGCTCGAACCCAGCGTCTCCTGTATTAGTGGCGAGCGCCTTGCCCACTGCGCCACTTAGCCGCCATTGAATGAAGTTTTTTATTAACAGATTGCAGAATGGGTACAATACAGTACGGCTCAATACACACAATTGTTAACTCATTCAAAGCCACGCCCCTTTGACCATATTAGGGCTAGCGTGCCAGTAAGAAAGTCAATGGGAGGTCGGGGAAATTTGCGAACGCCTAAACTATATCTTAAATTATGGCTATGGGTCTCTAAAACACCCCTCGCTTATCAATGACTTTCTTGCAGGCAACATGTACGAAACGGATTGTTTTTTCATTGGTACATTTCCGTTGTTACTGTACCTCTCATCTTGGAATGTTACCCCCCCCCCCCCCATCATGATGAAATGCTTTGTGTGCGTGTGTGTGTCATTTAGCTTGTTATCTACACCTCTCTCTCTAGCCTTCTTTGTCAAACCGACTCAGTCTCTGTGAACAGGTGCAGTTAGTTCAGCCCTCTGGTCTGTACGCTGCTCATGCCAGTTTTCCTTTTTTGGTTTTGTCGGTTATGTGGTTATTGTGTTTGTGTGGTTCTTTTACATTCCATATTTGATCCTACCTGTAGTTTTGAGTCTTCCCGGGGGATTTTAGATGCGTCTGCTAATTAACAATGCTTTTATTTTGGGATTCTAGCTAGAATATATTATATTTTTGTTACTGTCGAATTTTTTACTTTGGGTTATGTATATAACCCCCATTCCCTGAAGGAAGGGAACGAGATACAGTACACATAGCGTATGGGGCGCTACCGGCTGAAGGTAACTTCAATCACATAGGGGAACTGTTCCGAGTGGATAAGGGGGGTTCCACTAAGACTGACCATCTGCAGAGGCCACGCCCAACACTGGGTGGGTGCAGTGCCACACGTCCTGTAAACAGAGAGAGGATGCCCAACTGGCAGCAGCACATGTATCTCCCACTGAGACCCCTTTAAATAGTCTCCAGTAGTCACACCTTTGGGGGAATGTGCACGGACCCCCACTGGGGAAGCAACGTTCTTATTCGCTGTATGCCAAGGGACATCGACTCCACCATCCAATGGTAAAAGGCACTGTTTGGAAAGCGCCCGCCCAGATTAGCGAAACACACATAGGCACGCAAGGCCCTAACGGGGCACGCAAGGCCCTAACGGGGCACAAGATATTCAACCTCTCTTGCTCGACCAGAGGTGAAAGGAGGAGGAGAGAAGGCCAGAAGCTATAGGACGTGGCAACCTTAGACACAAAGGATGTGTTAGGCTGCAAAACCACCTTACCATAACCAACGGCAAAACCACCTTACCATAACCAACGCCAAAACCACCTTACCATAACCAACGGCAAAACCACCTTACCATAACCAACGCCAAAACCACCTTACCATAACCAACGGCAAAACCACCTTACCATAACCAACGGCAAAACCACCTTACCATAACCAACGGCAAAACCACCTTACCATAACCAACGCCAAAACCACCTTACCATAACCAACGCCAAAACCACCTTACCATAACCAACGCCAAAACCACCTTACCATAACCAACGGCAAAACCACCTTACCATAACCAACGCCAAAACCACCTTACCATAACCAACGGCAAAACCACCTTACCATAACCAACGCCAAAACCACCTTACCATAACCAACGCCAAAACCACCTTACCATAACCAACGACAAAACCACCTTACCATAAAAACGCCAAAACCACCTTACCATAACCAACGGCAAAACCACCTTACCATAACAAACACCAAAACCACCTTACCATAACAAACACCAAAACCACCTTACCATAACCAACGCTAAAACCACCTTACCATAACCAACGACAACCACCTTACCATAACCAACGCCAAAACCACCTTACCATAACCAACGGCAAAACCACCTTACCATAACAAACGCCAAAACCACCTTACCATAACCAACGCCAAAGCCACCTTACCATAACAAACACCAAAACCACCTTACCATAACCAACGCCAAAACCACCTTACCATAACAAACACCAAAACCACCTTACCATAACCAACGCCAAAACCACCTTACCATAACCAACGGCAAAACCACCTTACCATAACCAACGCCAAAACCACCTTACCATAACAAACACCAAAACCACCTTACCATAACCAACGCCAAAACCACCTTACCATAACCAACGGCAAAACCACCTTACCATAACCAACGCCAAAACCACCTTACCATAACCAACGCCAAAACCACCTTACAATAACCAACGCCAAAACCGATTAAAAATTGTCCTATTATATATAGGCTATATACATATTTAAATCAATATCTTCCTTTTGAATAAAATAGGCTTAGGAATCCGGATTGTTAAAGCTAATTAGCCTAATCCATGTCAAAAAGAGTAGCCTATGGTACATTTATACACACACAAAAGAGAGGGAGAATAGCTTATAGCAGATATGATTTTACAACATGTGACCCGGCGCGGTCTAGGCCGCCATATCTCGCAGGAGAAGATTCTTCAGAAAACGTGATTCACAAATAGGTCAACATTTTGATATTGGCAGTTTTGAGTGCTTTGAAATGTTATCTATCTGTTTCCTTATTTGGAAAACTTAATACGACTTGTAAATGTGTTAATTATTGTTAGATTGTCCGACAGTATTTATTCCGACGCAGTTGAAATAACTACATTTGTGTCGGAGGGGTGTGGTTAAATACTCAGAGGGGTGTGGTTAGATACTCAGAGGGGTGTGGTTAGATACTCGGAGGGGTGTGGTTAGATACTCAGAGGGGTGTGGTTAGATACTCAGAGGGCTGTGGTTAGATACTCAGAGGGGTGTGGTTAGATACTCAGAGGGCTGTGGTTAAATACTCAGAGGGGTGTGGTTAAATACTCAGAGGGCTGTGGTTAAATACTCAGAGGGGTGTGGTTAAATACTCAGAGGGGTGTGGTTAAATACTCAGAGGGGTGTGGTTAAATACTCAGAGGGCTGTGGTTAAATACTCAGAGGGGTGTGGTTAGATACTCAGAGGGCTGTGGTTAAATACTCAGAGGGCTGTGGTTAAATACTCAGAGGGGTGTGGTTAGATACTCAGAGGGGTGTGGTTAGATACTCAGAGGGCTGTGGTTAAATACTCAGAGGGGTGTGGTTAGATACTCAGAGGGGTGTGGTTAGATACTCAGAGGGCTGTGGTTAGATACTCAGAGGGGTGCGGTTAGATACTCAGAGGGGTGTGGTTAAATACTCAGAGGGCTGTGGTTAGATACTCAGAGGGGTGTGGTTAGATACTCAGAGGGATGTGGTTAAATACTCAGAGGGCTGTGGTTAGATACTCAGAGGGGTGTGGTTAGATACTCAGAGGGGTGTGGTTAGATACTCAGAGGGCTGTGGTTAGATACTCAGAGGGGTGTGGTTAGATACTCAGAGGGGTGTGGTTAGATACACAGAGGGGTGTGGTTAGATACTCAGAGGGGTGTGGTTAGATACTCAGAGGGGTGTGGTTAGATACTCAGAGGGGTGTGGTTAGATACTCAGAGGGGTGTGGTTAGATACTCAGAGGGGTGTGGTTAGATACTCAGAGGGCTGTAGTTAGATACTCAGAGGGGTGTGGTTAGATACTCAGAGGGGTGTGGTTAGATACTCAGAGGGGTGTGGTTAGATACTCAGAGGGGTGTGGTTAGATACTCAGAGGGGTGTGGTTAGATACTCAGAGGGCTGTAGTTAGATACTCAGAGGGGTGTGGTTAGATACTCAGAGGGCTGTGGTTAGATACTCAGAGGGGTGTGGTTAGATACTCAGAGGGGTGTGGTTAGATACTCAGAGGGGTGTAGTTAAATACTCAGAGGGCTGTGGTTAGATACTCAGAGGGGTGTAGTTAAATACTCAGAGGGGTGTGGTTAGATACTCAGAGGGCTGTGGTTAAATACTCAGAGGGGTGTGGTTAGATACTCAGAGGGGTGTGGTTAGATACTCAGAGGGGTGTAGTTAAATACTCAGAGGGGTGTGGTTAGATACTCAGAGGGCTGTGGTTAGATACTCAGAGGGGTGTGGTTAGATACTCAGAGGGGTGTAGTTAAATACTCAGAGGGGTGTGGTTAAATACTCAGAGGGGTGTGGTTAGATACTCAGAGGGGTGTGGTTAGATACTCAGAGGGGTGTGGTTAGATACTCAGAGGGGTGTGGTTAGATACTCAGAGGGGTGTGGTTAGATACTCAGAGGGCTGTGGTTAAATACTCAGAGGGCTGTGGTTAAATACTCAGAGGGGTGTGGTTAGATACTCAGAGGGCTGTGGTTAAATACTCAGAGGGCTGTGGTTAAATACTCAGAGGGGTGTGGTTAGATACTCAGAGGGGTGTGGTTAGATACTCAGAGGGGTGTGGTTAGATACTCAGAGGGCTGTGGTTAAATACTCAGAGGGCTGTGGTTAGATACTCGGGTCTCAAGTGTGGAGATGGAGGGAGACTCATTTCCATTCCGAGACAACGAACCCAGTTGGCTACTTTGTTGGCGATTAATGTGAAACATTATCATCTTTGGAACCGTTTGTGTTAAATTGTATCAGAATCAGGCACAAAAGCCTGACTGGCAGTGCGCATAGATTAAGTTCAGGCAGACTGAATGGTGCATAACGGAGTCTGTTTCTCTCTCTCTCTCTCAAGTTAAGTCTGCTATAAGTGTGTGTGTGTGTGCGCGCGCGAGATCGAGCGCCTGTCCCTTCTCTGGTCTTTGTAAAGTTTGATGGTTGGCCAGATAATGTTGATATGTAAGCTTAAAAAATAATAAATGGTAAATGGCTGCTTTTTTATATATCGCTTTTATCCAAAGCGCTTTACAATTTGTTCCTCACATTTTACCCGTTCACTCACACATTCACTCACACATCCACACACCGACGGATGATGAAGTGTCTTGCTCAAGGACACGTCGACACGCTGCCCGGGAGGAGCGGGAATCAAACCGGGAACCTCCGGATTGCCAGATGACTGATCTACCTCCTCTACTGTCGCCCCGTAAATAAATGTAATAATACATTTATACACACTTTGATCTCTGGTACAGTATAGCAAACTGCCTGTGAGAGCCTACATACTCGGAAAGTGATGCTGAATCCACTACCAAAAAGCTGATTGACCTCTGCTGTGATTGGTCCCTTTATCACCAAGTCCTGGCACCACATCACCCCCACACTCATCCACCTCCACTGGCTTCCAGTCAAGTCCCGCATCAATTTCAAGATCCTCCTCATCACCTACAAAGCCCTTCACTCCCTGGCCCCCCGGTACCTAGCTGACCTCCTCCATCCCTACATCCCTTCACTCCCTGGTACCTAGCTGACCTCCTCCATCCCTACATCCCTTCACTCCCTGGTACCTAGCTGACCTCCTCCATCCCTACATCCCTTCACTCCCTGGTACCTAGCTGACCTCCTCCATCCCTACATCCCTTCACTCCCTGGTACCTAGCTGACCTCCTCCATCCCTACATCCCTTCACTCCCTGGTACCTAGCTGACCTCCTCCATCCCTACATCCCTTCACTCCCTGGTACCTAGCTGACCTCCTCCATCCCTACATCCCTTCACTCCCTGGTACCTAGCTGACCTCCTCCATCCCTACATCCCTTCACTCCCTGGTACCTAGCTGACCTCCTCCATCCCTACATCCCTTCACTCCCTGGTACCTAGCTGACCTCCTCCATCCCTACATCCCTTCACTCCCTGGTACCTAGCGGACCTCCTCCATCCCTACATCCCTTCACTCCCTGGCCCCCCGGTACCTAGCGGACCTCCTCCATCCCTACATTCCGCCCCGGAGGCTGCGGTCTCCTCTCCATCCACACCACCAACATGCGGACTGTTGGTCCCAGAGCCTTCTCTGTGGCCGCACCCACCCTCTGGAACTCACTCCCTCCAAACAGCCGTAGTGCTACATCCCTGCACTCCTTCAAATCCCGACTTAAAACCCACCTTTTCACCAAATTTGTAAATGACTCTTTCTTTTCTTTCCTTTTGATTATTATTTTGTTGTTATGTTGTTCCCTGTCCCCCTCCCTTAGCTGTTAAGCGCCTTGGGTCGCCTGAAAGGCGCTATATAAATTTAAGATATTATTATCAAGATGATTGGCTTATAAAATTGGCACCACTTGGCTAACCAATGCTCCTAGTTTACCTTGACAAGGAAAACCAATGATGAACCAAATGGCAAAAAAAACAGGCAGGTTATTTAATGTTCATTTAGTTGGCAGTACCGATAGGTGATATGGCCAAAATATCACATCACAGTATTTGTATTGCTTTTGACGGTATATCCGTATTGAGGTTTCCAATACAAATTACAATGTGACGTGTCGTCTTTTTGGTGTATTTATCCTGCAATACAATTATCATGGTGCTATAATAGTCTAATTGGGTTTTCTCATCCAATCTACATCACAAATTGGATTTAAAAAATCTCACAGAAGCTTGTCCTGTTTCCTAGTGACAGGAATGATGGAGAACAAGCCTTTCTGTCGTGCTTTTTATTTTGTATTTTATTTTTTTATTATTTTTTAAACAAACACATAAACAAACATGACAACACACAATAGGATATACAAATACACATATGCTCCAGCTCGTACCCCCCTCTCCCGGACCCCCCATTGGATAATCCAACCATTATAATTTGTTCCTAACCAGACACTACCATTATATGCTGGCTTTTATTCTCTCCACCACTTCTAACCACATTGTCATTTTGGATTCATTGAGACCCAAAATTCTAGCTGTTGATATTTCTTGATAAATCACATCGAGATATGTAAGAATCCAGACCTTACGGCACATTTTTTCCGGTTGAAACCATCGTGATGCTATCAGCTTTTTAGCCACTGTGATACCGGATAAAACCAATCTCTTTAGCTGTGGAGGTACTGCATGCTCAAAGACATCATTCAGCAGTAATACAGAGGGGTGTACAGGTATATCCAGAGTTAAGAGATTTGACAATTGCTGGGTCACTTCTTTCCAAAATATCTTAACTGGTGGGCAGTCCCAGTACATGTGCATAAATGTCCCTTCGTCCCCATTTGTACATAAGGAGCATTTGGAGTCTTGTTTAAGACCCATTTTGTTCAGTCTTATAGGAGTTAAGTATGTCCTGTGAATATAGTTAAGATTGATTTGTTGATGGTCCGGGTTCCTCGATGCAAGGCGTACATTTGCCCAGGCTTCTTGCCAGTCAAAGTCTATCTCCAGGTCTGGTATATCCCTCCTCCAGACTGAGTCTAGATGTAGGGTTTCATACGAGGCCGTTAGTAATTGATGATAAAAATCTGAAACAAAACCTCTCGATGTCTCTCTTTCATAGAAGAATTTGTGGTATCTGTGGTGTACAATTGGTATCCTTAATGGAACACCGTGAGCCTTCAAACATGCCAATAACTGTGCGTAAAAATAATATGAGGACTTGGTGAGATTACATTTTTTGCATATCTCATCAAAACTACAAAAACCCTGTTTGTTGAAAACGTCTCCTAATGTGTGTATGCCTTGCTTTTCCCATCTAGGGAATCTTATAGGTTGTTTTCCAATCAAGAGTGCATTGTTATTGAATAAGGGAGTATGATTATGCCATTTATGTGGGATAGAGTCTTTTTTTTGTGTTTCACGCCATATCCGGATTGCATGAGTGATTATGGGGCCAAATTTCCGTTCGCATTGCTTAATTGATAATTTGGTGTACACTATGTCCTTCAGCCTATGTGGAGCTACTATATTTTCTTCTAAATTTCTCCAGGATACTGATGCTTGGGGATCAAACCATGTTGTCAGTGGTCTTAAAGTGTATGCCTTAAAATAGTGGTGGAAATCTGGAAATGCCATACCACCGTCTGCTTTGTTTCTCTGTGCGGTGGATCTTTTTATACGTGGTGGTTTGTTATTCCAAATAAATTTGTATGTGGAGGAGTGTAATTCTTTCCAGTAACCCTTTGGAGGGGGTAACGGTAGCATTGAGCTGAAGAAGTTGATTCTAGGTAGGACGTCCATCTTAATTATTGATATCCGTGCTTGTACTGAGTTTTTAAGTTTTGACCACCTGACAAGGTCGTATTTGATTTTGTTTTGGATTTTTATGTAATTGTGCTTCACCGTTTGGCTTATGGTAGGGAATATTTCAACTCCCAAACATCTAAAGTGTTTTACCATCGGTATCTCTTCTGGGAGGGTTATATTTCTTTTTGCAGGGGCGTTAAGTGGGAGGAAGGCCGACTTCGGCCAATTTATCCTAAATCCCGATAAATCTCCAAAGTCCTCAATCAACTTGAGAAGATGAGGCAATGCGGTGTTGGGGTTTTGCATGAACAGTATTACGTCGTCCGCATATAAACAAATTTTGTGTTGTGTGCCCTTGATTACGATTGGTTCTATGGATTGGGATTGTCTTATATATTGTGCTAAAGGCTCTAATGATAGATCGAATAGTCCGGGACTAAGGGGGCAACCCTGTCTGGAAGACCGTGCTTTTATGATGAAACCTGACATTCCAGTGGCTTTATTCTTCACATTTACAGTACGTATCACACTGCCTGCTAAGGTAACTTCAATTATTTATTATTTGTTCGACACAGTTATTCAGAAAGGGAAGATCAATTGAGAATTATTATTTATTTTCAGAGCAATTTTCTTAGTTCTATTATTATTTTTATTAAAAAAGAAATCTTAAATACTTTAGATACTATTGCTACTATGTATATGTAACCGGAAGTATTCTGGAACTGGAAGTAACATGTTTGCATTTCGATTCCAAAAAAAAAATAAAAAAAAAATACTTTAATTAATACCCTAGTTACAGTACAGCAACCAAATTTTACTGGATCAAGTCAACTAACAATGTGAATAGTATGAAAAACATTTAAGATAAAAAATAAATAAATAAAATCTCCTGCGAAATAAGCTGTGACCCGTTTTGACCTGCACCTCAAAGAATCGGAATCGAGAATCGTTCAGAACAGGAATCGAAATGGAGAATCGGAATCGGAACCGAAATCGTTCAAATCCAAATGATGCCCAACCCTAGCTGGGGGTGTTGTAAAATTGTGGATTTTATTGTGGATCTATTGTGGTGTTATTTGTTGATCTGTGAAGCCCATTGAGGCAATTCGTTATGATTTTGGGCTATAAAAATACATTTGGTTTGATTTGGGGGGAAAAACAATGTGAAATCTCTCTGCATCCTTGTGCCTGTCTTTGAAGTAGCATGGTGAACATAGATACGATGAAGCCAAGTACAGAACCTCGGGGAACCTCCTGGACTAGAGACCGTAGTAGAAGATGGATAGAGGCCAAGGGCTGCAATGATCCGTCTGTCTGTCGATGCTGCCAGATGAATGAGGCTGAAGGCCTGATGGAGGCCCGTGCTTTACTGCCTCAAGAAAGGTCACAGACAGGCGGCTAAGTGGCGCAGTGGGCAAGGCGCTCGCCACTAACGCAGGAGATGCTGGGTTCGAGCCCAGCTCTCGGCGTTGCTACCAGCAGTGTTAGGGGTGGGAAAGCCGGTGGGTGGGGATCGGACGTTGTGGACAGCGACTCCTACAGGTCGGTTGGTTCGCCTGTACAGCAGAATCAGGAAGTATCGGGGGCAGCAGCGTGAGCCTCCCACGCGTTACTCCCAGACACTGAGAGATCGCACTGTTCAGGTGAAAAGATGCGACGGCTGCCTCCTCGTGTACCGGAGGGGACACGTGATGCAAGGCTTGGTCCTCACTGCAGCCGACCAGTGGGAGGCATAGTCTAGCAACGTTCGAGACAGGGGAGGGGAGAATTGAAGGGGAGAATTGGCGAGGGCGAAATTGGGATGGGAGAAAAATAGGAAAATAAGGAGAAAAAGTGGATAAAAAAAAAAAGGTCACAAACAACCATGCGGCAGGATAAAGGATCACTTATTAGTAGCGCGTCCCCCTTTTTATCTATTCAAACTATTAATAGTAGCCTAAAAGTAGTTTCTACAAGTAGCCTTCACTAAGGTGCACGTGTGTCTGAGGATGATGCAGGCTTCATCAGTGTTGACTGTGTTGCTCTTGTGTGCTGTTATCCGGGCCAGAGGAGGAGTAATGGGCTTTAGAAGTGGACTGGCTGGCCTGCTGATTGGTAATCCGCTGCAGCCACACGGCTGAAAGGCCGGCTAACACCTGTGTGGAGCACCGGAGCAAACCTGACTCGGCACAATTGACACGATTCACGGAATATTTCTCTCAATAAGAGCCTCCCTGCAAAACCGGTTGCCGACTGGTGCTCGAGGACAAACAAACATTTCTTAGGCCGCTGTCGGAATGTAAACATCGGATAAAAAAAAAAAAAAAGCACTTTGATTGAAAGTGAGGTGACGCAGCCGTGCTGTTGAACGTGCGTGTTTGTTTGTGCGCATGTGCGCGGTCACACATTCACAACTGCAGGAGGCTGAGTTGTGGTTATTGAGTGTGTTTGCTAAGATCAGAATATGCTGTGACATACTTTGGGTTTGTTTGATTTGTGACTCATGGAGAGGGGAAAATTGGCTCCACGTGAGAGGAGTTACTCATCACAACAGTTTGTTAATTCCATCTCAGGCTGGTAAAGCCCCCCCCCCCCCCCCCCCCCCCCCCCCCCCCCTGGGTTGTGTTGACTGCTGTCGACAGACTGGATGACATCTGATATTTGCTCACACCAGTCCCTATAAATTCCTATGGGTGTAGAGCATAGGTGTCAAACTCACGGCCCGCGGGCCAAATCCGGCCCGCCACGTCATTTGATGTGGCCCCCCAAGAGCTCAGGAAAAAGAAAAAAAAAAAAAAAAAAAAAAAAAAAAACGTTTTTTTTTTTTTTTTTACATTAATATTGGGTTAAAAAATAGCAGTGTTAAAAGAATTGTGGGTTAATGCGTTAATAAAGCTTTAACTTTGACAGCCTTAGTTATTACACATTCTTACACATACATGTATGTTGAACATCTGAGGTAACAAAGGAAAAAAGCCAAAAGCACTTACTCCTCAGACATTCTTTGACAATTTTACAGCCCAAAATACAAAAAAGATCCAGGCGGAATAGGTAACAAAGGGTTGAAGAAATATTGTCTGAACTGTCAGATGCAAACTGGCTGTGTGACATAACCGAGCATCTCGCTCATTTGAATAAGAAGCTGTAGGGACGCAAACAAATCCCACCCAAAATTTGACCAATATAGTTGTGAACTGAGACAACCCTTATTTTGTTATTTTTGAGTACAGTTACAGTTGTGTGTTCATGCAGACACATAATAGCAATTTCATTACGAATTGAAAATGGGGGACCCTGATGTAAACAAGTCGAAAGTCTTTCTCTGGTCTGCATCCCCTTAACAATTGTGTGTATTGAGCTGTACTGTACTGTACCCATTCTGCAATCTGTTAATTAAAGTTAATTAAACTATCTTCCATTAGTTGGATGTATGGCCTCTGCAAGGTTGTGTGCAGCCATTTGTTTTTGTAACATCTGCTACATCTGTCCCACGTGTTCTTTGCAGCTCACAGTTGTTAGTTCTGCCCCTCTTGACTGTGACAAAAAGGTTTTGAACAAACTTAATGTCATAGCTTGTATTTGATGATATTCTTCTTTGTTATTTACTTGAATGGTTTGATCATTGATTGGTGGAGTAATATGGGGTTCTGATAAACTAAAATTATTTGTTAAAATAACATAAGCTAACATATATTTTTACATTTATGCAAATTAATATCCAATATGTATAACTTGAATAAGTAATAAATACAGAAACACCATGTTTAACAATATGTAAATGTGTAGCTACATTTATTTTACATTACATTAACATTTATACGGTCTTTGGCCCTTTGAGGGCAACCATAATGCTGATGTGGCCCTCTGTGAAAATGAGTTTGACACCCCTGGTGTAGAGAGTAAATAAATATCTCTTTTTGGGAGAATATGTCACAATTTCAGAGATGTAAGTTTTGAGTTAGTCCCTTATTGCAAGTCTACATGTGATCTCCAGGGGCGACAGTGGCTCAGGAGGTAGAGCGGTCGTCTGGTAAATGGAAAGTTCCCGCTTCGATTCCCACTCCTCCCAGGCAGCGTGTCGAAGTGTCCTTGAGCGAGACACTTAAGTACTTAACCCCTAACTGCTCCCGATGAGCAGGTTGGCACCTTGCATCATCGCCTCTGCCGTCGGGTGTGAGTGAATGTGTTGTAAATTGTAAATTGTTGTAAATTGTAAAGCGCTTTGGATAAAATAGTTATATAAATGCAGTCAATTTACCATCTATAAGCATGTAAAAAAGGACTAAAGAGCTCTCTTGCTCCCATAGAGAAAATAAAGGAAACTAGTAGGGATGTCCGATATTGGCATTCAAATGTGATATCGGAAAATATCGATATCGGTTTTCAAATTTTCTATTTTAATTTTAATATTTTTTTACATTTCTATAACCTTTATTTACCCAGGCAAGCAAGTAAGAACAAATTCTGATTGTATTTATTGTCAAAAGTATGCATAATGTTGTGTTAATTCCACAACAAGAGATATGTAATGTTAATTACCTGAAATTATTCCGTTTTTTGGGGGGGAAACCCTGCATATATCGGTATCGGAAATTAAGAGTTGGACAATATCGGTATATCGGTATCGGTAAAAAAGCCAATATCGAGCATCCCTAGAAACTAGCATTTATTTATGTTATTTATTTGATTATTATTAGCTTGTTCTTGAAATTCGATATTGGCCAATATCGATATATAAAATATTTATATTCAAAGCCAGTAGACTTTATTTAAAAGATAAAGGTAAAGGTGACACTGAGAGACTGAGGGGAATGTTCTGATTCAGGCAGATGAGAGCAAAGCATGTTAACACTTTCAGCGCCAGCCAATACACTCATCCTTGTAGCTAATGCGCCAGGTTTCCATAGCCTATTTTCACTGTGCGTCACTATGTTTGTAGAGCTATATCTATATTCTAGAATCTATATTATAGCTATGGAGACAATACTATGGTCATTTGACAGTGAGTATCTCCCGTCGAACATGCAAAAAATAGTAAATTTTTTCATGTATACGTTCGCGCGTTATCCTGCTGTGAATATTGTATAATTTCAGAGTGATCCGGGCTAATTCCTGAAAAGCTGAGTTATAGGGCGCTACGTGAATTCTGCTATACGCGTTGGCGTTTCTCACCTGGACACGCTACTATTTCCAAATCAAATGTATATAATGGGTATTATGTTTCATCATGAATGCATCAAAGGGAGGGGGGGGGGTGCTTTTTGATGCTTTGATCGAACACCACACACACACTGATCAGCTTGTAGGATCAAGGTGGAATTGACATCAGATAGTCCTTACCTTTGATCGGGGTTATTCCAAAAATTCTCACTAATAGATCTCAGTTTGTCAGCGTCAGCGGCTCATCCTCCCCCCCGGCCCCAGTCAACCACGGTGTCCCCCAGGGCTCTGTGCTGGGTCCCCTACTATTCACCATTTACATGCTCCCCCTCGGTCAGATTATACGTCACCACGGACTCGACTTCCACTGTTATGCTGATGATACTCAGCTCTACATCAGCACCTCACCATCCTCCCAGCTCCCCCCACAGTCTGTAGTCAACTGCCTCCACGCTATAAAAACCTGGATGGCAACCAAATTACTTAAACTCAACAGCAAAAAGACAGAGCTCATGGTTGTGGCCCCCAAGGCACTGCTCGGGAAGGTTGGAGATCTCCTCCTCCACGTTGACGGCTGTTCCATCTCCCCGTCTCTCGAAGTCCGTAACCTGGGCGTCACCCTTGACTCCACACTTTCATTTCACTCCCACATCAAATCTGTCACCAAGTCTGCCTTCTACCACCTCAGGAACATCTCCCGTCTCCGACCCTCACTCTCAGACTCTGTGGCGGAGACCCTGATCCACTCATTTGTCACCTCCCGGTTGGACTATTGTAATGGAGTCCTGTTCGGGGTACCCAGCAAAGCCCTGGACAGGCTCCAGTATGTCCAGAACTCAGCTGCCAGGGTTCTCAATCACCCCCACCCTCATCCATCTCCACTGGCTTCCAGTCAGGTTCCGCATCACCTTCAAACTCCTGCTCCTCACCTACAAATCCCTCCATGCCCTCGCCCCCCGGTACCTGTCTGATCTCCTCCACCAGTACACTCCATCCCGGAACCTACGATCCTCTGATCTAGGTCTCCTCTCCATCCCTCGCACCAGGTTACGGACTTTTGGGGACAGAGCCTTCAGCGTGGCGTCCCCTACCCTCTGGAACTCTCTCCCCCCCGAAATCCGCAACGCCCCAACCCTGGACACCTTCAAATCCGCTCTAAAAACACACCTCTTCACCAAGGCTTTCCCCATCAGTTAGTTTTAGATTAAATTAGGTCCATTATCCCCTACTTTCCCTCATCCCCTCTTCCCCCTCCCCCCCTACTTTCCTTGCCCTATTTTTTGTCCTGATTGTAAAGCGACCTTGGGTTCTATGAAAGGCGCTATATAAATTTGATTTATTATTATTATTATTATTAAAAAGAATATTCCAATTGTCTGATCGCGATTTCCAGTATTGATGTCCATCTGGTCCTGGACATAATTTGGCACAATTTATGGATGGAGTGCTAGATGCTAGATGCTAGATGCGTTTCCAAGTGGTCGGATGAAGCGATTTACTTGGCGTCGTCTAAATTCTCCGCCCGAACCAGATACGTGTCATTAGTGATGCACGATATATCGGCCGCCGATATAATATCGGCCGATATGGCCGTTTTTTTACACATCGGTATCGGACCGATATCAAGATAGGACCGATATAAAAAAAAAAAAAAAAAAAAAAAAAAAAAACGTTATTTTTTTCTTTTTACATGTTTTGGCCTTAAATAGTTTCAAAATATCAGTCATTTCTGAAAATAAGTTACAAAAGTAAAAAAATTATGCGTTTTGGAAAATAGCTCTTTATTTGATTATCATAAAAAAGTGTTTTCTATACAGAGATATCGACATCGGTAAATATCGGTATCGGCCAGAACAGCAATATTAATATCGGTTATCGGTATCGGCCACTATTTTCACATCGGTGCATCACTACGTGTCATGTATGTCTGTAACACGCGGTGAGAAATGAGGTTTCAAAGGGTGGGCGATACTGCCACCTAGCAGGATGCCGCCGGTATTGCACTTTGGGGATCTCAGAATGATTTCCTATGGTAACACTGAGGTCCGTGAACCTGTAATGAATAAAAATATCGAATAAAAGAAAAAAACTACCAAAACCCGAGAAATCTCGGGTCTGGCGCTCAACCGCTGGCGAGTTAACCCGGGATATCTCGGGTCTGGCGCCGAATGTGTTAAGAGGTTCTACCGAAAAAGATACCGTTGGTGTCGGTTCAAATGTGAACGGTACCCAACCCTATGTGTTGGATAATTTTGCTGTGTGTGAAAGGTGTCGAGAATAAGCCGTCTATTTTACGCATTACTTCTGATATGTAGCAATGATGGAATACGCTGCTTGGAGTCATAATCACCTAACGCCAGCAGTCCTGTTCTCCTTCAGGCAGATAATCTCGTAGCCTAACACCAGCAGTCCTGTTCTCCTTCAGGGAGATAATCTCGTAGCCTAACACCAGCAGTCCTGTTCTCCTTCAGGGAGATAATCTCGTAGCCTAACGCCAGCAGTCCTGTTCTCCTTCAGGGAGATAATCTCGTAGCCAAACGCCAACAGTCCTGTTCTCCTTCAGGGAGATAATCTCGTAGCCTAACGCCAACAGTCCTGTTCTCCTTGAGGGAGATAATCTCGTAGTCTAACGCCAACAGTCCTGTTCTCCTTCAGGGAGATAATCTCGTAGCCTAACACCAGCAGTCCTGTTCTCCTTCAGGGAGATAATCTCGTAGCCTAACGCCAACAGTCCTGTTCTCCTTCAGGGAGATAATCTCGTAGCCTAACTCCAGCAGTCCTGTTCTCCTTCAGGGAGATAATCTTGTAGCCTAACGCCAGCAGTCCTGTTTTCCTTCAGGGAGATAATCTTGTAGCCTAACACCAACAGTCCTGTTTTCCTTCAGGGAGATAATCTCGTTGCCTAACGCCAACAGTCCTGTTCTCCTTGAGGGAGATAATCTCGTAGTCTAACGCCAACAGTCCTGTTCTCCTTCAGGGAGATAATTACGTAGCCTAGCGCCAGCAGTCCTGTTTTCCTTGAGGGAGATAATCTCGTAGCCTAACGCCTGCAGTCCTGTTCTCCTTCAGGGAGATAATCTCGTTGCCTAACGCCAACAGTCCTGTTCTCCTTGAGGGAGATAATCTCGTAGTCTAACGCCAGCAGTCCTGTTTTCCTTCAGGGAGATAATCTCGTAGCCTAACGCCAGCAGTCCTGTTTTCCTTGAGGGAGATAATCACGTAGCCTAACGCCAACAGTCCTGTTTTCCTTGAGGGAGATAATCTCGTAGCCTAACGCCAACAGTCCTGTTCTCCTTCAGGGAGATAATCTCGTAGCCTAACGCCAACAGTCCTGTTCTCCTTGAGGGAGATAATCTCGTAGCCTAACGCCAACAGTCCTGTTCTCCTTCAGGGAGATAATCACGTAGCCTAACGCCTGCAGTCCTGTTCTCCTTGAGGGAGATAATCACGTAGCCTAACGCCAACAGTCCTGTTCTCCTTCAGGGAGATAATCACGTAGCCTAACGCCAACAGTCCTGTTCTCCTTCAGGGAGATAATCTCGTAGCCTAACGCCAACAGTCCTGTTCTCCTTGAGGGAGATAATCTCGTAGCCTAACGCCAACAGTCCTGTTCTCCTTCAGGGAGATAATCACGTAGCCTAACGCCAGCAGTCCTGTTCTCCTTCAGGGAGATAATCTCGTAGCCTAACGCCAGCAGTCCTGTTCTCCTTCAGGGAGATAATCACGTAGCCTAACGCCAACAGTCCTGTTTTCCTTCAGGCAGATAATCTCGTAGCCTAACGCCAACAGTCCTGTTTTCCTTGTGTTTCTCCCACTGTGCCTCCTTTTAGTAATGTCTCCCATTCATTTCACGTCCCAACCCCCCAAAACACACCAACACACCAATACAAGCATATCAGCATTCACTTAGTATTCATGTTTCAACCCCCCCACACACATCCATCTTATATATGGTGTCAGCTTGGTTTGCTGGAATTTTTATTATTAGAGTCTGAGGATGAAAGTGACGGCGAAGGAGCAGAGTGACTGAGGCCCTGTTTAGACGGAAACGCTAGCAGGTGACTCCGCAAGAATATTTTTTCGGATGTGCCTTTCGTTTATACGGAAACGGCGTTTTTACGGGGTGAAACCGTAAAAAAGTGAGACCACCTTCCAGGGTGGAATTCCTAGAAACGATAAACCTTTGCGCTATCATCTAAACTGTCAAACCGCATAAAACGATGACGAAAGGGTTGTCAAGGCTCTCATCGCGCGTACTGCTTACATCACAGGCATGCGCCAGTAGCCTAGAAGCGTAAACAAAGCATGTCTGATTCTATCCATGGCGATCACCTGAAGGCTACATTGGCAGTACTTTTAAATACACAAGAATCTGTCCCGCGGCTATCACAACTATTAGTACTGGACCCACTGTCTGTGAGTGACTCTGCTTTGGTCCAATCACATTCCCCACCCAGAGTCTGCGAATCAGAGGCAGAGTAGGGCGGGTCTTCACAGCACGTCATGTGACATATGCCCCAATCGTGTGACAGTGGGGCTCCGTCGTCTCGAGTCGTTACAGCGTCGTCTGCACGCAGAATTCCATCCCAAAACGCTAGTCTAAACGCAAAATTAAAAGTGAGGCCTAGGCCTGCCGCGATAAGCAATAAATCGATTAATTGCCGCGATAATTAAAATGAATGCAATGATTTTGACGGGCGCGATTAATTGCTATTTGCGCGTTTGTTTTAATGAGGCGGAACCAGTGCCCCTTGTCAGTCTCTCCGTGTGGGGGGCCGCTGGCGTTACTACAGAGTACAGCACGGGAGCTCCGTGGGGCAGTAGCAACGCCACATAGCTTAACTACATTTCTCAATAGTGTTGCTCCTTTTAACCAAGTAGCGTTATTTGTAGTGTAACGTTAGAATAACACAGAATAACGTTAATACAATTACATGCATCATTGTTTACAATGAACGGGTGGGGCTAGTCAAAGGACTGGAGACGGGGACAAGTTAAACATTTATTTATTTATAAACAATTTATTATAACGGGTCGTTTTCGAGTCGTGCTGCAGTGCCTACGCACCACAGCTATTCTATTATATACTGCTTTGACGCTTCCTCCTCATCGTTGATTGCCTGTAGTAGCTGCATCTAACGTTAGTAGCTAACGTTAAAACTAAAAAACACAACCGGACGAGACAAGTTGTCGGCTAGGATAATCACAACAATACTTCCGGTCCGGTCGGTGGGCTTCAAAATAAAAGTCTTAAACACCGGAAAAGACGGAGCGGTGGGCTTCAAAATAAAAGTTTTGGGAAATAAATTTCTAAAAAAAATTCTCTAACCGGTCGCAATAATATCGCTTATCGCGATATTTTCGGGGGCAATTAATCGCCCAGCAAAATGTGTTATCGTGGCAGGCCTAGTGAGGCCGCAAGACGACTTTTGCGGTTTCTGTTCAGACTCTCTCCGTCTAAACGTAGTGAGTGGGGCGGAGGGAACATACATGTGTGGAAATTCAAGCGTTTATGCCGTGAGAAATACTGCAGCGCCGCTTTGATATCTTCAAGAGGAACGTGTTGGTTTAAGAGTCAACAGTCTCTGTACGGTACTGACGTCCAGACTGTGGGTTCAGCACGGTGTGTGAGTGTCTCTGTACGGTACTGACGTCCAGACTGGGTTCAGCACGGTGTGAGAGTGTCTCTGTACGGTACTGACGTCCAGACTGTGGGTTCAGCACGGTGTGAGAGTGTCTCTGTACGGTACTGACGTCCAGACTGTGGGTTCAGCACGGTGTGAGAGTGTCTCTGTACGGTACTGACGTCCAGACTGTGGGTTCAGCACGGTGTGAGAGTGTCTCTGTACGGTACTGACTAGGGGTGTAACGATGCATCGATTAATCGAAATGCATCGATTCTAATGTGACAATTCAACTGCATCGATTTGAAAATGTTAGAATCGATTATAATCGAAATTAATCTAATATATTTTTTTTTTATGTTTTTTTTGTTGTGTGTATTGTTTTTATTTACCTATAGTCCATTCATTCTGAGTGAATCAGTTCCCCCAGCCATATTTGTGTATTCAAATTACTTTTTTGGGGGAATTAACTGATCGAAAATTTATCGAATCGAATCGTGGTCAAATGAAGAAATTTCATGATGCATTGAATCGTTGCCTGAATAATCGTAATCGAAATTAATCGTTGTGAGTAGGGATGCCCCGATCGATCGGCCACCGATCGTTATCGGCCGATAATCAGTATAAATATGCGATCGGTGATCGGTGATAATGCTTTATTTTCGCCGAGCGTCAAAACCGATCTCACTCGCTCGTCTCGCTGAGTTCTGTCTCAGACACCGGGAGCTGTGCGGCGTCTGCTCCTCCCTCCAGCCCCTCCCGAGCGCATGTAAACACGGGTCTAGTAGTCTAGTGGGACGGGAGCCAACGTTAGCTACCGTTACAAAATGACCCAGTCAACCATTCACTTCCAGTCCAATACATGATGAGGCATTGTCTAACCGAACGGTATCTAGCCGGCCAGCTACCGATAGCTCCTGACATCAACAAACACTCCAGCAAGTCTAGTAGAGACGTGTATGACTGATACCTCAGCTAGCTCATGTTAGCTGACGCCAGCTCACTGTTCAAAACGAAATGTCCCACTGAACTAAATAGTTCACAGAGGCGCTGTATCAACGTTATATAGCCGGCCAGCAGATAGCTCCTGATATCAATGTTTTATAACACTCATTCGATGCGTATTCGAGCTGAGGGCATGTTGTTGAATTTGATCAATAGGGCCCAGCTGCACCTCCGGAGAATCCTGGCCGTAGCTGCAGGCTACTCGAGTATAGGGTCTAGCTGCAGCTCCGGAGAATCCTGACCGTAGCGGGAGGCTACTAGAGTACACACAGACAGTGGAGCTTGTTGCGTGGTGGCGATGTCTCGCAGATAATACAAGTACAAGTCTAATTATATAATATATATATTTAAAAAAAAAATTATAAAATAACTTTTAATTTCTTTTTTAATCAAAACCGATCGGTATCGGATCGGTATCGGCCGATATGGCTCACGACGATCGGTGATCGGTATCGGTGGCAAAAAACGTGATCGGGGCATCCCTAGTTGTGGGGTCGCATCGTTACACCCCTAGTACTGACGTCCAGACTGTTGGTTCAGCGCGGTGTCGCTATACGCTACTGGCTTTTAAATTCACGTATGTGAGAGGGTTTCTTCCTTTGGAGGAACGTAGAAATTAACCCTATGCGTCCGACGGATTGCAATGACGCATGTGGATGGGGGCAGTGTGGATGTGATGGGCTGCTAGATGCTAAAACTCAAAAACACATGGAAAGCTGCTTTTCTGCCGTCCTCTCAACATAACGTCACATGTGTACCGCTCGCAAATAATAATAATAATAATAATAATAATAATAATAATAATAATAATAATAATAATAATAATAATAATAATAATAATAATAATACTGATGATTATTATATAGGGGCGACAGTGGCTCTGGAGGTAGAGCGGTCGTCTGGTAATTGGAAGGTTCCCGCTTCGATTCCCGCTCGTCTGAATGTGTGAGAATGGGTGAATGTGAGTGACAAAATTGTAAAGCGATTTGGATAAAAGCTGTTATATAAATGCACCGTTTGCCATTTGAGTGTCGCCATGTTTTATGTGCGATCTGGATTAGTGCAAATCTGGATAGTGGATCATTGTACTTCTATGTGTCGGCGAGTGAGGATTCAGGCTTTATCTGCCCCCTAGTGGAAGGACTTTGCTACCCTCCAGGTACACGCATAATACGCAGGCCAGTAGGTCTACTGGTATGGCATGGTTTATTTCTTAATCCCAGAGGGGAAACATGATTTGCCACCAGAGCGAATACACATATACAAACATGAAAGACACAGTTACATGATACAATACACTACAGGATACACAACACAATAGGAGAGCCTCTTAACACAGTGCTATCGGTGTTCGTTAAAACATTTTACCGCAGCAGGTACAAAGGACCTTCTCAATCGCTCAGTAGAGCATTGAGGCATCAGCACTCTGTTACTAAATGTGCTTCGCAGAGCATCGAAAATACTAAACAATGGGTGGCCTACAAAAGATAAAATGGTGTTCAGTTTAGTCCTGGTTCGCTTGACTATGGTGATCTCCAGGGAATCAGGAGGAAGGCCAATCACTGAGCCAGCCTTTTTGATGATTTTATTTATACGGTTTTTGTCCGAAACAGTGATGCTGCCCCCCCCCCCCAGCAGAGAACAGCATTGAACAGGACACTAGCAAGGATACCTTGGTAAAATACATAGAGAAGTGACCTGCTGATGTCAAAAGAACGAAGTTTTCTCAGATGAAAGAGCCGAGACTGGGCTTTTTTAAACACAGCATCTGTGTTCTGCTTCCAGTCCAGCTTGCCGTCCAGGTGAACGCCAAGGTATCTATAGGACTGGACTATTTCAACCTCCTGCCCCCTAATAATGACAGGAGAGACATTCACCTTCTTCCTACTGAAGTTGATGACCAACTCCTTGGTTTTTTCTATGTTTAATTCCAAGGAGTTGACATCGCACCAGTGGACAAATGAGTCAATCTCCTTTTTATAGGCCCGGTCATCGCCTTTGTTGATGAGACCGAGCAGCGCTGTGTGGTCAGAACATGTCTGCACACGGCAGATGGCCTCGCTGTGTCTGCAGGCCGCAGTATAGAGCACAAAGAGGAAGGGCGCCAACACTGTTCCCTGGGGGGCTCCAGTTTGTTGTCCAGATGACATCCGATACCATGTCATCCAGCCGGACAAACTGAGGTCGAGGAACAAGATGTTTCGTGCACCAAGAGACGGTTGAGTTGTGCAGTTTAAACTGGATCATTTTGTTTGCTAGGATATGTGGCTGGATTGTATTGAAGCAAATATACCTAAGAGGTAGTGGTGGGGGGAAATATCTATACGTAGTAGTATTGTGATACTTTGCGTGGCGATACTGTATCGATACAGGGATGCCAAGTATCAATATTTATTTATAATTTAAAAAAAATTACAATTTCATTTCAATACCTGTAATAGTACAGTAGTCCACACACACACATGTGCATTCAGTTAAGTTGGAATATGACTGTAATACAAACAGTTCAGTTTGCCAGGTACATGCAACACAGATTACAGTGTTGACATCTGTCTGCTTGAGAAAATACCATGTTCTGCAATAAAAATGATTGAAGTGAGACGAACAGACTGAACTTTATTTGATTAGATAAAACAAGTTGACAACGTTTTACTTTGCAGTTGAAAAAAGGTAATAAATCGCAATATATCGCAATATTAATATCGCAATACTCAGCATATCGCAATATATTTAGTATCGCAATACTATCGCATCGTGACTCGAGTATCGTGAGGCCTCTGGTGATGCCCAGCCCACTAAGAGGGCATGGCCGCCTTCATGTCACTACATGTCTCGTGTCTGTATGTGACCAGAGGTGCCTTGCTCATGGGACGGGGGTGCACGACGTGCAACCAAGCTTTTTGTGAGCAGAAGCGCGTGCACACAGGAATGCGCTGCACTCGACTGATGCGCCAACTCGCTAAGTACCCACCTGGGCTACTTTGCATATCAATAGCGCCGGTCGTCAGGTGTGTTCAAATACGTTCTCAGATACATTCACACCTAACTTGTGAATGATATATGTGTTACATTCCATTCGTAGAGGCAATTAGGCACTGTCTTTAGTCTGTGCTTATGTGAGGGAACATTTATGCGTATGTGAGGGAGCGCGCGTGCACATGGCGTCATTAGCGTGCGTGCAACCAGATTTGATATCGGCAACGCAACACTGTATGTGACTAATACATCTCTTGAATCTTGAGGGCTCTTGCCTGGAGGGAGAGGGCACCATGCCCTTGCTATCGGGCTTAGAACACGCATGCACACACGCATGCACACGCACACACATGACCCTTGGCTGTCTAAGAGTAGAGGGCTGGGACTCCTATTAGACCTTCCAGTAAACCGGTTATAATGAGGATAAAGAGAGAGAGAGAGAGAGAGAGAGAGAGAGGGAGAGAGAGAGAGAGGGAGATAGGGGAAGTGAGAGAGTGAAAGGAAGATAAAGGAGAGAGCAGGGGTGTGAGATAATTAGCGAAAAGGGGAGGGAGAGGTGGAGGAAAGGAAGGGGGAGGGCAGGAATGAGAGATGGAGAGAGCGAGGGGGAGAGAGGATGAGGCATGTAAAAGAGTCTGCTGTGGGCTGTTCTCTGCTTTATAGCACAGTAGCTGACTGGCAGACTCTCTCCCTCTCTCTCTCTCTCTCCCCCCCCCCTCTCTCTCTCTCTCTCCCTCTCTCTCTCTCTCTCTCTCCCTCTCTCGGTGCGATCCCTGTCTGTGTGTATATATATCTGTGCCCGTGGAGCCTGAGTCGAGGCACACTGCTGCAAACCTTCACCGGGAGACTGAGAGAGATAATACACACGTGTGTGCCGTGCAGATACGCATACGTACATACACACACGCACGCACACACACACGCTAACACACCCAGAGTCTCATGGGGATCTGTATTTCAGGATTGTGCGGAGACTGAAGCATGGGCCATGTTGCCAGGTGAGTCCGCTTTCTGCCACCTTGAAAGGTCTTTGTGGGTGGGGGTGTTTGTGTGTGTTCTTTCTGGGGAGTTCATTGCCAGTTATGGCATCTGCAGTGATGGGGAGTTACGTGAGGGGGCTGACTTTGGGGTGGGTGGCTGTGTGTGTGCGTGTGCGTGTGTGGTGTGTGTGCGCGCATGAGATAAACCAACATGCATGTTTTAGACAGGGGTCATTTGTCTGTCGATGTCGTCCGTGGACCTATTCAGACGTGCATTTTTACCATCAGATTCATAAAACAATACGGATTCTAAGCTATGTTTAGATTAGTTTCTGTAACACATACAGCTGTAATGGACTGTGACGTGTTGAGGCAGTGAAGCCCATTATAAAGCCTTCCTAACAGCATCATTATAAAGCCTTCCTAACAGTCTCAGAGCATCATTATAAAGCCTTCCTAACAGCATCAGAGCATCATTATAAAGCCTTCCTAACAGCATCAGAGCATCATTATAAAGCCTTCCTAACAGCATCAGAGCATCATTATAAAGCCTTCCTAACAGTCTCAGAGCATCATTATAAAGCCTTCCTAACAGCCTCAGAGCATCATTATAAAGCCTTCCTAACAGCATCAGAGCATCATTATAAAGCCTTCCTAACAGTCTCAGAGCATCATTATAAAGCCTTCCTAACAGCATCATTATAAAGCCTTCCTAACAGCATCATTATAAAGCCTTCCTAACAGCCTCAGAGCATCATTATAAAGCCTTCCTAACAGCATCAGAGCATCATTATAAAGCCTTCCTAACAGCATCAGAGCATCATTATAAAGCCTTCCTAACAGCCTCAGAGCATCATTATAAAGCCTTCCTAACAGCCTCAGAGCATCATTATAAAGCCTTCCTAACAGCCTCAGAGCATCATTATAAAGCCTTCCTAACAGCATCAGAGCATCATTATAAAGCCTTCCTAACAGCATCAGAGCATCATTATAAAGCCTTCCTAACAGCCTCAGAGCATCATTATAAAGCCTTCCTAACAGCCTCAGAGCATCATTATAAAGCCTTCCTAACAGCCTCAGAGCATCATTATAAAGCCTTCCTAACAGCATCAGAGCATCATTATAAAGCCTTCCTAACAGCATCAGAGCATCATTATAAAGCCTTCCTAACAGCCTCAGAGCATCATTATAAAGCCTTCCTAACAGTCTCAGAGCATCATTATAAAGCCTTCCTAACAGCCTCAGAGCATCATTATAAAGCCTTCCTAACAGCATCATTATAAAGCCTTCCTAACAGCATCAGAGCATCATTATAAAGCCTTCCTAACAGTCTCAGAGCATCATTATAAAGCCTTCCTAACAGCATCAGAGCATCATTATAAAGCCTTCCTAACAGCATCATTATAAAGCCTTCCTAACAGCATCAGAGCATCATTATAAAGCCTTCCTAACAGTCTCAGAGCATCATTATAAAGCCTTCCTAACAGCATCAGAGCATCATTATAAAGCCTTCCTAACAGCATCAGAGCATCATTATAAAGCCTTCCTAACAGCCTCAGAGCATCATTATAAAGCCTTCCTAACAGCCTCAGAGCATCATTATAAAGCCTTCCTAACAGCCTCAGAGCATCATTATAAAGCCTTCCTAACAGCATCAGAGCATCATTATAAAGCCTTCCTAACAGCATCATTATAAAGCCTTCCTAACAGCATCATTATAAAGCCTTCCTAACAGCATCAGAGCATCATTATAAAGCCTTCCTAACAGTCTCAGAGCATCATTATAAAGCCTTCCTAACAGCATCAGAGCATCATTATAAAGCCTTCCTAACAGCATCATTATAAAGCCTTCCTAACAGCATCAGAGCATCATTATAAAGCCTTCCTAACAGCATCAGAGCATCATTATAAAGCCTTCCTAACAGCATCATTATAAAGCCTTCCTAACAGCATCAGAGCATCATTATAAAGCCTTCCTAACAGCATCAGAGCATCATTATAAAGCCTTCCTAACAGTCTCAGAGCATCATTATAAAGCCTTCCTAACAGTCTCAGAGCATCATTATAAAGCCTTCCTAACAGCATCATTATAAAGCCTTCCTAACAGTCTCAGAGCATCATTATAAAGCCTTCCTAACAGCCTCAGAGCATCATTATAAAGCCTTCCTAACAGCATCAGAGCATCATTATAAAGCCTTCCTAACCGCATCATTATAAAGCCTTCCTAACAGTCTCAGAGCATCATTATAAAGCCTTCCTAACAGCATCATTATAAAGCCTTCCTAACAGCATCATTATAAAGCCTTCCTAACAGTCTCAGAGCATCATTATAAAGCCTTCCTAACAGTCTCAGAGCATCATTATAAAGCCTTCCTAACAGTCTCAGAGCATCATTATAAAGCCTTCCTAACAGTCTCAGAGCATCATTATAAAGCCTTCCTAACAGCATCAGAGCATCATTATAAAGCCTTCCTAACAGTCTCAGAGCATCACCTCAGTCCAACACCAGCATCATTAGCTCCTTTCACACAGCATAGAAAGCTTATTGCAGGCAGACCTGGTGATGAGGCAGGCAGACCTGGTGATGAGGCAGGCAGACCTGGTGATGAGGCCTGGTGATGAGGCAGGCAGACCTGGTGATGAGGCAGGCAGACCTGGTGATGAGGCAGGCAGACCTGGTGATGAGGCAGGCAGACCTGGTGATGAGGCAGGCATACCTGGTGATGAGGCAGGCAGACCTGGTGATGAGGCAGACAGACCTGGTGATGAGGCAGACAGACCTGGTGATGAGGCAGGCAGACCTGGTGATGAGGCAGACAGACCTGGTGATGAGGCAGACAGACCTGGTGATGAGGCAGGCAGACCTGGTGATGAGGCAGGCAGACCTGGTGATGAGGCCGGCAGACCTGGTGATGAGGCAGGCAGACCTGGTGATGAGGCAGGCAGACCTGGTGATGAGGCCGGCAGACCTGGTGATGAGGCAGGCAGACCTGGTGATGAGGCAGGCAGACCTGGTGATGAGGCCGGCAGACCTGGTGATGAGGCAGGCAGACCTGGTGATGAGGCCGGCAGACCTGGTGATGAGGCAGGCAGACCTGGTGATGAGGCCGGGTTGCTCTGTGTGATGAGGCCGGGTTGCTCTGTGTGATGAGGCCGGGTTGCTCTGTGTGATGAGGCCGGGTTGCTCTGTGTGATGAGGCCGGGGTGCTCTGTGTGATGAGGCCGGGTTGCTCTGTGTGATGAGGCCGGGGTGCTCTGTGTGATGAGGCCGGGTTGCTCTGTGTGATGAGGCCGGGTTGCTCTGTGTGAAAGGTGCAGAGAAGCAGCCGTCTCTCTCACCCATGACTTCTGATGTGTAGCAATGATGGACTTCACTACTTCACGGAGATGTAGCCTAATGCCAACAGTCCTGTTTTCCTTGTGTTTCTCTATATATATTTTTTTTTATCCCACTGAGGTCCCTTTTTGGTAATTTCTCCCATTAACCCTTTCACTACCACACTACAAAGGGTTAACCGTGCACTACCACACTACAGAAGGTTAACCTCTTGAGCATTGGATGGCCCGACGACGGGCCGTCGCGCACTCGCTCACACGTCGTGGCACTTTGCTGAGTTTTCGCCGATCAACCTATACATTGTTGGAAAGTTGAATTTGCCGCCTTTCGAGATCATCACCACACGCGACATATTGCGTGATTCCATGCTCGAGTTACAAGACGAAACATCCGGGCGAGCGTCATTTGACAAACCGTTCGGACGGTCCTGAACTGACCAGTCACCGCTGAGGGCGAAAATGACTGACCACCGTTGTAGCCAAGGAGCGTCTGCTCCGAAAGCGATCCGAGACGGGCGCTCAGAGTGGGGGGAGGTGACACAAGAAGACGAAGTCCATTGTTTTGATGAGAGCATCGAAATGAATGGCATCGGACGGCCATTTTGGATAATCATGCAGAATTTTTACTGGTACACACGTTGCAAAAACCTTTGTAAAACATTCATTTTCCGTGGGATTTATAAACTTTGGACCTGTACTACATAATGAATGAATGAATGAATGAATGAATGAATGAATGAATGAATGAATGAAAACTTTTTTTAACGGATTGCAGAATGGGTACAATACAGTACGGCTCAATACACACAATTGTTAAGGGGATGCAGACCAGAGAAAGACTTTCGTCTTGTTTACATCAGGGTCCCCCATTTTCAATTCATAGTGACATTTATGACATACTCAACATACATGACATTTATGGCATAGGGACATACATGACATACAGGTATTTAGTACTGTTACATTTGTGACATACGATATTAAAATATACAGTACTGTTACTGTTATAAGACTTCAGGCTATGGAACCATTATGTTTTCCAGCTCCTACCTCTCAACTGGAAGTTAAAAACAGGCATCTGGCAACCAGTAAAAATAAATGTGAGTACACAAAACCTTTACTTCACTGTGTTCAAACCTCTGTTACTCTATTTCATTAGCACTCAAAGGGATTTTTCTTTATTGTGTAAGACACTTCAAGTATAAAGTATAATAAATCTAAAATTAAATCGTGGGCCAAAATGAATCAATTCGTTTTGGCCCGCTGTCTCTCCTAGGCACAATTCAACTGAATAGAAATGAAGCACTGATAGAAATGAAGTTATCTTTCTCTTTCAAAGGCTCGTTAGTCCTCCCTTTTTACTCCACTCAAGCCGTGAATCGTATTATTCAGTTGCATCAAATTTTACTTTATCAAGTGAATTATTGCTAATTCATCATACCTACTCAGAAATCCAATCCCTGGAAATGATTGGTTTTGTGCAAGATAACTGAAAGCCACGGTAGAAAAAAGATGCTGAGGTGAGAGATTTGTTCTGTGTATTAAACCCTTTTCGGACAATGCACTTGGGACAATGCGCTAGGGGTGGGAATCGCCAGAGACCTCACGATACGATACTATCGCGATGCTTTCGTCACGATACGATACTAAATATATCGCGATACGCTGAGTATTGAGATTTTCTTTTTTTTCAAATTTAATTTATTACCTTTTTTCAACTGCAAAGTAAAACTTTGTCAACTTGTTTTATCTAATAAAATAAAGTTCAGTCTGTTCATCTCACTTGAATAATTTTTATTGCAGAACATGGTATTTTCTCAAGCAGACAGATGTCAACACTGTAATCTGTGTTGCATGTACCTGACAAACTGAACTGTTTGTATTACAGTCATATTCCAACGTAACTGAATGCACATGTGTGCGTGTGGACTACTGTACTATTACAGGTATTGAAATGAACAATGCAACTTCCTTATACAAAAAAAGAAAAAAAATTATTTCTTTTATGAATAATTAAATATCGATACTTGGCGTCCCTGTATCGATACAGTATCGCCACGCAAAGTATCGCGATACTACTACATATCGATTTTTTCCCCCACCCCTACAATGCGCGGAGAATCGGGTGCGTGCATTGCCTGGATTGCCTTTTCGAGCATGTAGCACACAGCATGCTATTCTCCGTGGGGCAGACATGTTCTGACATATGGAAATACTGCGAGGGGTGCTGCGTTATGTACTATATATTATCATTAGTGTCCGGTCCACAAAGTCATCTGTATTCTTCATTTCGGCCCCCTTGGTAATTGACACCCCTGCTCTACACAGTCTGGGCCATGTTTAACAACTGATATATAAATGAACACTCGTGCGTTGCTTGTGTTGCTTAGCAACCAACGGGAGAAGTGGTTTTGTGAAAGAGGACATGCCTGCAAATGGGTGACTTTCTTGGGCAGCGTGAATGGGTCAGGAACCAGCAAGGCTGCATTTCAAAATGCCACCTTTGTACCAGTTTCTCTGTGTAAGAAGGGCTTCAGACACCGAGCAGTATGACCCATTCAGAGCCGTCCTTTACTCAACATATTCTTAGTCGGCGGCTAAGTGGCGCAGTGGGCAAGGCGCTCGCCACCAACACAGGATATGCTGGGTTCGAGCCCAGCTCTCGCGTTGCTTCCGGCTTGGCTGGTCGTTCATACTAACACAATTGGCAGTGTTAGAGGGTGGGGATCGGACGTTGTGGACGGCGACTCCTACAGGTCGGTTGGTGCGCCTGTACAGCAGAATCGGGAAACATCGGGGGCAGCATGAGCCTCCCACGCGTTACTCCTCGCCACTGAGAGATCGCGCTGTACAGGTGAAAAGATGCGACGGCTGCCTCATCGTGTACCGGAGGGGACACGTGATGCAAGGCTTCGTCCTCACTGCAGCCGACCAGTGGGAGGCATGGTCTGGCAACGTTCGAGACAGGGGGGGGGGGTGAATTGAAGGGAGAATTGGCGAGACGAAATTGGGATGGGAGAAAAATAGAAAAATAAGGAGAAAAAGTGGATACAAAAAAAAACATTCTTAGTTGACTAATAGTCACTTTGTCGACCAATTGAATAGTCCAATTTACTTGACAGATTATTATTTGTATTATTATTATCAGTATGATGAAGTGTGACTATGAGTGTGTATCAGTTTCCTAGAACTGGCTCATTCAACATGACAACAAATAAATAAATAATTGAACAACTCCTGTAATTGACTACAAAGACCCTAATGATAAATCAGTTGACTAATGGACTGAGAGGGGACAGTCCGATAGCAATGATGTGTATAAATGGGGCGACAGTGGCTTGGGAGGTAGAGCAA
Organism: Notolepis coatsorum; assembly: GCF_963971535.1. NCBI lineage: Eukaryota > Metazoa > Chordata > Actinopteri > Aulopiformes > Paralepididae > Notolepis > Notolepis coatsorum. The sequence continues at coordinate 204,286,608 of NC_140167.1, forward strand.
GTCGTCTGGCAATCCGGAGGTTCCCGGTTTGATTACCGATCCTACCGGGCAGCGTGTCGATGTGTCCTTGAGCAAGACACTTAACCTCTAATTGCTCCCGATGAGAAGGTTGGCACCTTGCATGGTTGCCTCCGCCGTCGGTGAGTGAATGGGTAAAATGTGAGGAACAAATTGTAAAGGGCTTTGGATAAAAGCGCTATATAAATGCAGCCATTTATAAATTACATTAATTAGGATTCATTGACTTCTTATAATAATTTCTTTAATCTCTTAAGTCTTAACTCATTGACTGCCATGCTCTTTTCCCATATTTACAAGTCAAGAGTTTTATTTGTCACGGCATACAAGCATACAGTGAAATTACATTTACTCAATGGCGCCAGCATTATTGACCATTTTCGCAATGTTTGCGGACCCATCGTGTGTTCTGTATTATAGCTATGGAGACAATAGTATGGCTCATTTGACAGGCATTGTTTATAGTCCAACATTGACAAACCAGTTCATTTCTACATGCTTTACTTTGTGCGCTATTACACGCTAAACATCGCCCCTTTCCAAAATACTCCAGTATTTTTTCATAGATCGCGAGATATGACGCGTTATATGCATTATGCCCAAATCGTTCGGGTTGCTTGCCTGAAACCCCAAATACTTCCAAATCAAAGGTATATACCATATACATATGTGTCTTCGCAAAATCATCAAGGGGGGGGGGTCGACTTACCCCGTAACTGCCATCGTTACCAAAAGCATGTTTTAGGTCCGGTAAAATACTACACTGTGATCGGTACAAAAACATGTTTTAGGTTTGGTAAAATAGATATAGAATAGACCTTACCTCGAATCCCAGAGTCGGCATTGCCTGCGGCTTGGGCCAGTTGTCATACTATCTCAATTGGCAGAGGTAGCGGGTGGAAAGCCGGTGGGTGGGGATTGGACGTTGTGGACAGCGACTCCTACAGGTCGGTTGGGTGACGCCTGTACAGCAGAGACAGGAAGTATCGGGGGCAGCGTGAGCCTCCCACGCGTTACTCCTCGCCACTGAGAGTCCACGCTGTCTGGTGAAAAGATGTGACAGGCTGCCTCCTCGTGTACCGGAGGGGACACGTGATGCAAGGCTTCTATCCTCACTACAGCCGACCAGTGGGAGGCATAGTCTAGCAACGTTCAAGACAGGGGAGGGGAGAATTGGCAATACAAAATTGGGATGGGAGAAAAATAGAAAAACAAGGAGAAAAAGTGGGGGAAAAAAAAGAATAGACCTTACCTTAGCCAGAAGGTACTCCAAAAAGAATAATCCCGGTGATCCCATCGTGATCGCAATTACTCGTGTATATGTGTTTTCGGGAAACAATAGGTTTGAGGTGATAGAATTTCCGAGCGACCGCTCTGTCCTGATTTCCTCTGAGGGGTAGGAGTTCTTGCAGACACTCCCCACACTAAAGTGGCCCCACACTAAACTATCCCAGTTCAAAAGGTAGGTGATACTGCCACCTGGCAGGATTCGATCGTCATTGCAATTCCAACGTAGGCAGCTGTGCCAGGGAGACCCATGAAGCTCAGAGCGAGTGTTTAGAACGGGGATCAAAGAAAAAATATCAAAGGATCAAAATCCGAGAAAAGTCGGGTTTGGCGCTCAACAGTTGGCGGCAAAACCCTACTTTTCTCTATACACAATAAAGGAAAATCACTTTGAGTGCTCATGAAATAGAGTAACAGAGGTTTGAACACACTGAAGTAAACGTTTTGTGTACTCTTTTTGCTCGTTGCCAGATGCCTGTTTTTAAGTTCCAGCTGAGAGGTAGGCGCTGGTTAAAAACATAATGGTTCCATAGCCTGAAGTCTTGTATAGTACGAGTCCAAAGTTTATAAAAATCCCATGGAAAATGAATTCTTTACAGGTTTTTGTAATGTTGGTACCAGTAAAAGTTCAGCATGATTATCCAAAATGGCCGTCCACTCCCATTCATTCAGGGGCTCTCAGCAAAACAATGGACTTCTTTGTCTTCTTCGTCACCTCCCCCCACTCTGAGCACCCGTCTGGGATCACTTTCGGAGCAGACGCTCCTCGGCTACAACGGTGGTCATCATTTTCGCCATCAGCGGTGACTGGTCGGTTCAGGACCGTCCGAACGGCTTGTCAAATGGCGCTCGCCGGATGTTTCGTCTTGTAACTCGAGCATGGAATCACGCAATATGTCCCGTGTGGTGACGATCGAAAGGCGGCAAATTCAACTTTCCAACAATGTATTGGTTGATCGTCTAAATTGCAGCCCGGAGCCGACAGACGAGGGCAAAGTCCCGCGACGTGATCGCGAGTGCGTGACGGTCCGTATTCGAGCTGTCCAATCCTTAAGTGGTTAAAGTAGTAATCTCCAGTCAGTCTTAATACAAGTCCATCTCTCTGTCTCTATTTGCCTGGCTCTCTGTGACAATCTTTAGTTGTAGCGTCATGCGAAAACGATTCAGGTGCGCTTTGTAGACCTGGTGCGCTAGATCAGAACATTGTAGTTCTCTAACTGGCCAAACATGATCCGAGTTCCAGGCTACAGGTCACAGGTCATGCCATCTCCTCAGCGCTACATTCTGTCCTCTCCACCCATGTGATGCTGTTCATCGATTTCAGCTCAACATTCAACACCATCATCCAAACCCATCTCCAAACTTAGTGACCTTTTGGAGACCAAGGACTTCGACATCAACCCTACAACTGGATACTAGATTTCCTAACCAGCACACCCCAGTTAGCTTAGACAATCTCACCTCCTCCACCCTGAACACCGGTGTCCCACAGGGCTGTTTGCTGAGCCCCCTTCTCTACTCCCTCTTCACCCACCACTGCACTCCTGTACACGGCAACAACACCATTATCAAGGTTGCAGATGACACCGCAGTGGTGGGCCTCATCAAAAACAACGATGAGTCAGCCTACAGGGATGAGGTCCAGCACTTGGCGGTGTGGTGGGCTGACAACAACCTGGCTTTCAACACTAAGAAATCCAAGGAACTCATCGTGAACTTCAGGAAGACCAGAGCTGGAGGTGACCACCACCTCCGATACACGTGGAGTCGCCAGACACTTCTTTTCACCCGACAGCGAGGAGTTTCACTGGGAGAACGTAACGCATGCGGAGGTTCACGCTATTACCCCCAACTGAACAGGCCCGACCGACCAGTAGGAGTCGCTGTTTTTTTTGCAACGACCCACCGGCTTCCCACCCACAAACACTGCCAATTGTGTTTGTAGGGACGACTGACCAAGCCGGAGGTACCGCTGACAGCTGGATTCGAACCCAGAGTCTCTGCAGTGGTAGGCGAGTGTTTATACCTCTACACTACCCAGTCACACCAGTGGTTAGACCTCTACCCAGTCACACCAGTGCTTAGACCTCTACCCAGTCACACCAGTGCTTAGACCTCTACCCAGTCACACCAGTGCTTAGACCTCTACACTACCCAGTGTTTAGACCTCTACACTATCCAGTGCTTAGACCTCTACACTACCCAGTGTTTAGACCTCTACACTATCCAGTGCTTAGAACTCTACACTACCCAGTCACACCAGTGCTTAGACCTCTACCCAGTCACACCTAGTGTTTAGACCTCTACACTACCCAGTGTTTAGACCTCTACACTATCCAGTGTTTAGACCTCTACACTATCCAGTGTTTAGACCTCTACACTATCCAGTGATTAGACCTCTACACTACCCAGTGATTAGACCTCTACACTACCCAGTGATTAGACCTCTACACTATCCAGTGCTTAGACCTCTACACTACCCAGTCACACCAGTGCTTAGACCTCTACACTACCCAGTGTTTAGACCTCTACACTACCCAGTCACACCAGTGCTTAGACCTCTACACTACCCAGTGTTTAGACCTCTACACTACCCAGTCACACCAGTGCTTAGACTTCTACACTACCCAGTCACACCAGTGTTTAGACCTCTACACTATCCAGTGCTTAGACCTCTACACTACCCAGTCACACCAGTGTTTAGACCTCTACACTATCCAGTGCTTAGACCTCTACACTACCCAGTCACACCAGTGTTTAGACCTCTACACTATCCAGTGATTAGACCTTTACACTACCCAGCCACACCAGTGTTTAGACCTCTACACTATCCAGTGATTAGACCTTTACACTACCCAGCCACACCAGTGCTTAGACCTCTACACTACCCAGCCACACCAGCCACATTAAATCACATCGTTTTTCATATTACTAACATCTTAATAGGCCTCTTTGTTTACGGTTTGATTGTCACAGACACATAAAATAGACATATAAAATCATAAAAATTGGCAGATACACATAAAATAGAATAGACACATCAACCCAGTTATTGATCAAATTAAAATAATTCAATGAAAACACTGTTGTCTTGCCAAAGACTGTGATCTTGGTGCTTGGTGCATCCATTTGGCCCAGTCTCGGAAGTCCAAGGCTCTGTGTCTCACAGCACGAGCTGTGGCAGTGAAATAATGGAACGTACTGGAGGTCATTAGAGGTCGCAGCTCGCAGAGCCGTTGGAATGTAGCGCCAACATGTCTAGAGACGACTATATGGGTCACATTTACATTTATATTCTCTCTGTCTTTCTCTCTCTCTCTCTGTCTCGTTCTCTCGTTGCCCTCGTGATCACCTCTATTCAAACGGCTCGTTCATTTCCATATAAATGGCGGTACGGTAGAAATGAACGGAGATGAAAGGATGTCTGCAACACTAACAAAACGCAACACTGTCCCGATATTGTTGTTTATTGATTTAGAAATGAACACTGTGGCTCAAAGCTGATCAATGCCACGCCAAGTGTCATTTCACGCGTCGTCAAGCGCACACAAACGCACGTGCACACACACACACGTGATCTGCTTGGGTAGTTACAGATGGAAGCTTCGTTGTGTAATAATCTAGAAGCAACGGTATCTCTTTGCGGTCCCTTCTAATGTCACAGTATCCATAGGGAGATGAGTGAGGTCCCTGATGGTTGGGATTAATGGGTGGTGGCCATGTGACGTTGTGCTCGGAGAGACCGTTCCGTAACGGCAAGGTGACAACTTCCATTCCTGTGATGGTTTATGGCTCCATCCCTGTCGAAATGTCCTTGAACATGAAGCGGACGTCCCACACACACGGCTAGACCCTGAGCCCCCACCCCTCTGGTGAGATGCACACATGTATGGATGTCAGGGGGATGTGGGGAGAGATACGAAGAAGACACTGTAATATGGCAATTGAGTGCTGCAGAAATTCCTCAATTTCTAATTCAACTCGGGACACATAATTTGACAAATGAAACGTATTAAACGGACTACAATGTATAACGTATGTCATATATCATGCAACTGTAGTTGGGTTACCTTACGTTACGTATACTGCGCCTGTGTATACTGTATACTTGACTTACTCATAGTATATATTCAGATTCTAAGTGTTATAGGGCAGACAGACCCTCAGCTGCACCTTTGATTACACTGCCTACTTGCTCATATGCTTATATTCAGAGTTAATTATTTTGTTTACACTGCTTATTTTTATCTTTACTATAATTTTATTGTCTCTATGTCTTTTTACTATTACCATGCCCATACCTGTACCTCGCCTCTCCCATGCTGCTATGACGTCTGAATCATTCTTAATCTTATCTAAATGACATGGAGTGCTGTATGTGTTGAACAGAGAGCCCATCCATACCTGCTGGTTCCATCCAAGCTAGTGTGGAGAAGACCAGCGGAAAGGCTGTGGTTTCTTAGGCCATGTCCAGACGAAAACTATTTGGTTGTATCTGTCAAAATATTTTATCGTATGCACCTTTCATCCACACGGAACCGCACTCTGGGAGCCTGAAGACGCTATCTCTGAGAACGGGCCCCAGAGCGGACAAATCTGAAGACGCAATCAATCAATCAATGCCACCCTTGCGTTCTCGTCTTTACAAGCCTACAGTATACGCATCTTTTCCTGAACCGATGACACGATAGCCCACCTCTCCCTTAATCCGCATGCAAACCCAGCCAACAAAAAAGAAACATGATACATATGTCTTATATGTCCAGATAGGTCCTGGCTAGACGTTTTTATTAAACACCGGGAGGCTACTGTGATGAAATACACGATACGATACTAGCTAGAGATTAGCGTCACATAGCAGGCCTTTTTCTGAAAACCCAAATAAGCTAGCTACGGCCATGTTTAGACGGAGAGAGTCTCAACAGAAACCGCAGAAGTCGTCTTGCGGTCTCACTTTTAATTTTGCGCTTAGACTAGTGTTTTGGGAGGGAATTATTCGTGCAGACGAGGGTGTAAAAGTGTAGTCGACTGGAGACGACGGAGCCCCGCTAACCCATACGCTACACTGCCTCAGGCCGTTGAGACAACCAAGCTGCTGTGAAGACCCGCCCTACTCTGTCTCTGATTCGCAGACTGTGAGTGGGGGAATGTGATTGGACCAAAGCAGAGTCACTCACAGACAGTGGCTCCAGTCACTAGATGTGATAGCCGCTGGACTGATTCTTGTGTATTTAAAAGTACTGCCAATGTGGTGATCTCCGAGGATAGAATCAGACATGCTTGTTCGCTTTGTTTACGCTTCTAGGCTACTGGCGCATGCCTGTGATGTAAGCAGTACACGACGAGAGCCTCGAGAACCCTTTCGTCATAGTTTTATGCGGTTTGACTGTTCAGATGATAGCACGAAGGTGTATCGTTTCTAGGATTTCCACCCAGGAAGGTGGTTTCACTTTTTTGCGGATTCTCCCCGCAAAAACGCTGTTGCTGTATGAACAAAAGGCACATCCGAAAAAAATATTTTTCCGGATTCACCCGCGAGTGTTTCCGTCTAAACATGGCCTAAGTAGCCAAGCACATAAACTGTTCCATAGCATACGCCTTCAGTTGATCATGACAAATCCTCTCTTACCTTGATGATTAAAAAGCCTCCATAATTTAGTAAATAGTATTCCCATGGCTGGTGTTGAGATTTTACGTTGCCAGCTTGTGAGAATTCATTGTAGCCAGCCAGCTAGCGTTGATGCTATTCAATGCTATCAACATTAGCACTAACATAACGTTACCCAACTAACATTAATGCCATTCAGAATTTATTAACATAGCTACAACACACAGTAACGTTAATACAATTACATAATTACATGCAGGCGGCCGGGTGGCGCAGCGGACTAAGCGTCTGCCCACCACCACCACAGAGACAGTGGGATTGAATCCAGCTGTGGTGCTTCCGGGTTGGCCGACCGTCCATACTGACACGATTGGCTGTGTTAGAGGGTGGGAAACCTGGTAAGGGTGGGTCCTGGTCGTTGTAAACAGTGACTCCTACAGTTCGGTCGGGGCGCCTGCACAGCAAGGGAAGGATCTAGGAGAGGTAGTGTGAAAAAAATACAATTACATGCATCATTCATTGTTTACAATGTATGGGTGGAGCTAGTTGAAAGGACTGGACACAGAGACAAGTTAAACATCAATCAATTAATTTAATACAACAGGTAGTTCGAGCTGCCTCCGACCGCACCACGGGGCTATTATATTATACACGGCTTTGACGCGCGCTCTCTCTCCTACCGATTAAAATCAGCAGCTCTTCCTCCTCCTCATCATCATCGATTGCCTGTAGCTGCATTTGCGCCACGGTGTCTCTCTCCTATCCTTTGGAAACTAGCGTCAGCTCAAAAGCACAGAACCGGACGACACACCGTGCCTCTATTCATGGTGTTCTGTCTGCTGGTACCGTGCCTCTATTCATGGTGTTCTGTCTGCTGGTACCGTGCCTCTATTCATGGTGTTCTGACGGCTGGTACCGTGCCTCTATTCATGGTGTTCTGTCGGCTGGTACCGTGCCTCTATTCATGGTGTTCTGTCGGCTGGTACCGTGCCTCTATTCATGGTGTTCTGACGGCTGGTACCGTGCCTCTATTCATGGTGTTCTGACGGCTGGTACCGTGCCTCTATTCATGGTGTTCTGTCGGCTGGTACCGTGCCTCTATTCATGGTGTTCTGTCAGCTGGTACCGTGCCTCTATTCATGGTGTTCTGACGGCTGGTACCGTGCCTCTATTCATGGTGTTCTGACGGCTGGTACCGTGCCTCTATTCATGGTGTTCTGACTGCTGGTACCGTGCCTCTATTCATGGTGTTCTGACGGCTGGTACCGTGCCTCTATTCATGGTGTTCTGACGGCTGGTACCGTGCCTCTATTCATGGTGTTCTGCCTGCTGGTACCGTGCCTCTATTCATGGTGTTCTGACGGCTGGTACCGTGCCTCTATTCATGGTGTTCTGACGGCTGGTACCGTGCCTCTATTCATGGTGTTCTGTCGGCTGGTACCGTGCCTCTATTCATGGTGTTCTGTCAGCTGGTACCGTGCCTCTATTCATGGTGTTCTGACGGCTGGTACCGTGCCTCTATTCATGGTGTTCTGACTGCTGGTACCGTGCCTCTATTCATGGTGTTCTGACGGCTGGTACCGTGCCTCTATTCATGGTGTTCTGACGGCTGGTACCGTGCCTCTATTCATGGTGTTCTGCCTGCTGGTACCGTGCCTCTATTCATGGTGTTCTGACGGCTGGTACCGTGCCTCTATTCATGGTGTTCTGACGGCTGGTACCGTGCCTCTATTCATGGTGTTCTGTCTGCTGGTACCGTGCCTCTATTCATGGTGTTCTGACGGCTGGTACCGAGCCTCTATTCATGGTGTTCTGACGGCTGGTGGTACCGAGCCTCTATTCATGGTGTTCTGACGGCTGGTACCGTGCCTCTATTCATGGTGTTCTGTCTGCTGCTGGTACTGTGCCTCTATTCATGGTGTTCTGACTGCTGCTGGTACCGAGCCTCTATTCATGGTGTTCTGTCTGCTGCTGGTACCGTGCCTCTATTCATGGTGTTCTGTCTGCTGCTGGTACCGAGCCTCTATTCATGGTGTTCTGTCTGCTGCTGGTACCGTGCCTCTATTCATGGTGTTCTGACGGCTGGTACCGAGCCTCTATTCATGGTGTTCTGTCGGCTGGTACCGTGCCTCTATTCATGGTGTTCTGTCTGCTGGTACCGTGCCTCTATTCATGGTGTTCTGACGGCTGGTACCGAGCCTCTATTCATGGTGTTCTGACTGCTGGTACCGTGCCTCTATTCATGGTGTTCTGACTGCTGGTACCGTGCCTCTATTCATGGTGTTCTGACGGCTGGTACCGTGCCTCTATTCATGGTGTTCTGACGGCTGGTACCGTGCCTCTATTCATGGTGTTCTGACGGCTGGTACCGAGCCTCTATTCATGGTGTTCTGACGGCTGGTACCGTGCCTCTATTCATGGTGTTCTGTCGGCTGGTACCGTGCCTCTATTCATGGTGTTCTGTCTGCTGGTACCGTGCCTCTATTCATGGTGTTCTGACGGCTGGTACCGAGCCTCTATTCATGGTGTTCTGTCGGCTGGTACCGTGCCTCTATTCATGGTGTTCTGACGGCTGGTACCGTGCCTCTATTCATGGTGTTCTGACGGCTGGTACCGAGCCTCTATTCATGGTGTTCTGACGGCTGGTACCGTGCCTCTATTCATGGTGTTCTGACGGCTGGTACCGTGCCTCTATTCATGGTGTTCTGACGGCTGGTACCGTGCCTCTATTCATGGTGTTCTGTCTGCTGGTACCGTGCCTCTATTCATGGTGTTCTGTCTGCTGGTACCGTGCCTCTATTCATGGTGTTCTGACGGCTGGTACCGAGCCTCTATTCATGGTGTTCTGACGGCTGGTACCGAGCCTCTATTCATGGTGTTCTGACGGCTGCTGGTACCGTGCCTCTATTCATGGTGTTCTGTCGGCTGGTACCGTGCCTCTATTCATGGTGTTCTGACGGCTGGTACCGTGCCTCTATTCATGGTGTTCTGTCGGCTGGTACCGTGCCTCTATTCATGGTGTTCTGACGGCTGGTACCGTGCCTCTATTCATGGTGTTCTGTCGGCTGGTACCGTGCCTCTATTCATGGTGTTCTGTCGGCTGCTGGTACCGTGCCTCTATTCATGGTGTTCTGTCGGCTGGTGGTACCGCCCACTGCCCACAGCTCATTGGCTCACGGTTTGTCATTTAACGATAATCACCCGCCGATCGTCGCTGTGAACCAAGAAGTAGAAATGTAACGAAAATAGCTTTTCCAAATCTCATCTTGCGGTAACGTCAATGATGATGCACTGCATTTATATAGAGCTTTTAACAACTCCTCACAGACGGCATGCAAGGTGCCGAGCTACTCATCGGGAGCAGTTAGGGGTTAAGTGTCTTGCTCGAGGACACTTCGGCACGCTGCCCGGGAGGAGCGGGAATCGATCCGGGAACCTTCCAGACGACCAGACGATCGCTCTACCTGCTGAGCCACTGTCAGCCCCCTATGATCATCTGATTTGATTCATGTTATTATTCTGATGTGTAAAAAATCATATTTCTTTCTGCCACAGTGTGCCTTGTGATGAACAGAAGGATACTGCTCTGGGTGGGAGAGAGGGATGGAAGGATTTATATTTTATGAATATGTAATGGGGGAGGCAAGTGTGTGTGTGTGTGTGTGTGTGTGTGTGTGTGTGTGTGTGTGTGTGTGTGTGTGTGTGTGTGTGTGTGTGTGTGTGTGTGTGTGTGTGTGTGTGTGTGTGTGTGTGTGTGTGTGTGTGTGTGTGTGTGTGTGTGTGTGTGTGTGTGTGTGTGTGTGTGTGTGTGTGTGTGTGTGTGTGTGTGTGTGTGTGCGCGCGCGCGCGTTCTTGGTCTCTGGAGTCCTGTGTGTCAGTGAGCTGCCAATAACGTACTGTAGCTTGGAGGCATATTTCAGCAGGGTTTCCCCATAAGGCCTCTGAGCTCTGAATCAGCAGACAGCCAGTGGGACGGGGTCCTCCATTCCAAACGGACCCCACAAAACTGACCGGTGTTCCCCCTGTGGCCTCGCTAGAACTGTGTTCCCCACGGGCGCTGTTCACAGCCCACATGTTGACACGGCCTAGATGGGTTAACGCCACTGTGACTAATAACCAGAATACTGGGTCCACTCCATTTAGGTGTGATAGATGTGTTTAACGCTTTCACTACCACACTACAAAGGGTTAACGCTTTCACTACCACACTACAAAGGGTTAACGCTTTCACTACCACACTACAAAGGGTTAACGCGTTCACTACCGCACTACAAAGGGTTAACGCTTTCACTACCACACTACAAAGGGTTAACGCGTTCACTACCACACTACAAAGGTTAACGCTTTCACTACCAAACTAAACTACAGAAGGATAACCTTTCACTACCACACTACAGAAGGTTAACCTTTCACTACCACACTACAGGAGGTTAACCTTTCACTACCACACTACAGAAGGTTAACCTTTCACTACCACACTACAGAAGGTTAACCTTTCACTACCACACTACAGGAGGTTAACCTTTCACTACCACACTACAGAAGGTTAACCTTTCACTACCACACTACAGACGGTAACGCTTTCACTACCACACTACAGAAGGTTAACCTTTCACTACCACACTACAGAAGGTTAACCTTTCACTACCACACTACAGAAGGTTAACCTTTCACTACCACACTACAGAAGGATAACCTTTCACTACCACACTACAGAAGGTTAACCCGTTCACTACCACACTACAGAAGGTTAACCTTTCACTACCACACTACAGAAGGTTAACCTTTCACTACCACACTACAGAAGGTTAACCTTTCACTACCACACTACAGAAGGTTAACCTTTCACTATCACACTACAGAAGGTTAACCTTTCACTACCACACTACAGAAGGTTAACCTTTCACTACCACACTACAGAAGGTTAACCCTTTCACTACCACACTACAGAAGGTTAACCTGTCTGTGCCGACCAACTGGCCCCAGTATTCACTGACATATTTAACCTGTCCTTAGAACAGGCTGTCATCCCCACCTGCCTGAAGAAGTCCACTATTATCCCTGTACCCAAAAAATCCAAGCCTGCTTGCCTCAACGACTACCGCCCTGTAGCTCTCACCTCCATAGCCATGAAGTGCTTCGAGAAGCTAGTAAAGGGCTACATCTGCTCCTCCCTCCCCATCAACATGGACCCCCTGCAATTTGCATACCGCCCCAACAGGTCCACGGAGGATGCCATATCCCATGTGCTGCACACAGCAGCATCACACCTGGACAAGAGGCAGGGGAACTATGTGAGAATGCTATTCATCGACTACAGCTCGGCATTCAATACCATAGTCCCCTCCATACTCATAGCCAAGCTCAGGGACCTGGGCTTGGGCTATGACCTCTGCCAGTGGGTCTTGGACTTCCTGACTGGCAGACCCCAGGTGGTGAGAGCAGGCAACTGCACCTCCTCATCCATCACCCTCAACATAGGGGCCCCCCAGGGCTGTGTTCTGAGTCCCCTCCTCTACTCCCTGTACACACACGACTGTGTGGCTCAGCGGAGTAGCAATACAATCGTCAAATTTGCTGACGACACAGTGGTGGTGGGCCTGATCTCTGCCAACGACGAGAGGGCCTACCTGGAAGAGGTCAAGGTCCTGGCGGGATGGTGCCAGGAAAACAGCCTCTCCCTGAACGTCAGCAAAACAAAGGAGATGATTGTGGACTTCAGGAGGTCGGGGGTCAAGGACTACAGCCCCCTCAGCATCGACGGGGCACCGGTTGAGAGAGTCAACAGCTTTAAGTACCTCGGAGCCTACATATCCGAGGACTTGACATGGACCACACACATTAACAGTGTTGTGAAGAAGGCACGACAACGCCTCTACTTCCTCAGGCGCCTAAGGAAGTTCCAAGTCAGCCAGAAGATCCTTAAGAACTTCTACTCATGTACAATAGAGAGCATCTTGACCGGCAACATCACCTCCTGGTTTGGGAATAGCACTGCACAAGACCAAAGCAGACTACAAAGAGTGACACGTTCAGCCGAACGCACAATTGGAGGGGGGCTCCCCACCCTCCAGAACATTTACTACAAGCGTTGCAAGGGCAAGGCTAAGAGAATCATTAAAGACTCCAGTCACCCGAACAACTGCCTCTTTGAACTGCTGCGGTCAGGCAAGCGATACAGGAGTCTCAAGGCGAGCACAGAAAGACTCAGAAGAAGCTTCTATCCCCAGGCCATCAGGCTGCTAAACGAACAATGAATGAACACTACACAACAACAACCACCAAACGCACATAGCACACACATCCACACGCACACACTCACTTTAAACAAACACACTGTAGCACCCACTCCACACACTTATAGCACACACCCACTTTAAACAAACACACTGTAGCACCCACTCCCCACACTTTATATTTATGGATGAAGGATTGCACTACAACTCGTACACCTTACTGTAAATTGTACCTAAAATTGTACCTCATCCCATTTCTGCTTTGCACTAGATAGTACTGTACATTAGTACACTGCATAGTATTGTGTATTGTATATTATATGGTAACTCAGAACATTGTACATATGTCTATACCGAACACTGTGACCTCATTTTCTTCTTCTAAATTCATGCTATATTATGTTATTATGTTATTTGATACTATCTTGTCTAGCACAGTCTCTGGAGCGTAACAGTAAGAAGCATTTTGTATGAAAGTATTCTGTACTTCTGTATGACAACTATTAAAGAACTTGAACTTGAACTTCACTACCACACTACAGAAGGTTAACCTGTCACTACCACGCTACAGAAGGTTAACCTTTCACTACCACACTACAGAAGGTTAACCTTTCACTACCACGCTACAGGAGGTTAACCTTTCACTACCACACTACAGAAGGTTAACCTTTCACTACCACACTACAGAAGGTTAACCTTTCACTACCACACTACAGAAGGTTAACCTTTCACTACCACACTACAGAAGGTTAACCTTTCACTACCACACTACAGAAGGTTAACCTTTCACTACCACACTACAGAAGGTTAACCTTTCACTACCACACTACAGAAGGTTAACCTTTCACTACCACACTACAGAAGGTTAACCCTTCACTACCACACTACAGAAGGTTAACCTTTCACTACCACACTACAGAAGGTTAACCTTTCACTACCACACTACAGAAGGTTAACATTTCACTACCACACTACAGAAGGTTAACCCTTCACTACCACACTACAGAAGGTTAACCTTTCACTACCACACTACAGAAGGTTAACCTTTCACTACCACACTACAGAAGGTTAACCTTTCACTACCACACTACAGAAGGTTAACCTTTCACTACCACACTACAGACGGTTAACCCTTTCACTACCACACTACAGAAGGTTAACCTTTCACTACCACACTACAGAAGGTTAACCCTTTCACTACCACACTACAGAAGGTTAACCTTTCACTACCACACTACAGAAGGATAACCTTTCACTACCACACTACAGAAGGTTAACCTTTCACTACCACACTACAGAAGGTTAACCTTTCACTACCACACTACAGAAGGTTAACCCTTCCCCTACCAAACTACAAAGGTTAACCTTTCACTACCACACTACAGAAGGATAACCTTTCACTACCACACTACAGAAGGTTAACCCTTTCACTACCACACTACAGAAGGTTAACCCTTTCACTACCACACTACAGAAGGTTAACCCTTTCACTACAACACCACAGAAGGTTAACCTTTCACTACCACACTACAGAAGGTTAACCCTTTCACTACCACACTACAGAAGGTTAACCCTTTCACTACCACACCACAGAAGGTTAACCTTTCACTACCACACTACAGAAGGATAACCTTTCACTACCACACTACAGAAGGATAACCTTTCACTACCACACTACAGAAGGTTAACCCTTTCACTACCACACCACAGAAGGTTAACCTTTCACTACCACACTACAGAAGGATAACCTTTCACTACCACACTACAGAAGGTTAACTCTTTCACTACCACACTACAGAAGGTTAACCTTTCACTACCACACTACAGAAGGTTAACCTTTCACTACCACACTACAGGAGGTTAACCTTTCACTACCACACTACAGAAGGTTAACCTTTCACTACCACACCACAGAAGGTTAACCTTTCACTACCACACTACAGAAGGTTAACCCGTTCACTACCACACTGCAGAAGGATAACCTTTCACTACCACACTACAGAAGGTTAACCTTTCACTACCACACTACAGAAGGATAACCTTTCACTACCACACTACAGAAGGTTAACCTTTCACTACCACACTACAGAAGGTTAACCTTTCACTACCACACTACAGAAGGTTAACCCTTCACTACCACACTACAGAAGGTTAACCTTTCACTACCACACTACAGAAGGTTAACCTTTCACTACCACACTACAGAAGGTTAACCTTTCACTACCACACTACAGAAGGTTAACCTTTCACTACCACACTACAGAAGGTTAACCTTTCACTACCACACTACAGAAGGTTAACCTTTCACTACCACACTACAGAAGGTTAACCTTTCACTACCACACTACAGAAGGTTAACCTTTCACTACCACACTACAGAAGGTTAACCTTTCACTACCACACTACAGAAGGTTAACCCTTTCACTACCACACTACAGAAGGTTAACCTTTCACTACCACACTACAGAAGGATAACCTTTCACTACCACACTACAGAAGGTTAACCTTTCACTACCACACTACAGAAGGTTAACCTTTCACTACCACACTACAGAAGGTTAACCTTTCACTACCACACTACAGAAGGATAACCTTTCACTACCACACTACAGAAGGATAACCTTTCACTACCACACTACAGAAGGTTAACCCTTTCACTACCACACTACAGAAGGTTAACCTTTCACTACCACACTACAGAAGGTTAACCTTTCACTACCTCACTACAGAAGGATAACCTTTCACTACCACACTACAGAAGGTTAACCTTTCACTACCACACTACAGAAGGTTAACCTTTCACTACCACACTACAGAAGGTTAACCCTTCCCCTACCAAACTACAAAGGTTAACCTTTCACTACCACACTACAGAATCAAATTCAAATCAAATTTATTTATAGGGCCCGACAACACACGTTAATGTCCCCATGGGCCGTACAGGTCTTCTTTAAACAAGTCAAGAAGACAACATAACAATAAGTCAAGAACAGAACAAGAACACCATAGGGTCCAAACATTTTTTAGATGAATGCAAATAAATGAAAGAATGCAAGCACTCCCAGACATACCCCACGCGAAGGTAAGGAAAAACTCACTAAAACCTAACAATAGGGAAAAAAAGCTCCACAGGCAATGTGGAGGAGAGAAACCTTAGAAGGGCCGTTCAAGGGGGGATCTCCCTTCTTAGATGTCGGTGATAGTAGTGTTGCAGACGGACAGTTGGTAAGCATGCACTCATGTGTGTGGTGAGACACAGATGAGTGCATGCAATAGCAACTGTACATTTTGAAAAATTAAAGATAGAGCTAATAGCGATAGCAACTGAACATTTTGAAAGATTAAAGATAGAGTTGATAGCGGATCTATTTGAGGCACAGGGGCGGCGCAAGAGGGTCACGTCCTCCCCGTCTTAGTCACGGGACATTCAACACTCCGGTCGTTGCTCAGGGACAGCCGGAGACAGGGGGAAGGGGGGTGGCGCAGAGAGGGTCGCGAACTCCCGACATCATCGCGGGACATCCGGCACTCCGGTCACCACTACGAGACCTCCGAAGACAGGGGGGCACGCAGAGGGGGTCGCAATCTCCCGGCCTTCGTCACGGGACGTCCAACACTCCGGTCAACACTCCAGGACAGCAAGTCATAGGAAGACAGGGAGACGGGACAGGCGTTAGACAGCTCATGAGATTGTAGTAGGCGGACATAGCAATAGATACAAGTGGTAGGCATATATGTGAATGGAGTAGATATATGAAGTAAGCGTATTATGTGAATAGAATAGAAGTACTTAACCCAGCAATGAAACCGCGTTGACTGTTAATCTGTTAACAGTCTGTTAATCAGTTGACAGGACCACGGACAGACGGCGGTGAATAACTGATCCAATGCCTCGGGGGTGCATGTAGAGCAGTCACTACAAGCTTGGCCAGGACCCCGAGGCATCCATCACCTTGGTCAGCGCCAGGAGACGGGTACTCAGAGAGAAGGGGGAGGGAGGGGGGGGGGGGGGGGGAGAGGGGGGGGGGGAAGAGTTAGAGAGTTCCCATGTTTGTGGTGCTGCAAAGGAGCAGACATGTAGTACCCTGTAGTGCCATGTAGTACCCCGTAGTGCCATGTAGTACCCTATAGTACCCCATAGTGCCATGTAGTACCCCGTAGTATCCTGTAGTACCCTGTAGTGCCATGTAGTACCCTGTGGTGCCATGTAGAGCTATGTAAGCCATGTAGTACCCTGTAATGCCATACAGAAGGATAACCTTTCACTACCACACTACAGAAGGTTAACCCTTTCACTACCACACTACAGAAGGTTAACTACCACACTACAGAAGATTAACCTGTCACTACCGAAGGTTAACCCTTTCACTTCCACTCTACAGCTTTTGTTCGATACCTACGACAAGATAAGGGGGGAGGAGTTGATGGAGAAGGTGCAGAGAGTGGAGGCAGCGCATGGTGAACAGCAGTACGGGGAGGCATGGAGGGTCATCAATGAGATGAGTGGGAGGAAAAGGTCGAAGCAGGGACAGGTAGAAGGCAACAGCCCAGAGGAGAGGGTGACCTCCTGGTTCACTCACTTCCGAAATCTACTGGGAACACACTCGACAGTGGATGAAGATGAGGAGACGATACCTGCCGTCCTCACGAATCTCACTATTGACGATGGTCCCTTCACAGCCAGGGAGTTTACCAAAGTGAAATCCACACTGAAGCAGGGGAAAAGCTCTGGGCCGGACGGCATTCCCCCAGAGGTCTATAAGAACTGTGACCTTGACAACATCATCCTGGAGTTCTGCAACCATGCTCTGATGAAAAACAACCAGCCTGATATGTGGTCTCTCTCTAACATCATCCCAGTGCCTAAGTCCGGAGATCTCTCGAAGCCAGACAACTACCGTGGCATAAGTCTGACACGTGTCATTGCAAAGATGTACAATCGCATGATACTAAACCGGATAAGGAATGCCATCGACCCCCACCTCAGGGAGAACCAAAATGGTTTCCGAGAGAAGAGGACCACTGTGGCCCAGATCTTGGCCTTGAGAAGAATCATCGAGGAGGTGAAGAAGAACAACCTGACAGCGGTACTGTGCTTTATCGACTTCAAAAAGGCTTTTGACTCGATACACAGAGCCGTGATGATGAGGATACTCGAGGCCTACGGAGTCCCTCCCAATCTACTCCGGGCCATAGGGGGACCATGCACACGGGTACAAGGGCCAAGGTGGTAACCCCAGACGGCAACAGTGAAGAATTTGACATCCTGGCTGGAGTGATGCAGGGGGACACCCTTGCCCCCTTCCTTTTCGTCATAGTCCTCGACTATGCGCTCAGGAAGGCCATCAATGGACGGGAGCAGGAACTTGGTCTCACAATAACCCCAAGGAGATCGAGACGACACCCCGCCATAGTCCTAACAGACCTTGACTACGCGGACGACATCAGCCTGCTCTCTGACCAGGTGGAGCAGCACAGGAACTCCTGTGCAGAGTGGAGACGGAGTGCGCCAAGGTTGGCCTTAGGCTAAATGCCAAGAAAACCGAGGGTCATAATGTATAACATCCTCCCGGATCATCCACCTCTAAGGACAACAGGAGGCTCTGCTCTAAAGGAAGTCGGTGATTTCAAGTACCTGGGCTCGTGGGTCAACTCGTCCGAGCAAGACCTTAAAGTGAGGAAGGCGCTTGCGTGGAGGGCTCTGACCGGCATGACCAGTGTGTGGAAATCCAACCTCCCCCGTCAAATCAAGCTCAACTTCTTTCATGCAACAGTATGAAATGGCAGTATGGCAGTGAATGCTGGACCTTGAAGCCCACCCTGCAGAAGTCCTTGGATGGGTGCTACACCAGAATGATGCGTGTGGTGCTCAACATCAACAGGGATGAGCATGTCACTAATGAAAACTTGTATGGGGGGGTGCTAAAGGTGAGCGATAAAGTGGCAGTCAGGAGAATGAGGCTGGCAGGTCACTGCCAGAGACACCATGAGATGCCAACCAGCAAACTTGTGCTGTGGGAACCAACACACGGGCATCGATCACGAGGACGTCCCACGTTAACCTACGTGGACGTACTCAGGAGAGATGCGGGAACAGAAAGCACCAACGAGCTAGCCAGATGCATGGAGGATCGGGATGACTGGAAGCACCGATGGAGGGCCCATCCGAGGACGACCTAGATAGATAGAAGGTTAACTACCACACTACAGAAGATTACCTGTCACTACCGAAGGTTAACCCTTTCACTTCCACTCTACAGAAGGCTAACCCTTTCACCCAGTCCTAGTCCCTGGAGGATCTCTGAGACTGAGCTCTCAGGCCACACTAAAGGTGCTCCCATGGTCGAGCGGACCGTACGCGGGCTGGCCTCCGCGGAGGTCCGTGCGGACTCTTTGAGCTTTCAGTCCAGCGGACCTCCGCGGACCAATTTCCTACATGTCTCGCGCTTTACACAATTTTCCCCGCGCTGTTCAACTTCTGTCATGTCGTCGTCATCCGATGTCAAAATAAAGAGTCTAGGTTATGTCCGTTTCCAATATTTAGAAATAAAACTGGCAGTTTTACACACTTCATTTAGAAAAGCCATTCAAACATCTCAACTTTCTTCAGATGATGAAAAAAGACATGGGCCAAATGAATATGAATTGGAATGGGTGACGATTAGCGATAGTAGAACTAAATTTAGCGTCATCTACCTGCCAACGTTTTACCGGACCAATCCTACCCATTGAATCATGATCCTGCCCTACTCTCACTTGGCACGGAGCGAGTGTTCAGAGTAAAATGCAGATCGGCGTCACATTAAATGCAGGTCGATGTCGACCGAAACTCAGAGCAGCGTTTTGTGTGACACCAAGTGAGCGGCGCGGACGTCCGCGCATTAGGAAATTGGAGCCTCGCACTTGGAGTCCGCTTGGAGTCTCCTCCTCCTCCGGCCCGCTCGACTGTGGCAGCACCTTAAGAACCACACGGTGTCTCGGAGTGGGTGTTGGTGCTGATCTCAACAGGAAATAACATTAATGGCGGCATTTTCTGTAAGATGGAGAAGAAAAATGAAGAGGGAGGATTGTGCACCATGACAGCTGTGTGTGTGTGTGTGTGTGTGTGTGTGTGTGTGTGTGTGTGTGTGTGTGTGTGTGTGTGTGTGTGTGTGTGTGTGTGTGTGTGTGTGTGTGTGTGTGTGTGTGTGTGTGTGTGTGTGTGTGTGTGTGTGTGTGTGTGTGTGTGTGTGTGTGTGTGTGTGTGTGTGTGTCTCCTTCCCCTCTAAAACCCAATTTCCTCGTTACCTGTCAGCTCAGCGGTAATCTTCTATGAGATTACCTGACTGGGATCCAATCCTACTGACAAATATTGAATTAGCCTCAGCCCCACCCGTCTGCACCCCTCTCCCGAGCAGCGGCTCGGTTCAACATCTAACTCATTCATTATTATGGCTGGTGGGTGTACTTGGGTAGAGAACAGTTCCAACCTGAAACTGCTCACAACAAGGTCTATGGATTATTTTGAGTAACATCATGGATCATGGTTTCTGGAAAGAGACATTGTTTTCAAATGTATTCTTTTTTTGAGCACAGTCAGCTCCACTGTCGGAGTGACGGCAGACATCTCTACAGCACAGAGTCTGCTTAGGTTGCATTGTTGTTGTTGTTGTTGTTGTTGTTGTTGTTGTTGTTGTTGTTGTTGAATGAATGAATGAAAACCTTTATTTAAAATGGACACCACAGCCACATTGGACCAGCCACAGTGGACAGACCAGATGCGTTGTTTTGCGTGTTTATAGCACAAGTGCTCGTTTTCAACACTAGTCCATTGAGGCTTTTCTAAAACATATAATAAAATTAACAGTAAAATACAGAATTAAAATCACAAATCGGAACAAATATTTTCCCAGAACAAGAGTACATGATCAAAACAACAGAACCAGTCGGCGTCTACACATGTGAGCACTGCTGCTTTGATTTCAGCCGTACTTTGAGTCCTCTGTTGAAGACGTTTGGCGTTGGACTCCAGTTTGAACCCTTTCACTGCCACACGACAGAAGGTTGCGGAGCTAATGATGCTAATGATGGAGCATCGCCGTCGGTTGTGTGATAGTAAAGGGCTAACCTTCTGTATTGTCACAGTGAAAGGGCTAACCTTCTGTCGTGTGGCAGTTAAAGGGTTACCCGGCTGTCGTGTGGCAGTGAAAGGGTTGAGCCAGTAGTTGTTGTTGTTGTTGTCGTCATAGTTGTTTATTCACAGCACTGTTCTGTAACAGATGTGAGCGGTCACCTCGCCTTCGGGAAGGTCTGAATATCTTCCATTATGGAAGTCTACCATTTTCTCCAAGTACTTAGAGCCAAGCCCTGCTCTTACTTACATACTTAAGCATGTTTTACTGTCTGTCTGTCTGTCTGTCTGTCTGTCTGTCTGTCTGTCTGTCTGTCTGTCTGTCTGTCTGTCTGTCTGTCTGTCTGTCTGTCTGTCTGTCTGTCTGTCTGTCTGTCTGCCTGCCTGTCTGTCTGTCGGTCTGTCGGTCTCTGTCTGTCTGTCTGTCTGTCGGTCTCTGTCTCTATCTGTCTGTCTGTCTGCATGCCTGCCTGCCTGTCTGTCTGTCTGTATGTCTGTCTGTCTGTCTGTCTGCCTGCCTGCCTGCCTGTCTGTCTGTCTGCCTGTCTGTCTGCCTGCCTGTCTGTCTGTCTGTCTGTCACTTATTTGTATTTGCTGCATGTACTGTATGTATGTTTGTTTGATTATTAGCATGTTTGTTTATATGTACTGATAATGTGTGAACGTGTGTATTTTCAGAGCTGGCTGTCCACTGTCATTAATGGGTTGAAAAGCGGTTAGCTGTGTGGTTTATTCATCATTCATGAGTTAATGCTGCTGCTCATCATCGTTACACAACACTGCTTGTTAATGCATAACATTAGCCAACAAAAAAAATACAGCGCGCTGCATGATGACCGTAATCTACTCACCATTAGTAGCAGCCTTTATAAAACTGAAACTTGTGGTCACAATACATGGATACACCAAAGTGTTCTGTCCACACAATGCAAAAACGCACATATGAACTCACCTGATCGAAGGCTGCAGGGAGCTCTCCATGGTGCTGATTGACCTGATGGCTGCAGGGATCTCTCCATGGTGCTGATTGACCTGATGGCTGCAGGGATCTCTCCATGGTCCTGATTGACCTGATGGCTGCAGGGATCTCTCCATGGTCCTGATTGATCTGATGGCAGACTGCAGGGATCTCTCCATGGTCCTGATTGACCTGATGGCTGCAGGGATCTCTCCATGGTCCTGATTGACCTGATGGCTGCAGGGATCTCTCCATGGTCCTGATTGATCTGATGGCAGACTGCAGGGATCTCTCCATGGTCCTGATTGACCTGATGGCTGCAGGGATCTCTCCATGGTCCTGATTGACCTGATGGCTGCAGGGATCTCTCCATGGTCCTGATTGACCTGATGGCTGCAGGGATCTCTCCATGGTCCTGATTGACCTGATGGATGCAGGGATCTCTCTGTGGTCTTGCAGAAAAAAAATCCATATTCGTGTGGACAGGGGCGTTGGTCATGATGTTAACCGTTTCCAAAAGCTACATTTTATCTCTTTTTCACCCATTCAGGCAAAACCAGTTTTTAAAATATCTTCACCCTGGAAGGCGTTTTTTGAACAGCAGTAGTTTAAAACGCTCTCGCTTCATGTGGACAGGAGGCCAAATTGCAGGTATAAAAAAAATATCTGTATGTGGAGAAGGAGTCGCTCCATTCATCCAACTTCTCGTTCTCTCTCTCCGTCTCTTTTCATTGGGCCTCAACTGTTTCTTGGCACTGACCGCCAGCAGGAAGTGGTCTGGACCTCAGTCATTCACGTATTACTATCTCATGTGTTATCACGTTATTTAAAATGTTTACACATTCACCGTATACAATTTATACAAAATAATGTGAAAAAAAGAAAGAAAAGCAAATGAACCATTTAACCCTTAACTCATTGACTGCCATGCTGTTTTCCCATCTTTAATCCCTTGCGCCATGCGTTATTGATCATTTTCACCACGATGTTTGCGGACCCATTGTGTGTTCTGTATTATAGCTATGGAGACAATAGTATGGCTCATTTGACAGGCACTATTTATATTCCAACATTGACAAACCAGTTAATTTCTACATACTTTTATTTGTGCGCTATTCCACGCTAAACATCGCCTGTTTCAAAATAATCCACTCTCGTTTTCTAGATAGTGAGATATGACGTGTTATATGCATATGCGCAAATCGTTCGGGTTGCTCGCCTGAAACCTATATTATTTCCAAATCAAAGGTATATACCATATATAGATGTTTCTTCACAAAATCATTTTCACAAAGCTGCGATCGTTACCAAAAGCATGTTTTAGGTTCGGTAAAATATACCTAAAATAGACCTTACCTTAGTCAGAAGGTACTCCAAAATGAATAATCTGTGTAGTTCCATCGCGATCGCCATTACTCGTGTGCATTGAGTCTGGCTATAATACGGGAAACAATAGGTTTCAGGCGAACAAATCTCCGACAGATGGCTGTGTGTGCTGCTCACTTTGAGGGGGAGGGGATTCCTGCAGCCGGAGGTACCTCAGTACTGAATGACACCTTAGAGACCCAGTTCAAAAGGTAGGCGATACTGCCACCTGTCGGGATTCGATCATCCTTGCAATTATAACATAGGCAGCGGTGCCAGGGAGACACAGACAGGTCCGCACGAGTGTTTAGAATGGGGAAAATCGGAGAAAAGGATCAAAGAAATCTCTGGTTTTGGCGCTCAACGGTTGGATTCGAACCCCGAGAAATCTCGGGTATGGCGCAGAAAGAGTTAAGAATATCCGGTTCATTTCAAATTAATAAAATGTTTACTGGCTGACCGGATATCCTTGTACATCCCTAATTCTACACACCTGACCCAGGACACACACACACAAAGATAGAGAGATACTGTAGAGGGAATACTGAAAGAGTGAGAGAATGAGAGAAAGAGAATGCAGAGAAATAAATAGAGAAATACAGAAAGTAGCGCAAGCAACAGAGTGAGAGGATGAGAGAGAACGAGGGAACAGAGTGAGAGGATGAGAGAACAAGGGAACAGAGTGAGAACAGAGTGAGAGGATGAGAGAGAACGAGGGAACAGAGTGAGAGGATGAGAGAACAAGGGAACAGAGTGAGAGGATGAGAGAGAACGAGGGAGACTGAACACACAGGGAGCACAGGGATAAATGGAGAGAGGTAATAATGGGAGATAGGAGAGTGAGGGAACGAAGGGGAGAGTGACAGAAGCCCCTTTCAGACATGTCAGGCACTCAGGACAATGTGCTGAGAATCGGGAGCATCGCTTTGAGAGTTGCCCTTTCGCACATGTAGCACAGAGCAGGCGATTCTCCATGGCAGACAGGTTCAGACATTATGGTAATACTGCGCTTGGTTTAGGCGCCCAGGTAGAGAGGGGGCAGGACGCAGGAAGGGGAAATTAGCCAACCTCCTCCACCCGTACGGAAGATCAGTCTGCCATCAGGTCAATCAGCACCATGGAGAGATCCCTGCAGTCTGCCATCATGTCAATCAGGACCATGGAGAGATCCCTCCAGCCTGCCATTAGGTCAATCAGCACCATGGAGAGATCCCTCCAGCCTGCCATTAGGTCAATCAGGACCATGGAGAGATCCCTGCAGCCAGTCATCAGGTCAATCAAATAATTTATGTTCTGTACAGAGTGAAATAAGCAACTAACGGTGTTCCATACAGTGCAAAATAATAGATTGTATGCCACCTTGAAACTGTATATAAATTGTATTTTATATATCTCATAAACTGTTAATTTATGTAAACGTCTTTTATTTATGTAAACGATGACGATCAAACAGCATTTCATATCTCTCATCAGAGAGAGAGAGAGAGAGAGAGAGAGAGAGAGAGAGAGAGAGAGAGAGAGAGAGAGAGAGAGAGAGAGAGAGAGAGAGAGAGAGAGAGAGAGAGAGAGAGAGAGAGAGAGAGAGAGAGAGAGAGAGAGAGAGAGAGAGAGAGAGAGAGAGAGAGAGAGAGAGAGAGAGAGAGAGAGAGAGAGAGAGCGCCCACTGGATGATGGGGATAGAGAGAGAGATCCCACTGGATGATGGGGATAGAGAGAGAGAGATCCCACTGGATGATGGGATAGAGAGAGAGAGATCCCACTGGAAGATGGAGAGAGAGAGAGAGAGAGAGAGAGATAGATCCCACTGGATGATGGAGATAGAGAGAGAGAGAGAGAGAGAGAGATCCCACTGGATGATGGAGATAGAGAGAGAGAGAGATCCCACTGGATGATGGAGATAGAGAGAGAGAGAGATCCCACTGGATGATGGAGAGAGAGAGATCCCACTGGATGATGGAGATAGAGCGAGGTCGGAAGTGGTTGGACAGATGGGGAAAGAGAGAGAGAGACTTAGAGAGAGGTAGGAAGAGGTCAGCCAGTTGAACAGATTAGGAAAGAGGAGAGGGAGCCATAATGACGAAGAAAAAAAGCAAGTGGTTGGAGAGAGGATAATGGTACGGTAGAGCAAAAGAGAGGAGACAGGAATGCTAGCACACCGCGTGCACACAAACACACACACACACACAACATTTACAGTAGCTACAGTGAAACAAGTTATTTTGATGAATTTGAACTTGGGCATTGTGTGTGCATGTGTGCGTTGTACTGTAAACACACAAATAATGAATAATATGACTCAGTGATAATATGAAATATCAATATATGATTTATTTCTTCAAAGTTTGGACCCGTACATTGAAATGGCCAGACGAAAAAACGATTTACTTTAATTACAAAAAATAAAACGTTATTGTTCAAATAAAACGTTGTTGCTAAAACTAAGGGACACAATAAACACAAGACAGGAAGTCATGGTGATACTAGGATTAGAATACATTGTCAATTATTGAGAGAATTACACGATGAAGGTGGTTACTTCATGATGCTTCAATACTTCAATATTGAAAAACCATCAAAGGTAGGCTAATTGGAAGGATTACTTACGAGGTCAATAAAATGAATGTGATTTTCAATTTTTTTTTACATAATATGAAACTACAGGTTCATACCTTCAAAATAAGCCATAACTTATCTAGCCGATACTTTTCAATCAATGCCCTATGAAACATGCTGATAACACTCTAACCAATATGAAATCCAGGGCTTTGAAAGAGTGAACCATTTGTGACCGGGACTAGCGAAAATGCCTACAAGTCTCTATTAAATTTTCCCGATTTTTCCAGATTGTGAAAATACCAGACTGTAAGCTTTCAAATGATGTGTCATACTTTGAAATCTGAGAATGTTATTATTATGATGTGCTCATTTTAAATCTTGTAAGCAGTCCTTTTTCTCAGAGATTGAAGCAGAGAAAATTGCTCTCAAAGGAGAGGCCACATTTTAACACCTATGCCAGTTTGGGGTGGGCGTAGACAATACCCCCCAGCCACACCTCTCCCCTGAATAGTATTAACATAATTAAGTGCTGTCACAGGAATGCTGTCATGACAATTCAGATGTTATTGTGCTATAGCGTCAGAACGGTATTGTGTTAAGCTCCTTTGAGCCTTAAAATGTATACAAAATCAAACACTTTGTATTGTAGTAGTAATAATAATAGTAGTAGTAGTAGCAGTCCTAAGATAATCAACACAGTCCTAAGATAATAAAAACAAGAGTGAGACATAAATAGACATAAATATTATTCACATTGTCAGTTGACTTGATACAGTTTAATTTGGTTGCTGTACTGTAACTAGGGTATTCAATTACGAGGGAGGATGCCTAACTGTAAAACTTTAACCTGCTGAAATAACATTGCAAGAGTAGGTAAGGGATATGTACAGAAAATCAGATATAGTCTTGTCTAGTCTGTAAATTTTTCAAGTAACACAGTTTATTAACACATTCCCTGCCACGCACTTTCAGCATCGTATACCATTCTCTGCCAGTACTGTAAGTCTATGGAGATGTTCACCTTCTTTGCAGGGCTATAACTTTTTTAATTGTATTGCTAAATTGACATTACTATGGCCCATTCAACATCGATTATCTATCGTTCAGGATGTAGGAACGTTTTACTTTTTCATTCACACATTCATATGAAAATACCGTCTAGAATATAAATATGTTTTTATCGTTTTCTGCAGTAATTCCTAGAACGTGAGATATAGGCATAAATGCATATATAGATTATCAAATGCCGTTTGTTGCCGATCCACGCTATATTAAAAATGTCAACTGTACATGGTCCTAAACGTTATGACTGATCATGCGCGGATGAACGGAGGGGGGGGGGGGGTCGTTTATAATTCCGTGATCGTCGTTAAATGCGTTATGCAGTATGGGTGATATATAGATCAGAGCAGTTTGTATGGATAATAATAAACAAACAGGCTGAATGTAACGTCAGCCTCCTCTTACCGTTGGGCGATGACACTGGAGCAAAAAGATCCCAGTTATTTGATGGGGATCGAGTCGATCCATTTCCGGTTTGTATAATACTAATACACGCCCAAATCATGTCGATTATTGAGTTATGGCAGCGATCCATATCCACGGTGTGTGGCTAGAGTCCCGCGACGATATGCAAGTGGCCGGACGCATTTAGGAGACGCACCGATATCCAACCGGCCATTTCCGGTTTGGCAACTCGCCGATCATCCACCAGGGGGCAGTATTGAAGCGTTGCAAAGTTGTGCCGGCTCACACAGCATCAGACCAGGCTCCGTGAGGGAAATATGAATACCATGGCGAAAATATGAAATATGATCTCAATAACGTCATACACCGTGGATTGGCAGAATTCGCATGAACTTGAAACACGTCGTACAACGTGATTGGCTGGGAAAGTGTTAACAAACTATTTATTACATGCATATTATACTGTGCGTGTGCATACTAAGGGACAAACATCTGTGTAAATAGCATATACCACCAAAATCACAAATTGGCCCATGCCTACTACAGTAGACGCAAAGGATATCGGTTGTCAAGCTGCTTTTGTATGTTGTAGTGTTGTCACGATACCAACATTTTGACTTTGATACAGATAGGAAAGGTAATGGAATATATTATTAGATGACATTTCATCTTCTACTTCAGTATTTTCATTTTCCTTGCATCTTCTTGCAAGTGACAACTGTTGTCGTGTCGTCTTTTTTGTGTGAGGCTTTGACACACAGGTCTGCGTTTTGACAGGTCCCGCGGAGAAAAGCTATGTCGGGAATGTTAGAGTATGTGATGCATCTGAACTAATCACGTTGTCAGAAATCTGCACCAGCCAATGGGAGCTCGTTGTTTGAGGCAAACCCCCCCCCCCCCCCCCCCCCCTACAACGGTGCCTCATATGATATTGGGCAGAGAGCGACCGCAATGAATTTGGGCTAGGTGGAGGTGCTGGCATTCAAGAGCCTGATGGCCTGTGGGTAGAAACTGTTTGTCAGTCTCATAGTTCTGGCTCTCAGACTGATGGCAGGAGGTTGAAGAGTCTGTGTTGGGGAGGTGTGCTGTCCTTAATGATGTTGTGTGCTCTCCTGGTGGCCCTGGTAGAGTACATGTCCTGTAGTGACCATTATGCACATGTCCAGAGTTAATTATGTTATGTTAAGTATATTGATTTGTTATATTGTTTACACTGCTTTTTACTACGTGTACCTCCCCTCCCCCCTCCCCATGCTGCTCTGATGCCTGAATTTCCCCAAGGGGATCAATAAAGGAATATCTTATCTTATCTTATATTATCTCTTTCATCTCTAGAGCATCTCTTTCATCTCTAGAGCAGAGCATCTCTCTCATCTCTAGAGCATCTCTCTCATCTCTAGAGCAGATCATCTCTCTCATCTCTAGAGCAGAGCATCTCTCTCATCTCTAGAGCAGAGCATCTCTCTCATCTCTAGAGCAGAGCATCTCTCTCATCTCTAGAGCAGAGCATCTCTCTCATCTCTAGAGCAGAGCATCTCTCATCTCTAGAGCATCTCTCTCATCTCTAGAGCAGAGCATCTCTCTCATCTCTAGAGCAGAGCATCTCTCTCATCTCTAGAGCATCTCTCATCTCTAGAGCAGAGCATCTCTCTCATCTCTAGAGCAGAGCATCTCTCTCATCTCTAGAGCAGAGCATCTCTCATCTCTAGAGCAGAGCATCTCTCTCATCTCTAGAGCATCTCTCTCATCTCTAGAGCATCTCTCTCATCTCTAGAGCATCTCTCTCGTCTCTAGAGCATCTCTCTCATCTCTAGAGCATCTCTCTCATCTCTAGAGCATCTCTCTCATCTCTAGAGCAGAGCATCTCTCTCATCTCTAGAGCAGAGCATCTCTCTCATCTCTAGAGCAGAGCATCTCTCTCATCTCTAGAGCAGAGCATCTCTCTCATCTCTAGAGCATCTCTCTCATCTCTAGAGCATCTCTCTCATCTCTAGAGCAGAGCATCTCTCTCATCTCTAGAGCATCTCTCTCATCTCTAGAGCAGAGCATCTCTCTCATCTCTAGAGCATCTCTCTCATCTCTAGAGCATCTCTCTCATCTCCAGAGCATCTCTCTCATCTCTAGAGCATCTCTCTCATCTCTAGAGCATCTCTCTCATCTCTAGAGCAGAGCATCTCTCATCTCTAGAGCATCTCTCTCATCTCTAGAGCATCTCTCTCATCTCTAGAGCAGAGCATCTCTCTCATCTCCAGAGCATCTCTCTCATCTCTAGAGCAGAGCATCTCTCTCATCTCCAGAGCATCTCTCTCATCTCTATCTCTAGAGCATCTCTCTCATCTCTAGAGCATCTCTCTCATCTCTAGAGCATCTCTCTCGTCTCTAGAGCATCTCTCTCGTCTCTAGAGCATCTCTCTCGTCTCTAGAGCATCTCTCTCATCTCTAGAGCAGAGCATCTCTCTCATCTCTAGAGCATCTCTCTCATCTCTAGAGCATCTCTCTCATCTCTAGAGCATCTCTCTCGTCTCTAGAGCATCTCTCTCATCTCTAGAGCATCTCTCTCATCTCTAGAGCATCTCTCTCATCTCTAGAGCATCTCTCTCATCTCCAGAGCATCTCTCTCATCTCCAGAGCATCTCTCTCATCTCTAGAGCAGAGCATCTCTCTCATCTCTAGAGCATCTCTCTCATCTCTAGAGCATCTCTCTCATCTCTAGAGCATCTCTCTCATCTCTAGAGCATCTCTCTCATCTCTAGAGCATCTCTCTCATCTCCAGAGCATCTCTCTCATCTCTAGAGCAGAGCATCTCTCTCATCTCTAGAGCATCTCTCTCATCTCTAGAGCATCTCTCTCATCTCCAGAGCATCTCTCTCGTCTCTAGAGCAGAGCATCTCTCTCATCTCTAGAGCATCTCTCATCTCTAGAGCATCTCTCTCATCTCTAGAGCATCTCTCTCATCTCTAGAGCATCTCTCTCGTCTCTAGAGCATCTCTCTCATCTCTAGAGCATCTCTCTCGTCTCTAGAGCAGAGCATCTCTCTCATCTCTAGAGCATCTCTCTCATCTCTAGAGCATCTCTCTCATCTCTAGAGCATCTCTCATCTCTAGAGCATCTCTCATCTCTAGAGCATCTCTCTCATCTCCAGAGCATCTCTCTCATCTCTAGAGCATCTCTCTCATCTCTAGAGCATCTCTCTCGTCTCTAGAGCATCTCTCTCGTCTCTAGAGCATCTCTCTCATCTCTAGAGCATCTCTCTCATCTCTAGAGCATCTCTCATCTCTAGAGCATCTCTCTCATCTCTAGAGCATCTCTCATCTCTAGAGCAGAGCATCTCTCTCATCTCTAGAGCATCTCTCTCATCTCCAGAGCATCTCTCTCATCTCCAGAGCATCTCTCTCATCTCTAGAGCATCTCTCTCATCTCCAGAGCATCTCTCTCATCTCTAGAGCATCTCTCTCATCTCTAGAGCATCTCTCTCATCTCTAGAGCAGAGCATCTCTCTCATCTCTAGAGCATCTCTCTCATCTCTAGAGCATCTCTCTCATCTCCAGAGCATCTCTCTCATCTCTAGAGCATCTCTCTCATCTCTAGAGCATCTCTCTCATCTCCAGAGCATCTCTCTCATCTCTAGAGCAGAGCATCTCTCTCATCTCTAGAGCATCTCTCTCATCTCCAGAGCATCTCTCTCATCTCTAGAGCATCTCTCTCATCTCTAGAGCATCTCTCTCATCTCTAGAGCATCTCTCTCATCTCTAGAGCAGAGCATCTCTCTCATCTCTAGAGCATCTCTCTCATCTCTAGAGCAGAGCATCTCTCTCATCTCTAGAGCATCTCTCTCATCTCTAGAGCATCTCTCTCATCTCTAGAGCAGAGCATCTCTCTCATCTCTAGAGCATCTCTCTCATCTCTAGATTGGCAGCACTGGTCAATATCACCAAACGGCAGCTTTAATGCTCATTTAATCTAGTTAAGTCTAGGGTTCTCTTTCCGGCTTAACAGAGTTGACAGGATTATGTCTTTAAACACTTCTGAGTGCACAGTGTGAGAGAGAGAGAGAGAGGGGGAGGGAGAAGAGAGAGAGATATAGATAGATAGATAGATAGATAGATAGATGCAGAAAAGGGTGAGTGAGTGTTGTATGAAAGGGTTGTGTGTGTGTTAATACATGTGTGCATCAGTGTGTAACACTAACAGCATCAAAGTAGTGATGCACCGATGTGAAAACTGTGGCCGATACCGATAACCGATATTAATATTGCTGTTCTGGCTGATACCGATATTTACCGATGTCGACATCTCTGTATAGAAAACACTTTTTTATGATAATCAAATAAAGAGCTATTTTCCAAAACGCTTTTTTTATTATTTTTTTTTTACTTTTGTAACTTATTTTCAGAAATGACTGATATTTTGAAACCATGTAAGGCCAAAACATGTAAAAAAAAATTGCAATGTCCGCTGCGCCACCCAGCCGCCTTGGAGGAAAGTGTTTTCCTTTTTAAAGAAAAAATATCAAAATGTTATTTGAATGAATCTTCTGTAGGACAGAGAGAGAGAGAGAGAGAAAGAGAGAGAGAGCAGCCATAATGACTGTTTCTTCTAAAGGAAAACCTTGACATTTAGCAATATATAATTACAATTATAAATGTCAAGGCATTCTTTTAACACTGCCAACCTCCTGTGGGGGGGGGGGGAGAGAGAGGGAGAGAGAGAGGGAGAGAGAGAGAGGGAGAGAGAGAGGGAGAGAGAGGGAGAGAGAGAGAGGGAGAGAGAGAGAGGGAGAGAGAGAGGGAGAGAGAGGGAGAGAGAGAGAGGGAGAGAGGGAGAGAAAGAGAGAGAGGGAGAGAGAGAGGGAGAGAGAGAGAGGGAGAGAGAGAGAGAGAGAGAGAGAGAGAGAGAGAGACTTTGAAAGAAAGAGAAGTATTTTCTCCTCGTTGCCACCTTGACCCAGCATCCCCCTCCACTACCACACATTAACACCAGCTGCAGGCTTGACACACACACACACTAAAGTCATTATCCTGACATTAAATATTGCACACGTACCAATGCTCACGCACACACACATTTATCATGCACACGTTGTCAGTAACAGGCCAGGCTGCCCAGAGGAGTGATGTAATTACAACAGCTGGCCCACTACACATGTACACACACAGTCAGAGAGAGAGAGAGAGTTTGATCATCCTATTGAGACTAATGTTCTTCACTGTAAATTGATGAATTGATTCATATCAGTTCCAAGTCAAAGTGTCTAAATTGAAACATACAGTAACATTCATCATATGTCCAGTGGCTGTGATCTGTACTTAAACTGTAATTACACTTTATGTGCATGCATGCAAGAGAATACCTATCTGCACATGTGCCCAGGCACGTGTGTGTGTGTGTGTGTGTGTGTGTGTGTGTGTGTGTGTGTGTGTGTGTGTGTGTGTGTGTGTGTGTGTGTGTGTGTGTGGTGTGTGTGTGTGTGTGTGTGTGTGTGTGTGTGTGTGTGTGTGTGTGTGTGTGTGTGTGTGTGTGTGTGTGTGTGTGTGTGTGTGTGTGTGTGTGTGTGTGTGTGTGTGTGTGTGTGTGTGTGTGTGTGTGTGTGTGTGTGTGTGTGTGTGTGTGTGTGTGTGTGTGTGTGTGTGTGCGTGCGTGCGCGCGCGCGTGTGTGTGTGTGTGTGCGTGCGTGCACCTGCCATTGCTACTAATGGATGCACGATCACCCTGGTACTGTATGTGCTTGATGGACCTGCCACAAACTGGCCTTCAAATCCATCGAATTTCCCTCAACTCCATTCATTTAACATGACCCCCAGCTGACCCCCAGCTGACCCCCAGCTGACGCAGCGATATCCTAATACTGCAGACAGTCTCCATCCTGCTGTCCTGCATTAGTACTACAGTAGTAGCCATGATAAGATAAGATATTCCTTTATTGATCCCCTTGGGGAAATTCGGGTATCATAGCAGCATGGGGGAGGGGGGGGGGTACAGTTATGGGCAGGGTCATAGAAGGAACACATAAATATAGGCAATAAAATGTATATATATCTGAATATAAAAAGATGAGAAAAAATGTATGAATAAAGATTAGATCGGTTATAATATAAATGGTTAAACCTTTTATAGCGTTTTTATCCAAATCGCTTTACAATTTGTTCCTCACATTTGACACATTCACTCACCGACGGCGGAGGCGACCATGCAAGGTGCCAACCTGCTCATCGGGAGCCGTTAGGGGTTAAGTGTCTTGCTCAAGGACACTTCGACACGCTGCCCGGGAGGAGCGGAAATCGAACTGGGAACCTGCGGATTACCAGACGACTGCTCTACCTTCCTGAGCCACTGTCATGTTACAATAAATATAGGCAATAAAAAGAATAATCTAACTAAGGCGTCTGTGGAGGAAATTAGCCGGAGCCAAGGATATACTCGAGTCAAATAGACGTGGTTATTAGTTATTACAGATCTATTGACTCAAAACAGAGTATCGGCATAAGTCAGTCCAGAGTTATGGCGGATGACTCCGCGGCGTACAGCGCCAGGATGCCCCAATATCCTCCCAGAGTCATGTGATCCGGAGACTTTATTATACTGTACCTGCCAAGGGCTGTGGTCAGGTGACCAGGTAGGAACGAGATGGGAGGATTTATGGGAGGATTTATGGGGCGGGGAGGGGCTGGAGGAGGGGCTGGAGGGAGGAGGGTGACGGGATGTCAAGGTGAGCCAGGAGGAGGGGAGGAGGAGGGGGAGACACAGATGGGTATTCGACGTACAAAGGAGAGGTGGGGGAGGGGTTAAGACAGGACGTCTACCACACACACCATACAGTATTACCACAGTGGTAGCCATGGTAGAAGGCAAGCCATCTATTAGTACTGCAGTGCTACTCATGGTACTACTCATCCATCCTCCTGACTCACATAGCTGCTCACTGACTCACATAGCTCCTCACTGACTCACATAGCTCCTCACTGACTCACATAGCTCCTCACTGACTCACATAGCTCCTCACTGACTCACATAGCTGCTCACTGACTCACATAGCTGCTCACTGACTCACATAGCTGCTCACTGACTCACATAGCTCCTCACTGACTCACATAGCTCCTCACTGACTCACATAGCTCCTCACTGACTCACATAGCTGCTCACTGACTCACATAGCTCTAGACATATTTTAGTGGAGTGATTTTCAAGCTATGAACAGAGGCTCACCCCCAACAGGGGGGGGGGCAGTTAAAAGTTGACTTCCTTCACTGTGAGAGTCCTGCTCTGAGACCCATTATTCTACTGGATTAATTCCGTTGGTGATTTCAAAGCTGGTTGCACTGTGTTTGAATGACGCCACGTGCACTGTGCGCGCATGCGCATAAATGTTCCCTCTCGTGCGCACAGACCAAAGACGATGCCTAATTGCCTCTACGAATGGAATGTAACACATTTCATTCACAAGTTTTGTGTGAATATATCTGAGGACGTATTTGAACACACCTGACAACCTGATCTATTGATATGCAAAGTAGCCAGGTGGGTACTTGTCGAGTGCAGCGCATTCCCATGAGCAACGCACCTCTGATTACCAGCCTGAGACAAACTTCACGTACATCAGGACTATAGGCAGCCAGCACGTCACATTCTCACTCAAGCAAACATGCACACACGCGCACACACGCGCACACACGTGCACACACAAAATTAAAATAAAATACTTGCTCGTATGCGCTTGTTCATTATATTCAATGATGATTATTTTCTCCTTCAGTGATTTTTCATTAAATAACATTTTATTTTATTTTTTGGTTGCCGTGTATCTCATGAAAATAATAATAACGGCATACTAAAAATGTGTGTTTAATAATAATGTCCATCTGCCCAGATCCTTCCAGCACTAAACTCCAGCACCGTGGACCAGAGGGCTGTGTTTAGTTCCCCCCCGCTCGTCACGTCAGCATCATCAACCTTTATTTATACTATTGTGGTCGCCCTCATTTTCAATGTCGAGACTGCACATATTTCTACAATATAACAATAATAAATATTATAATAATAATATCTATATAGTATAAAATTAACATAGGCATAAAATCAGCTACACAGATTGACAGAATAAAATAATCAATGCAGAAATTGCAGACATAAGAATAGGTATAAAAGACAATAAATAGCGATAAAAGCCTCCATCAGCCGCGCACTCAGGCACTCGCGGGTTCCGTGCGAGAACAGCGCGCGTGGCCGGGCACACCGAGTCCGACTTCAGAGCGGGTGAAAGCGCACGGAGGAGGAAGGCACGTTTACATTGGAACAGCTGTAATGCCTGGTCTATATGAGACGTCAGTCCCACGTTTGAAGATTTTTTAAAGATTTCCAGTTCCAGTGTTCTATTGTCCATTTCGCATGTATAACCAGTTATTATATAATTTATTTGAATATTCGAATTCATTTTAGAATGATGATCAGTGTGACTGTACTCCTGAAAAAGTATAGTAATATGGTTTATCTGTATTGGGAAAGACACAGACACAGTAGCTGGTTGAACAACATCTATAATAATGCAGTAATAATGCAGACATTGAGTGTATTTCTGTGAAAATGCGCGTGGCGGCGCACGCCTCTGAATCCAACCAAAGCGGAAAAAAACGATCGCTTCCACCCCGTGAGTCGCGCGGCCGGTGGGCACAGCTACGTCCGTTAACATGGGAGCGAAAGTGAAGCACTGGTCGCCCGCCTTCACGCGCGACCGGTGTGTCAGGGCTGTGGGGGAGCGTGGGAGCAGCGCTGGGGGCAGGATGGAGACCGAGCAGACTCACTGGTCCTGTGGAACAGGAGGGGTTGTCTGCTTCTCTAATTCCTGACCCAAACTTGTAATAATATCAACCTTGGCAGAGACATGGCTGGCTGGGGGCTGGTTGCTTGTCAAGAGGGCTACAGCAGCTCCTGGCTGGGAGCAGAGGCAACGGTACTGCTGTTCATCAGCTCTGCTGTTCCTCAGGTCTGTTGTTCCTCAGGTCTGTTGTTCCTCAGGTCTGTTGTTCATCAGGTCTGTTGTTCATCAGGTCTGTTGTTCCTCAGGTCTGTTGTTCATCAGGTCTGTTGTTCATCAGGTCTGTTGTTCATCAGGTCTGTTGTTCCTCAGGTCTGTTGTTCCTCAGGTCTGTTGTTCATCAGGTCTGTTGTTCATCAGGTCTGTTGTTCATCAGGTCTGTTGTTCCTCAGGTCTGTTGTTCATCAGCTCTGTTGTTCCTCAGGTCTGTTGTTCATCAGGTCTGTTGTTCCTCAGGTCTGTTGTTCCTCAGGTCTGTTGTTCCTCAGGTCTGTTGTTCATCAGGTCTGTTGTTCATCAGGTCTGTTGTTCATCAGGTCTGTTGTTCATCAGGTCTGTTGTTCATCAGGTCTGTTGTTCCTCAGGTCTGTTGTTCATCAGGTCTGTTGTTCATCAGGTCTGTTGTTCATCAGGTCTGTTGTTCCTCAGGTCTGTTGTTCCTCAGGTCTGTTGTTCCTCAGGTCTGTTGTTCCTCAGGTCTGTTGTTCCTCAGGTCTGTTGTTCATCAGGTCTGTTGTTCATCAGGTCTGTTGTTCATCAGGTCTGTTGTTCATCAGGTCTGTTGTTCATCAGGTCTGTTGTTCCTCAGGTCTGTTGTTCATCAGGTCTGTTGTTCATCAGGTCTGTTGTTCATCAGGTCTGTTGTTCCTCAGGTCTGTTGTTCATCAGGTCTGTTGTTCATCAGGTCTGTTGTTCCTCGCTTGATCTGTGATACTCCCTCAACCATAGTCTTCCTCAGGTACTCCCTCAACCATAGTCTTCCTCAGGTACTCCCTCAACCATAGTCTTCCTCAGGTACTCCCTCAACCATAGTCTTCCTCAGGTACTCCCTCAACCATAGTCTTCCTCAGGTACTCCCTCAACCATAGTCTTCCTCAGGTACTCCCTCAACCATAGTCTTCCTCGGGTACTCCCTCAACCATAGTCTTCCTCAGGTACTCCCTCAACCATAGTCTTCCTCGGGTACTCCCTCAACCATAGTCTTCCTCGGGTACTCCCTCAACCATAGTCTTCCTCAGGTACTCCCTCAACCATAGTCTTCCTCGGGTACTCCCTCAACCATAGTCTTCCTCAGGTACTCCCTCAACCATAGTCTTCCTCAGGTACTCCCTCAACCATAGTCTTCCTCGGGATACTCCCTCCTTCCTCAACCATAGTCTTCCTCGGGATACTCCCTCAACCATAGTCTTCCTCGGGATACTCCCTCCTTCCTCAACCATAGTCTTCCTCTGCCCCCCCCCCCCCCCCTCCTGGCTGCTACACGCTGGTGCTGCTGTGACAGTACCGTCTATAATTGAGCGTTACAACAACCGCCTCTCTGCATGATGTTGAAATGTTACTGACTTCATTTGTTTGGAAGTGCACCGTGGCCATGTGTGTGTACAGAACTGACCTTTACCAGCGTGTCTAAACCTGGGTCCACACGGCCTCTCACCAACACCTCCTCAATCATCTTAATTATCCAGAATTTAAATGTACTTAATAAACCAGCAATTAATTGGCAATCGTTTAAAGGTCAACCCTGTGTGTGTGTGTGTGTGTGTGTGTGTGTGTGTGTGTGTGTGTGTGTGTGTGTGTGTGTGTGTGTGTGTGTGTGTGTGTGTGTGTGTGTGTGTGTGTGTGTGTGTGTGTGTGTGTGTGTGTGTGTGTGTGTGTGTGTGTGTGTGTGTGTGTGTGTGTGTGTGTGTGTGTGTGTGTGTGTGTGTGTGTCATCCCAGGACCCTGGTACTTGACACTGATAGATGACTAAATAATGTTCATTACCTGTGGCTGTTCACTTGAACCTTTCTTCCTCTCACACACACAAGCTCTCACACAAGCTCACACACACACAAGCTCTCACACACACACACAAGCTCACACACACACAAGCTCACACACACACACACACACACACACACACACACACACACACACACACACACACAGAGGGAGAGACTTCATAGCCACTGTCTCTGTCATACGGTTGAGGTGGGGACTGCATTAGTCTGTAACACCTTTATTTGGGCGGGCTTTGAAGCTTCAGCACCATCATCATTATTCAATGATATTCGAAGCTTCACTATGACGACAACATTTTTCAGTTCTGTTCCAATTTGGTTTTTTTTTTGTTCAATGCAAGCTTGCAAGTTTAGTCGGTGCACATACGGCTCTTCAGATGAATGGAAGATGCGTTGAAGCCTTTAATGTTAGATTAATTAGCGGGTGGTGCCCACAATACTGAAGCATTTTCCTTCTGTAAATCCATGGCAGGTCTGCGATCCACCGTACAGTAACCAATGTCACACGCACACACACACACACACACACACACACACACACACACACACACACACACACACACAGGAGACGCACCACACTGACAACACACAGAGTGATACGTGTTTATAACTGTATTGTGGCAGATATCATCCCCCGTCACATGGCTACATGGAGGAAGGGAGATACTACTGCCACGGGCAGAGGAGAGAATGGAGGAGTTGATTGGGACTGATTGAATACACCTGTGCACCACATGATCACCCACACCCCCCCCCCCACACACACACACACACACAGAGACACACACACACACACTCACTCACTCACTCACTCACTCACTCACTCACTCACTCACTCACTCACTCACTCACTCACTCACACACACACACACACACACACACACACACACTCACACACTCACACACTCACACACTCACACACTCACACACTCACACACACACACACACACACCCATAGCATAAAACCCTAGGAGAGACAGAGAAAGGTTGAGTGGAGGTGAGGAAGGAGCAGAGATCGTGGAGAGAGTGTGAGATACAGAGTTTGTGAGGTGAGAGGTAGTTGGAAGGAGAGGTGAGAGCGAGAAGGTGTTCGTGGTACTGAACCCTGGACTGGCTGAGATACCCCCCCCCCCCGTGTGAAACTGACCCTGGACCGGAAGACAAACCCTGAGTATTGAACATTCGCTTTTTTGTACGAGAGCCTGGGACGTGTTTCGACCCTGGACTGTAATTTGACCACTCTCTTGCCCATCGGACCTTCAACTTCAACTTCAAACTACTTTATTTTCCTTTCGGAACTTCATTTGTGCAGTGGTTGAAAGACAAACATACAGTCACAATACATAGACACTCACCACTATATATAAAAAGAAAAAATTGTTAAAACTACAGTAAAAAGACCACTATATAAAAAGACACCAACTCTGGGGGGGGGGGGGGCAGTCCGGCCTCCACCAGACCTAGGTGTTCAGCAGTCTGATGGAGGTTGGCACGAAGCGACCTAAGCCCCTTTTGTTCAGTGATGAAGCTCTGTATCAACGGCCTGAGGGCATTAGTTTGTAATGGGTGTGAAGGGTGTGTGTTGTCCTCAACTATTTGGGAGGCCTTTTTAACTGTCCGTTTCTTGTGGATGCTGCTGAGGGGCTCCTGGTCCTGGTCCCAATGATCTTGCCGCTGATCTTAACGACCCTGTCGAGAGGTGTCCGGTTGATGGCACGCATCACTCCAAACCATGATGTGATGTTAACGGACATTATTGATTCCACAAAGGAGTTGTAGAAAGCCTGCAGGATTGATGGTCGCACCTGAAGCGTCCTCATCTTCCTGAGGAAGAACAGTCGCTGTTGGCACTTAGAGTGGATGTTATCTGTGTTGGTCTTGAAGGTGAGCTTATGGTCGATGGTGGTGCCAAGATATTTATACTCCTCAACGCGCTCTATTTTCTGGCCATTTATCTCCAGAGCCGGGGGAGTTGTGGGGTCACGTCTGAAGTCCACCAGCAGTTCCTTCGTTTTGCTGGGGTTTAGGTCCAGGAAGTTGTTCTTACACCACTCTGCGAACCTGTTCATTACTCCAATGATGCGGCCATTGGAGTTGGTGGTGTCAACGATGACTGTCATCAGAGTATTTGATGAAAAGCATCTCAGGGTCTGAGCTGCTACAGTCGTCGGTGTACAGAGTGAACAGGACTGGTGAGATGACAGTTCCCTGTGGTGCCCCGGTGGATACCGTTCTGGTGGAGCTGTAGTTGCCGTTGAATCTAACAGTCTGGTGTCTATTTGTGAGGAAGGAGAGAATGAACAGTATGAGGTGGGGGTTGACATTCATCCGGAGGAGTTTCTGTCCCATCAGATGAGGTTGCACGGTGTTGAATGCACTTGAGAAGTCCACGAATACCATCCTGACAAAGGACTTGGGCTTCTCCAGCTGTGTGTAGGTGTGATGCAGGAGGGTTATCATTGCATCATCCACACCTCTCTGCTGTTTGTATGCAAACTGGAGTGGGTCTGTGTTAGGGGTGGACGGTATGGTCTAAAATTTATATCACGGTATAATTTGAAGCATAGACGGTAACGGTATATATCACGGTATCATCGTTTTTGATATAATTTTTTTTTTAATTTTATATAATTTTTATTTATTTTTTTATAAAATATATATATTATATAATTAGACTTGTACTTGTATTATCTGCGAGACATCGCCACCACGCAACAAGCTCCACTGTCTGTGTGTACTCTAGTAGCCTTCCCCGGAGCTGCACCTGGACCTATACTCGATTAGCCTCGAGCAGAGCTACGGCCAGGATTCTCCGGCGCTGCACCTGGACCCTATTATATTGGAATAACGTTAGCAAGCCCTCAGCTCGAATACGCATCGAATCAGTGTTATAAGACATTGATATCAGGAGCTATCCGGCTAAGCCGGATATATAACGTTAATACAACGCCTCAGTGAATTATTTAGTTCAATGGGCCATTTCGTTTTGAACGGTGAACTAACTCGCGTTAACGTGAGCTAACGGCTAACGGGTAGCACACACACGTCTCTCTCTACTAGACTTTGTGGAGCGTTTGTTGATGTCAGGAGCTATCGGTAGCTGGCCGACTAGATACCGTTCGGTTAGACAATGCCTCATCATGTATTAAACTAAAAGTGAATAGTTGACTGGGTCATTTTGTAACGGTAGCTAAGCTAACGTTAGCTCAGGGAGACGCCGCCGACAGCTGAGCTCCCGTGTCCCGTCCCACTAGACTACTAGATCCGTGTTTACATGCGTGCGGTAGGGGCTGGCACGCCCACTGCGCGAAGCCTCCTAAATAACTTTTTCCAGTTCGCACATATCTATTATCTATGACTAATTCTATCTATTTTTAGGGGCAAATGCGAGTGAAATAGTCGCGCTGTGGTTACATGACGTCATTGGTATTTTAGAGCTGCACTACCGGTTTAGACGGTATAGTCAAAATCCATACCGTAGAGCAAATTCATACCGTTTATACCGTATACCCCTAGTCTGTGTGCCCACTAACCTCCCTCTGTAGCTGAGGTAGAATGAGCCTTTCAAAGCTCTTCATCACCAGAGATGTTAAAGCTACAGGGCGGTAGTCATTATTGCAGGTGGGGTTAGTTTTCTTAGGGACTGGGCAAATGATGGAGGACTTCCATATGGTTGGTATGGAGTGTTCAGACAAGGATCGGTTAAAGAGGTTACAGAAGACCTCAGCCAGCTGCTCATGACAGACCTTCAGCAAGCGCCCACTGATGTTGTCAGGACCTGGGGCCTTGTGAGGGTTTGTTCTCTTGAGCACCCTTTCCACCTCCCTAGGGTGAAACTCTAGGTTGGTGCTAGTCGCTGCTTTACACAGGAGAATGGTGGTCAGCTCCTCCCTCTCCCGAGTGAAGGTGTGTGTGTATCAAACCTGTACTGGTCATATCATCTGTTTATTGAAATTGTGTGGACATTGGAATTGTTTGTTTTGTGTCGAGCCGGACCACCACAAGGCTCGTCACAGTATGTATGTATTAGGGCTGGGAATCACCAGAGGCCTCACGATACGATACTATCACCATACTCGAGTCACGATACGATAGTATTGCAATACTAAATATATTGCGATGTTAATATTGCGATATATTGCGATTTATTACCCTTTTTCAACTGCAAAGTAAAACTTTGTCAACATGTTTTATCTAATAAAATAAAGTTCAGTCTGTTCATCTCACTTCAATAATTTTTATTGCAGAACGTGGTGTTTTCTCAAGCAGACGGATGTAAACACTGTAATCTGTGTTGCATGTACCTGACAAACTGAACCGTTTGTATTACAGTCATATTCCAACTTAACTGAACGCACACGTGTGTGTGTGTTGACTACTGTACTATTACAGGTATTGAAATGAACAA
The DNA here is from genome assembly GCF_963971535.1 of Notolepis coatsorum. Lineage (NCBI taxonomy): Eukaryota > Metazoa > Chordata > Actinopteri > Aulopiformes > Paralepididae > Notolepis > Notolepis coatsorum. The sequence continues at coordinate 204,329,430 of NC_140167.1, forward strand.
TGCAACTTCCTTATACAAAAAAATATATATAAAAAATGTAATAAAAAGAAAATGTGTACGAATAATTAAATATCGATATTTGGCATCCCTGTATCGATACAGTATCGCCACGCAAAGTATTGCGATACTACTACGTATCAATTTCTTCCCCCACCCCTAGTATGTATGTACAGTAGATTCGACAAACTGATTTTGGCATTGATTACCATGGCAATGATTGAAGCGTCAAAGCATTCAGGTCAACCCTAGACTGGATGGATATCAACCTCTGACATGCCGTCTCTTATCCTCTCTGCTCCCCTCTGTCGCTCCCTAACTTCCTGCACTCCCTCACCCCTCTCCTTTCCTCTCCTCCTTTGCTTCTCTCCCCCTCCAGTCTCCTAGCCCGTCACATCGTATCCCTTTCATCTTAAGTCTCTCCTAGTGAGAACTGACAACTGGCATGGCTCCTGTCACTCATCTTCAGTCTCCTATTGAGAACTGGCATGGTTCCTGTAAGCTCCTGTCTTTTAGCCTGCCCTAGTGAGAACTAGCAGGGCTCTTCTAAGCTCCTTCCTCCATCGTACTGGCTCTCTGCCTATTTGGCTCAGTCTCCCCCCTAAGTGTGTGTGTGTGTGTGTTGTTTTCTGTCTGTGTGTGAGTGAAGGCATAAGTTGTAAAGCACTTTGGAGGAAAACGTTGTCCATTTGTTTATTAGGAATACATTTGGATCCCCGGACATCATCTTGCGATCCCCACAGCGGCCCCCGACCCTCGGGTTGAGAAGCACTAGACTAGTGAGTCGTGTGGAGGATGGCACGGTCTCTACACAACGTGTCCCTGTCTGCTCTTCCGTTATGGAGCCGCAGTCGTCCTAGTGTTGCCGTCCAGAGGCGTGAGCACTGGTCTGGAAGTGATAAGCGATTTGCTGCACTATCTCCTTCCCTTCCCATCTCGAGATGAAAGGCTTCGTTCCAAAAGGCCTTTAGTATCCGTTCGAGAAAGCAAATCATTCTCTAAACGCTGACATTTCACAGTCTTGCGCGCAGTATATTAAGCACATCTTCTTTTTGGAACTGTTGTGTTTGTGAGGACTGAGCCAAGCCCGGCTGTAATTTTCACAAAAGCTTTCACGTGGAAAGAAAACCCGGTCGTCAGTGCTGACGGTGGCTTGGATTTGACACATTGGTGCATTGGTGCCAGACTTAATGATTTTAGAATATTTCAGCTAATGAAGTTAAATCAACTATCCAGTTCGTTTTTATAATGTAACGTTTGGCTACTTGAGAGAGAGAGAGAGAGATGGACAGACTCCGTTATAAGCCATTCAGTCTGATTTGAGGAGTGTGCGCTCCTGGACTTAAAGGGGAACTATTTTACTATTTCTTTCACTATTTGGGCACTTTTACACAATTCCTGTGAGTCTATGGAACACCTCTGTAATTTTTTTTTTTTTAAAGTATTGTTTTGTATTTCTAATCAAGTCCTCAAAAACAGCATTTTTCTACCTCAAGATCTTAAGCCGTTTTGAGGCTGGGCTCCAACCACTGTGTGTAAACACACCTTTAACAGAGACAGTGTAGTGGTGTTGTCCCTCCTGGTGTAAACACACCTTTAACAGAGACAGTGTAGAGGTGTTGTCCCTCCTGGTGTAAACACACCTTTAACAGAGACAGTGTAGAGGTGTTGTCCCTCCTGGTGTAAACACACCTTTAACAGAGACAGTGTAGTGGTGTTGTCCCTCCTGGTGTAAACACACCTTTAACAGAGACAGTGTAGTGGTGTTGTCCCTCCTGGTGTAAACACACCTTTAACAGAGACAGTGTAGAGGTGTTGTCCCTCCTGGTGTAAACACACCTTTAACAGAGACAGTGTAGTGGTGTTGTCCCTCCTGGTGTAAACACACCTTTAACAGAGACAGTGTAGAGGTGTTGTCCCTCCTGGTGTAAACACACCTTTAACAGAGACAGTGTAGTGGTGTTGTCCCTCCTGGTGTAAACACACCTTTAACAGAGACAGTGTAGAGGTGTTGTCCCTCCTGGTGTAAACACACCTTTAACAGAGACAGTGTAGTGGTGTTGTCCCTCCTGGTGTAAACACACCTTTAACAGAGACAGTGTAGAGGTGTTGTCCCTCCTGGTGTAAACACACCTTTAACAGAGACAGTGTAGAGGTGTTGTCCCTCCTGGTGTAAACACACCTTTAACAGAGACAGTGTAGAGGTGTTGTCCCTCCTGGTGTAAACACACCTTTAACAGAGACAGTGTAGAGGTGTTGTCCCTCCTGGTGTAAACACACCTTTAACGGAGACAGTGTAGTGGTGTTGTCCCTCCTGGTGTAAACACACCTTTAACAGAGACAGTGTAGTGGTGTTGTCCCTCCTGGTGTAAACACACCTTTAACAGAGACAGTGTAGTGGTGTTGTCCCTCCTGGTGTAAACACACCTTTAACAGAGACAGTGTAGAGGTGTTGTCCCTCCTGGTGTAAACACACCTTTAACAGAGACAGTGTAGAGGTGTTGTCCCTCCTGGTGTAAACACACCTTTAACAGAGACAGTGTAGAGGTGTTGTCCCTCCTGGTGTAAACACACCTTTAACAGAGACAGTGTAGTGGTGTTGTCCCTCCTGGTGTAAACACACCTTTAACAGAGACAGTGTAGAGGTGTTGTCCCTCCTGGTGTAAACACACCTTTAACAGAGACAGTGTAGAGGTGTTGTCCCTCCTGGTGTAAACACACCTTTAACAGAGACAGTGTAGAGGTGTTGTCCCTCCTGGTGTAAACACACCTTTAACAGAGACAGTGTAGTGGTGTTGTCCCTCCTGGTGTAAACACACCTTTAACAGAGACAGTGTAGTGGTGTTGTCCCTCCTGGTGTAAACACACCTTTAACAGGGACAGTGTAGTGGTGTTGTCCCTCCTGGTGTAAACACACCTTTAACAGAGACAGTGTAGTGGTGTTGTCCCTCCTGGTGTAAACACACCTTTAACAGAGACAGTGTAGTGGTGTTGTCCCTCCTGGTGTAAACACACCTTTAACAGAGACAGTGTAGAGGTGTTGTCCCTCCTGGTGTAAACACACCTTTAACAGAGACAGTGTAGAGGTGTTGTCCCTCCTGGTGTAAACACACCTTTAACAGAGACAGTGTAGTGGTGTTGTCCCTCCTGGTGTAAACACACCTTTAACAGAGACAGTGTAGTGGTGTTGTCCCTCCTGGTGTAAACACACCTTTAACAGAGACAGTGTAGTGGTGTTGTCCCTCCTGGTGTAAACACACCTTTAACAGAGACAGTGTAGTGGTGTTGTCCCTCCTGGTGTAAACACACCTTTAACAGAGACAGTGTAGTGGTGTTGTCCCTCCTGGTGTAAACACACCTTTAACAGAGACAGTGTAGAGGTGTTGTCCCTCCTGGTGTAAACACACCTTTAACAGAGACAGTGTAGTGGTGTTGTCCCTCCTGGTGTAAACACACCTTTAACGGAGACAGTGTAGTGGTGTTGTCCCTCCTGGTGTAAACACACCTTTAACAGAGACAGTGTAGTGGTGTTGTCCCTCCTGGTGTAAACACACCTTTAACAGAGACAGTGTAGTGGTGTTGTCCCTCCTGGTGTAAACACACCTTTAACAGAGACAGTGTAGTGGTGTTGTCCCTCCTGGTGTAAACACACCTTTAACAGAGACAGTGTAGAGGTGTTGTCCCTCCTGGTGTAAACACACCTTTAACAGAGACAGTGTAGAGGTGTTGTCCCTCCTGGTGTAAACACACCTTTAACAGAGACAGTGTAGAGGTGTTGTCCCTCCTGGTGTAAACACACCTTTGGGCCACAGACGGTATTGATTTGAAAGGCTCTGTGCTGTCTGACCTCTAGCAGAGAGAGGATGATCTGTGGGAACAGAAGATCTCACAGTGGACGTCTTGTTTGACCTCGACTCAGTCGATACAGAGACACGGACTGCTGGTCAGATATGGACTCAGGTTCCTCAGGCATGTAAAGGGCTGCACCCCCCCCCCCCTCCCTCCCATTTCAAATCAATGCCTCCCCAGTTTCATACTTTTAATGCTAAAACTTGCTCAACCTGTCAATTTTATTTTATTTATTATTAGAATTGTTTTGACTTTGGTAAAAAAAAAAAAAAAAAAAAACTTTTTCTCCCCCCTTTTTTCTGTCTTTTTCTCCCATCCCAATTTACTTGTTATGTCAATTTCCTTCCTGGTCGTTGCGCCCATTTGCCCCCCACTTGCCGGTCTAGGGAGGGTTGAAGACTATCACATGTCTCCTCCGATATACATGTGGAGTCAGCCAGCCGCTTCTTTTCACCTGACAGCGAGGACTATCACTGGGGGAGCGTAGATAGATAGATCACACTACTTCCCCCAGTTCCCTTCCTCGCTGAGCAGGCGCCCCGACCGACCTGTAGGAGTCGCTGTTTACAACGACCAGGACACACACCCCGCCGGCTTCCCACCCTCTAACACTGCCACTTGTGTTAGTATGGACGACCGACCAAGCCGGAGGTACCGCTGACAGCTGGATTCGATACCAGTGTCTCTGCGGTGGTAGGCAGGGCGCTTAGTCCGCTGCGCTACCCAGCTGCCCCGACTTTGGTAACATTTGACAGATGATTTGTGTCTGTGTTTGTGTGAGTGGGGCTGCAGTATGGATCTGTGTTTGCCATGTTAACTGTCCTCAGGGGGGAGGCAGCAGTAATGGCTTCAGAGTATCACCCCAATCAGACAACATGGTCATATTTCTATTGGACTTAATGAGGCATACTGCTTATCCTATTGGAACAGAGACACCACACGCTCCACTACCCCTCTGTAGTGTGTGTGTGTGTGTGTGTGTGTGTGTGTGTGTGTGTGTGTGTGTGTGTGTGTGTGTGTGTGTGTGTGTGTGTGTGTGTGTGTGTGTGTGTGTGTGTGTGTGTGTGTGTGTGTGTGTGTGTGTGTGTGTGTGTGTGTGTGTGTGTGTGTGTGTGTGTGTGTGTGTGTGTGTGTGTGTGTGTGTGTGTGTGTGTCTCTGTGTGTGTCTCTGTGTCTGTCTGTCTGTCTGTCTGTGTCTCTCTCTCTGTCTGTCTGTGTCTCTCTCTCTGTCTCTCTGTCTCTCTCTCTCTCTCGGTGGTGTAGTGGTTAACACTGTCGCCTCACGGCAAGAAGGTCCAGGGTTCGATTCCCGCTTGGGGACCAGGTTTCCATGATGCCAGTTACCCAGGTGGGGTATCTCCCAGGCCTTTCTGTGTGGAGTTTGCATGTTCTCCCCGTGCTCGCAAGGGTTTCCCCCCCCCCCCCCGATAAGATAAACCCAATGGAAAAACATGCACAACAATAGATCGCTAACGCTGTGGCGTCCTTGACGAAGACGGACAGGAGCACTTGGATTGGTCTCACTGCACTATCTATCCTTCATCTCACTGCAGTATCTATCCTTCATCTCACTGCACTATCTATCCTTCATCTCACTGCAGTATCTATCCTTCATCTCACTGCAGTATCTATCCTTCATCTCACTGCAGTATATATCCTTCATCTCACTGCACTATCTATCCTTCATCTCACTGCACTATATATCCTTCATCTCACTGCAGTATCTATCCTTCATCTCACTGCACTATCTATCCTTCATCTCACTGCACTATATATCCTTCATCTCACTGCAGTATCTATCCTTCATCTCACTGCAGTATCTATCCTTCATCCCACTGCACTATCTATCATTCATCTCACTGCAGTATCTATCCTTCATCTCACTGCAGTATCTATCCTTCATCTCACTGCACTATCTATCATTCATCTCACTGCAGTATATATCCTTCATCTCACTGCACTATCTATCATTCATCTCACTGCAGTATCTATCCTTCATCTCACTGCAGTATCTATCCTTCATCTCACTGCAGTATCTATCATTCATCTCACTGCAGTATCTATCCTTCATCTCACTGCAGTATCTATCCTTCATCTCACTGCAGTATCTATCCTTCATCTCACTGCAGTATCTATCCTTCATCTCACTGCAGTATCTATCCTTCATCTCACTGCACTATCTATCCTTCATCTCACTGCACTATCTATCCTTCATCTCACTGCAGTATCTATCCTTCATCTCACTGCACTATCTATCCTTCCTCTCACTGCACTATCTATCCTTCATCTCACTGCAGTATCTATCCTTCATCTCACTGCAGTATCTATCCTTCATCTCACTGCAGTATCTATCCTTCATCTCACTGCAGTATCTATCCTTCATCTCACTGCAGTATCTATCCTTCATCTCACTGCACTATCTATCCTTCATCTCACTGCAGTATCTATCCTTCATCTCACTGCAGTATCTATCCTTCATCTCACTGCAGTATCTATCCTTCATCTCACTGCAGTATCTATCCTTCATCTCATCTCACTGCAGTATCTATCCTTCATCTCACTGCACTATCTATCCTTCATCTCATCTCACTGCAGTATCTATCCTTCATCTCATCTCACTGCAGTATCTATCCTTCATCTCACTGCACTATCTATCCTTCATCTCACTGCAGTATCTATCCTTCATCTCACTGCAGTATCTATCCTTCATCTCACTGCAGTATCTATCCTTCATCTCACTGCAGTATCTATCCTTCATCTCACTGCAGTATATATCCTTCATCTCACTGCAGTATCTATCCTTCATCTCACTGCAGTATATATCCTTCATCTCACTGCAGTATCTATCCTTCATCTCACTGCAGTATCTATCCTTCATCTCACTGCAGTATCTATCCTTCATCTCACTGCACTATCTATCATTCATCTCACTGCAGTATATATCCTTCATCTCACTGCACTATCTATCATTCATCTCACTGCAGTATCTATCCTTCATCTCACTGCAGTATCTATCCTTCATCTCACTGCAGTATCTATCATTCATCTCACTGCAGTATCTATCCTTCATCTCACTGCAGTATCTATCCTTCATCTCACTGCAGTATCTATCCTTCATCTCACTGCAGTATCTATCCTTCATCTCACTGCAGTATCTATCCTTCATCTCACTGCACTATCTATCCTTCATCTCACTGCACTATCTATCCTTCATCTCACTGCAGTATCTATCCTTCATCTCACTGCACTATCTATCCTTCCTCTCACTGCACTATCTATCCTTCATCTCACTGCAGTATCTATCCTTCATCTCACTGCAGTATCTATCCTTCATCTCACTGCAGTATCTATCCTTCATCTCACTGCAGTATCTATCCTTCATCTCACTGCAGTATCTATCCTTCATCTCACTGCACTATCTATCCTTCATCTCACTGCAGTATCTATCCTTCATCTCACTGCAGTATCTATCCTTCATCTCACTGCAGTATCTATCCTTCATCTCACTGCAGTATCTATCCTTCATCTCACTGCAGTATCTATCCTTCATCTCATCTCACTGCAGTATCTATCCTTCATCTCACTGCACTATCTATCCTTCATCTCATCTCACTGCAGTATCTATCCTTCATCTCATCTCACTGCAGTATCTATCCTTCATCTCACTGCAGTATCTATCCTTCATCTCACTGCAGTATCTATCCTTCATCTCACTGCAGTATATATCCTTCATCTCACTGCACTATCTATCCTTCATCTCACTGCAGTATATATCCTTCATCTCACTGCAGTATCTATCCTTCATCTCACTGCAGTATCTATCCTTCATCTCACTGCAGTATCTATCCTTCCTCTCACTGCAGTATCTATCCTTCATCTCACTGCAGTATCTATCCTTCATCTCACTGCAGTATATATCCTTCATCTCACTGCACTATCTATCCTTCATCTCACTGCACTATATATCCTTCATCTCACTGCAGTATCTATCCTTCATCTCACTGCACTATCTATCCTTCATCTCACTGCACTATATATCCTTCATCTCACTGCAGTATCTATCCTTCATCTCACTGCAGTATCTATCCTTCATCCCACTGCACTATCTATCATTCATCTCACTGCAGTATCTATCCTTCATCTCACTGCAGTATCTATCCTTCATCTCACTGCAGTATCTATCCTTCCTCTCACTGCAGTATATATCCTTCATCCCACTGCACTATCTATCCTTCATCTCACTGCAGTATCTATCCTTCATCTCACTGCAGTATCTATCCTTCCTCTCACTGCAGTATCTATCCTTCCTCTCACTGCAGTATATATCCTTCATCTCACTGCACTATCTATCCTTCCTCTCACTGCACTATCTATCCTTCCTCTCACTTCTCTCTCTTCTTCGTTCTCTCTCTCCACCTCTTCTTTGTTATCTGAGAAGCTGATGAGCCTCTTGGGTTAGGATTTATAATTAGTCCTGTTCTCAGCGTGACATGAATGAGGAGCATGCCCTTCCTCCTCCTCCTCCTCCTCCTCCTCCTCCTCCCCACATTCCCCATCTCCCACTCTCAGCCTCCCCTCCTCTTTCCCCCTCCTCTCCCCTCCTCTCCCCACTCTGTCTTCCTCTCCTCCAGCTTCCCCCACTCCTCCTTTCCCTGCCTGTTTCTCTACCCCTTCTTCTCCTTGGGCCTCCTTATGATAATATATGTCAGGTTTTGACATTCTACCATACCTGTGATTGTGAATAGAGATCAACAACAATATATTGTGAATCACCACATTGTTTTTCTTTCATTTCAACACAGTAAAAAGCTGAATTACTATCCCAGAGAGAGAGGGAGAGGGAGAGGGAGAGGGAGAGGGAGAGGGAGAGGGGGAGGGAGAGGGAGGGAGGGAGGGGGAGGGAGAGGGAGAGGGAGAGGGGGAGAGAGGAAGGGAGAGAGGGAGGGAGAGAGGGAGAGAGAGAGACTTTGTATTTGAACACATTACAATAGTAAGTACAATGTTTTAATTGGGTCATAAATAGACATGTCATGAGTATAATTTGATTTATGATAAGTGTTTTAGTGCACTCTCTCTGAGCACAGCCAACTATCAGTAGGTGGAGGGGGCGTGGCCTTCTATACACTAGAATGTAGAAACTATAGATGCTTGACTGACTGACCAGTCAGTGTCCTTACAGCTAGACTGATGGTCCAATCAGAGTAACCAGAGTATATTATCAAATCAAATCAAATGTATTTGTAAGGCCCGACAACACACCTTAATGTCCCCATGGGCCGTACACGTCTTCTTTAAACAAGTCAAGAAGAAACATCACAATAATTCAAGAACAAAACAAGGACACCATAAGGTAAATTTTTTTTTTAAATAAATGCATAAATGCAACACTCCCAGACATACCCCACACGAAGGTAAGGAAAAACTCACTAAAACCTAGCAATAGGAAAAAATGCACCACAGGCAATGTGAAGGAGAGAAACCTTAGAAGGGCCGTTCAGGGGGGGATCTCCCTTCTTAGATGTCTAGTAGTGTTGCAGACGGACAGTTGGTAAGCATGCACTCATGTGTGTAGTGAAACACAGATGAGTGCATGCGATAGCAACTGAACATTTAGAAAGATTAAAGATAGAGCTGATAGCGATAGCAACTGAACATTTAGAAAGATTAAAGATAGAGCTGATAGCGGATCTATTTGAGGCACAGGGGCGGCGCAAAAAAGAGGGTCGCAACCTCCCCGTCATCATCGCGGGACGTCCAACACTCCGGTCATCACCACGAGACAGCCGGAGACAGGGAGACAGGAGGGCACGCAGAGAGGGTCGCGTCCTCCCCGTCATCATCGCGGGACGTTCAACACTCCGGTCATCGCCACGAGACAGCCGGAGACAGGGAGACAGGGGGCGGCGCAGAGAGGGTCGCAACCTCCCCGTCATCATCACGGGACGTCCAACACTCCGGTCATGACTCCGGGACGGCCACTCACAGGGAGACAGGGAGACGGGACAGGCATTAGACAGCTTGCATGATTGTGATGGGCGGACATAGCAATAGATACAAGTGGTAAGCATATATGTGGATAGAATAGATATATGAAGTAAGCATTTTATGTGAATAGAACCACGTTGACAGACCACGGACAGAAGACTGTAAGAAGCTGATCCATGGCCTCGGTGGTGCACGTAGAACAGTCACTGCAATCTTGGCCAAGACCCCGAGACATCCACCACCTTGGTCAGCACTACGAGACAAGCACTCAGGAGAGATGGGGTTATGTCATATAAACCACCACCATCCATATTTTCAGTGGAACAGGGACATGCATACCCATAACACCAGAGCCAGCATTGCTGACCTGCGTATTCCAAGGTTCAAAACTATTATGGGCAAATGTTCTTTTAAATTCTGGGGAGCCACAAATTGGAATTTGCTACCTTCAGAGCTAAAATGCATCAGTAGCCGACACAATTTTAAGAAAAAAGTAAAATCATGGCTTTTCAATCAATGTCAAAAACTAGATTTTAAAATGCATGAAAATGTTGTCTGATGGGCGGCTATGTGGCGCAGTGGGCAAGGCGCTCGCCACTAACGCAGGAGATGCTGGGTTTGAGCCCAGCTCTCGGCGTTGCTACCAGCTTGGCTGGTCGTTCATACTAACACAATTGGCAGTATTAGGGGGTGGGAAAGCTGGTGGGTGGGGATTGGACGTTGTGGACAGCGACTCCTACAGGTTGGTTGGTGCGCCTGTACAGCAGAATCAGGAAGTAACGGGGTCAGTGTGAGCCTCCCACGCGTTACTCCTCGCCACTGAGAGATCGCGCTGTACAGGTGAAAAGATGCGACGGCTGCCTCCTCATGTACCGGAGGGGACACGTGATGCAAGGCTTGGTCCTCATTGCAGCCGGCCAGTGGGAGGCATAGTCTAGCAACGTTCGAGACAGGGGAGGGAAGAATTGAAGGGAGAATTGGCGAGGCGAAATTGGGATGGGAGAAAAATAAGGAGAAGAAGTGGATAAAAAAAAATATATTCTGATACATTGTTGCCTGTGGCTACGTTTGTACTGCATTTAAAATGTTCATGTCTATGTAGTTTGTCAAATTGTTATTTATGGTCATGTTTTGTATTGCTTGTCTGTCTGAGACCAAGGACCACAATGGAAATAAGTCTTGACTTTTTTTGTGTAGCATGCTTGACGTTTTTCTGGAATCTTGTATTTTTTTTTAAATGTCTAATCAAATCAAATCAATCCATTCTTTCC
>NC_140167.1:204345531-204362443 GCF_963971535.1 Notolepis coatsorum
AGTGTCTGGGTCTATGCGACGCTATCTGTGAATGGATTCTTAGCTTTTTAATCTCGAGACCTCAAAGAGTCAGGATTGGAAACAATATGTCTGATGAACTTGTTTTAAGTACTGGTTCTCCACGAGGCTGTATTCTCAGCCCTTTACTGTTCTCTCTCTGCACTCATGACTACTGCTTCCTATGATAACAATCTGATAGTAAAGTATGCTGATGATACCACGGTCATCGGGCGTATAAACTCAAATGACGAGTCATTTTACAGATCAGAGGTACAGAACCTAGTTAGGTGGAGTGAGACCAATAACCTTACCCTGAATGCTTCCAAAACGAAGGAGCTAGTCATCGATTTTAGACGTAGCAAGGTACCCCATCTCCCCATTACCATAAATGGCTCAGAGGTGGAGATGGTGAGCAGTTTTACATTTCTTGGGGTCACTATTTCAAATGACCTGAGCTGGCACTCCAATACCAGCACCATTGTTAAAAAGTCCCAGCAACGTCTTTTCTTTCTCAGGAAACTGAAAGAGTTCACAAATAACAGGGTGATTCTACACAACTTCTATCGCTGTGTGATCGAGAGCGTCCTTACTTCCTCCTGTACAATATGGTTTGGTAACATCACAGACCAGGAGAAGAAATCTCTGAATAGAATTGTGCGTCTTGCACGCAAGACAATCGGGTCTAGCCTGCCAGCTCTAGAAGAGATCTACGGTGCCAGGCTGCTTTCCCGTGCCTCTGGCATTATCAACGACCCCTCTGGTCACCCAGCCGCAGGCCTCTTTGCCCCCCTCCCCTCGGGCAGACGTTACCGCTCTATCACATGCTCTACCTCTCGGTTTACAATGAGCTTTTCCCCCAGTGCTGTGCGGAGCCTGAATGACTCCAAAGGCTAGTTTTGTTTTTTTATCCTATTTTGTTTCTGTGTTTTTATTAGTGTTATTAGTCAGGTTTGTGGAAGCGCTGTTTTAACTATGATATGCACTTTTAGGGGATGTTCGATATCAATTTTAGCATTTGTCCTTTTTATACTGTCTGTGTTTTTACATATTATTCCTGTACTGTTTACACAGTGTTTGCTCTGTATTCCAATGTGGATTCGTCCATACATGGCAATACAAATCTTTGACTTTGACTTTGTGAGAGCAGTAAGTCATTTGTGACTTTGGTAATCGCCGTTTCGGTGGAGTGTAAGGCTCTAAAGCCTGATTGAAAAGATTCATTAAGATTATTGTTTGATAGATGTTCGGTAAGTTGCGTTGCGACAATCCGTTCTAATATTTTGGATAGGAACAGAAGATTGGAGATGGGTCTGTAATTTTTCAAGATTAGAGGGTCGAGGTTCGGTTTTTTAAGTAGTGGTTTAATGACGGCTGATTTAAAGGCCAGGGGCACCACGCCAGTAGACAAGGAGGTGTTGAAGATATTGAGTAGGGCAGGGCCTAGAGTTGGGAAGAGTTTTTTGATGAGAGTAGCTGGAAGAGGGTCAAACAGACAGGTTGAGGGGTTAGCCGCACCAACCATTTTAGAGAGGGGCACTAAGTGAGACGTTTTCAAGGCAGCATAGCATATGGCTGGATTCAAAGTCAGGGGGAAAGCCCATCAAAGGTTGGAAGGGACTCTGATTGTTGAGTAAGCCAACAATTAATGTCCAGATACGGCTCTTCTGGTCACACATATTAACAAGGAAATTCCAACAAATGTATAACGCAAATATATAAAGCATGCAGTTATATATTTTTACACTGTCATTTTAGGGATACATTTGTTCTACTGTTCTCCTTCCAAGATCAGTCGTTATATAAATTTACTTGATGTACTTTGATGTCTTCAGAAATACAGCTGTAAAATGGTACTGTTTTGTAAGCACAAGCCTTAAAGTCCCCATGAAATCAAAATAGATGTTTGTCATTTCCTGGAAAACAGGGGGGGGGGGGGGGGTGTTGTCATCCAGCACACAGGGGCATATACTGATTTTGCGTCAAATGAAATGCTTTCTAGAATGACATTTACAGCATATTGTAACTGAGCTAGCATTCTGCCTCTTTAACACATTGACCGCCAGCAGCTGGGGCCGCTGATCCCCCTTCAGTGCCAGGTCTTTATTCAATGGATATAGTTTTAGAATGCCAAACTTGCTAGTCCTAAAACTATATTTTATATTATATCTATGGATCTAATAACGCCGTCAACTGTCAGTGAGTTGCTTCTGGTCAACATGCAAAAAACAGATTGTTTTTTCATCCGTACATTTCCGTTTTATACCGTTTTGAATATGAGTATGAGAAAAGTCTGCAATAAGGTAAAGTTCAGCCTATCAAACTTCAGGTACATAAGAAACTTCCTTTCAACCGTGGCAGCAAAGCTATATTTTCATTCAATGGTTCTTTCCCACATCACATACTGTTTGATAACCTGGTCCAATTCACATTCCACCATTCTGAAACCACTTCAATCACTATACACACTAAACAAGCAATACAAATTCTAGACAAACCATTCAGATACCATCACTGTCACATTCTAAAAAATATATAATCTACTCAGTTGGGAAAACCTGACTCTTTATCAAAACGTCTGTCTAGTTTTTAAAATAAAGTGTGGATTGGCTCCTCCTCCTTTGTCCGGTTTCATCAACCTCAAGTCTGCCTCAACCAGGAACACTAGAGGTGCGGCAAGGGGGGACTGTACAATCCCTTTAAGATTTGTGTTCATTATGCTGCTTTTATAAAGCCTCAAATGACGGCTTACAATATTTCATGAAAGCAAAGTGTTTTGTTTGTCTAAGATTTAAAAAGGTTTAAACTTTACAGCACTGACAAAGTTGAACAAATTGCTGTACAAGTCCCACAACATTAAAAAAAAATTATTAAAAAAATAAAATTAGGTCAGCCCTACTACGGATAGCTCATTATATCAACGGCGTTGTTGTTTGCAGGCTTGCAGCTGTTGGTTAGCTAGCTATCGTTCTCAGTTGGCTAACGTTAGCTACTAGCTAGCTAGCTAATACTGGCCTACCTTTTAATTTGCAATGGAATGGCTAGCTAACTAACTGTACAAATCGATGTGATTGGCTGAGACCGTAATTTGTACGGTTGGCTGGATTGGGGGTGGCCAGCTGGCTAGCTTTTCAATCAATCAAGCTGGCAGTTCGTAGTGCAGTAGCTGGCTGGATAGCTGTTGTATTGTGGGTTAAGGTAGCCAGCTGGCTGGCTGGCAGTTTGTGGTGCAGTAGCTGGCTAGATAGCTGGCTAATGTTGGCCAATATAGCTGTAACTGAATGATGCTAGCCTTATGTGGTCTTATGAGTTTCAGTTCATAGGAAAATACTTTGACTATAATGGTCAGAAGTAAATTAACTGTATATACTCTCTTTTAGAAGCTCTGTCTCTTAAACAGTACTGTATATCTTGTATGTCATAAATGGCTGGATGTAACAGTACTGTTTATCTGTATGTCAAATGTTATGATGAATTGAAAATGGGGGACCCTGATGTAAACAAGACGAAAGTCTTTCTCTGGTCTGCATCCCCTTAACAATTGTGTGTATTGAGCCGTACTGTATTGTACCCATTCTGCAATCTGTTAATAAAATGTTCAATCAATCTGTTATGATTAACATGCAGTACTATTAACTTTACTTAATTTCTAAGATTAGATCATTTAGTTATTTTTAAATGTCTGATCTAAAGATAAACAAAGGGTTTTAAAAGTGTTATATTTATCTTCTCTTATAGTACCAGAGAGAAGCTGAGGAGAATCGACCAGCAACAAAAGCAAAATTTAGTTAAAAAAAAATATATATATATATATATATATATATTTATCTTTATTTTAAATTTTTTTACATTTTAAGATTTAACATTTTTCCCTGTGGTATCGAAAATGGTATCGAATATCGATACTTTTCAAGGTATCGTATCGAAGTTCGAAATTCCAGTATCGTGACAACACTAGTGTGTTGTCAGTTGTATGCTCTGTTTACACATCATTCCTATTCCCTTTTAATTGTACATATAGCATTTTTGTTTTGATTGTATTGTTCCACTTTTGCTTTGGCAATGTAAACTCATGTTTTCTCATGCCCATTGAATTGAGTGTGTGTGTTGTCTGTGTATGCAGAGTGTGAAATAAATGGGTCATGCTGCCTGCATGCCCAACGTGAGAAGTTAGTCTCGTCATTCTTGTAATTGCTACACTACACCGTTACAATGATATATAAAATATCATATTATATTATATACCCATTCAATATGCACATGACAGAAAATATTATATGCCATAATTATGTTCTGTCATGTGCATATTGAATGGGTATTACTAATACTATTAATACTAATACTAGCCGAGAGTAGGTCAAATTTTGGCTGGTAGCTCTCGGCTAGGTGGTAAATTAAAAAGTAGATCTTGGTTCAAAAAAGGTTGGGCACCCCTGATATAGAGCATCCCACCAATGGAACTCAATACCTCAAACAATTAGAGTGTCCACATCATGTCATTTATTCAAGTGCAGGGTTAGGGAATGGCTCATTGAAAACCAGCATTGTCAACACTGAGGTGTCTGTGTGTGTGTGTGTGTGTGTGTGTGTGTGTGTGTGTGTGTGTGTGTGTGGATATGGTGCGTCTGTCTATGTCTGGGTCTCTTAATATGTCATGATGTGCTCTGTCCTTGTGTCCATGACTGTATTGTGACCTGTATCCCTATTGTATGTCTATGTGCTTTTGTTGTGTTTTTATTCTAATGTTATTTATCTTGATTTTATTCTGTCTTTATTGCTAACCCTTTTTCACACAGGATTTTAGCCTGTACCTTCTGGCAAGGGGACTGCCAATGGAAATTAGCCTTTTGGCTAAAATTGGGTGCATTTACATCTGTAAAATGTTTTATTAATGTACGCTGTTCCCCTTGATCACATAAAGTAAACCTAAACCTAGACCTAGTATGGTTTGGGTGATTCTGAGTAATTCCAGGAAAAGACGAGAAAAAGGCAGTTTAGTGTAATCCAGTCATCACGTTGTAATTTTTTGGCTGATTATCTAATCATCCTGAAATCAACGCTAGATTATTATTATTACATCTCCTCGTGCATACATGGAAATGGCCCTCGTAGCGGGGCGCCCCTCGCTAACATTCGCTTTCTAGCTAATGGGTCGACCGTAATGCACATTCAGCACTATTGGCTACTGTAAATGCCAATCAATATCCAAGACAAGTCCCTCCCTAGCTTCCTGTTTTTACATACATATGTAGAATCAAACGGCGTTCTCCTAGACGTTTCATGGGGACTTTAACTTCCATCGACAGATTTAGGGGACCTGCATTGCTATTCCTTGCACTATTTGGGCAACTTTACACAATTCCTGTGAGTCTATGGAACACCTCTGTAAGGGTTTATTAAAAATAAATCATTGTTTTATATTTTCAGGCTGTTATTGGATTGGCTCCGCCCATAAGCACTTTGAGTGAGAGTCATCCACACAGTCTGCGAGTGGCGAGAGAGAGAGAGAGAGAGAGAGAGACACGGAGCACTGTGTAAACAAAGCTACATGTGTGTGAGATAAGCAGGTCCCCTTCTCTCTCTCCCTCCCTCTCCCGTTTGAGGAAGTGTCGGGTTTCACTCTGCGCTACAGCCATAGACGGGGCGTTAGTTATGCTCCCGAGAGAGAGAGAGAGAGAGAGAGAGAGAGAGAGAGAGAGAGAGAGACACACACACACGGAGCACTGTGTAAACAAAGCTGCGTGTGTGAGATAAGCAGGTCCCCTTCTATGCGCTACAACCACAGAGCCAATCGGATCACTATCCGCCACGTGACATCACGATGCGAGTGAAATCAGAATGACCTAATTAACTGGAGCAGGAAATGGTCTGACCTGAATGACAGTAATCCGCCAATATGGTATTTAGAGACACAGACACATTGATACTAACTCCTATTACTATAATACAATGCTAGACACTAGATACAAAAAAGACATTTATAATGCATGTCACCTTTTAAATGACGGCAAACAAATAAAAAAAATCTCAAATTCTTTGTCTCAAATGATGTGTGTGTTTCCTGTTCCCCTGTTTATTGGCAACATACTGTGTGCATTGTGACGCTGACGGACGCCCTCTTCCTCCCCCTCCCTCCCGGCAGAGCGGGCGGTGCAGCGCTACGGGGAGCTGTGTGGGGACCTGCTGTGTGTGGAGCTGGAGAAGGAGAAGCTGGGTCTGGGGCTCAGCCTGGCCGGGAACAGAGACCGCGCGCGCCTCAGCATCTTCGTGGTGGGGCTGCACCCCGGGGGAGCGGCCGCCAAGGACGGGCGCATCCGCGTAGGAGACGAGCTGCTGGAGGTGGGCTGGAGGGATGTGTTGGTCTGTTGTTGCTGGGAGATCGGTTGGCGGATGGGTGGGCGGGGGGTAGGACTGGTGGGTGGGTGGGTTGGATGGTTTGTGGGTGGGTGGGTGGGTGGGTCGGTTGGTTGGTTGATTAGGTTGTTGGTGGGTGGGTGGGAGGGTGGGTGGCAGGGTTGGGCACCGAGAACCGGTTCTAATAGGAACCGGTTCCTAACGTCCGGTTCTGGAACCGGAAATAACATATTCGCATTTCGATTCTTAATTTCGATTCTTAAAAAAAATAATAATAATAAAATTCACTTTGTTAATTAATACCCTAGTTACAGTACAGCAACCAAATTAAACTGTATCAAGTCAACTGACAATGTGAATAGTATGAAAGAAATTTAAGATAAAAAAAGAATCTCCTGCTAAATAAGCTGTGACCTGTTTTGACCTGCACCTCAAAGAATCGGAATCGAGAATCGTTCAAGTCCAAACGATGCCCAACCCTAGTGGGTGGGTTGGTTGGTTGGTTGGTTTATTGGGTGGGAGGGTGGGTGGTTGGTTGGTTGGTTGGTTAGGTTGTTGGTGGGTGGGTTAGTTGGTTTATTGGGTGGGAGGATGGATGGTTGGTTGGTTGGTTAGGTTGTTGGTGGGTGGGTTAGTTGGTTTATTGGGTGGGAGGGTGGGTGGTTGGTTGGTTGGTTAGTTAGGTTGTTGGTGGGTGGGTTAGTTGGTTTATTGGGTGGGAGGGTGGGTGGTTGGTTGGTTGGTTAGTTAGGTTGTTGGTGGGTGGGTTAGTTGGTTTATTGGGTGGGAGGATGGATGGTTGGTTGGTTGGTTAGGTTGTTGGTGGGTGGGTTAGTTGGTTTATTGGGTGGGAGGGTGGGTGGTTGGTTGGTTGGTTAGTTAGGTTGTTGGTGGGTGGGTTAGTTGGTTTATTGGGTGGGAGGGTGGTTGGTTGGTTGGTTTATTATTGGGTGGGTGGTTGGTTTATTGGGTGGTTGGGTTGGTTAGTTAGTTGTTTGGTTTATTGGGTGGGAGGGTGTGTGGTTGGTTAGTTAGTTTGGTTTATTGGGTGGGAGGGTGTGTGGTTGGTTGGTTGGTTTATTGGGTAGGAGGATGGATGGATGGATGGATGGTTGGTTGGTTGGTTTGTTGGTTAGGTTGTTGGTGGGTGGGTTAGTTGGTTTATTGGGTGGGAGGGTGGGTGGTTGGTTAGTTAGTTGTTTGGTTTACTCAGTGGGTGGGTGGTTGGGTTGGTTGGTTTATTGGGTGGGTGGTTGGGTTGGTTGGTTGGTTGGTTGGTTGGTTGGTTGGTAGGTTGGTTTATTGGGTGGGTGGTAGGTGGTTGGGTTGGTTGGTTGGTTGGTTGGTTGGTTGGTTGGTAGGTTGGTTTATCCCACAAGTGATGAGCAAAGATTTATTTTGTCATTGTGGTGACATTGTCTTAAACCCGCAAAAATAAAGGAGCTATTCTAAGGTTAGGTTAAGGTTATAGTAAGGGTTAAGGTAATGGCATGTAGTTGTTAAGGTTTAGATATGGAGTTTGGGGATGTATCTAAGGCTAAGGTTACAAAAACAACAACGTTGAGTGAAAATGTCAGTGGGGCTAGACGACGCGTTGTCTCCTGAGCTCTCGTGTTGCCAGTAGGGCTGAGCCCAAACGTTGGAACGTTCGAACCTTCGTTCGTTACGTTGGCATTCGAAATCAACATTTGAATTTTATATTTTTAATTAAAAAACAACTCTTATTATTATAATTTTTTTTCTATTCATTCTGTTTAAACCAATGGGGTTTTTCTTCACAGTTGCAGATACAGATTAGGCTACACTAATATTATAGTATTAAAAGAAACTGATGAGTTATATTCATTAGAAAGTTGATTTAATTGATTTAGTTGGGCTGGGGCTTCTCCCTGGTCTGGGGCTGGGGCTGGAAAGTTGATTTAATAAAAGAAAAAATACTAATTTAATCAGATTAATCACTTTATTCAAATTGAGGATTTAGTTTGAGTATATATAAAAAATAAAAAATAAATCTTATTTTAATTGTTTTAAATTTTATTCTAACATCCGTTCGCAAAACCCTGACGAAGTTCGAATCCCAAAAACAGCCTTAGTTGCCAGAAAGCAGGCGTGGTCAGACGATCTCATCACTGAATTCAACACTGAGCGAGTCGCGAGTGTGTGTAAAATAAAGCACAGCACAGCCGCGCTCCTCGTGCAGACGGAGAGAGAGAGAGCACAGAGCGTGCATGTGTGCGACTCGAGTCGCGAGTGTGTGTAAAATAAAGCACAGCACAGCCGCGCTCCTCGTGCAGACGGAGAGAGAGAGAGCACAGAGCGTGCATGTGTGCGACTCGAGTCGCGAGTGTGTGTAAAATAAAGCACAGCACAGCCGCGCTCCTCGTGCAGACGGAGAGAGAGAGAGCACAGAGCGTGCATGTGTGCGACTCGAGTCGCGAGTGTGTGTAAAATAAAGCACAGCACAGCCCCGCTCCTCGTGCAGACGGAGAGAGAGAGCACAGAGCGTGCGTATGTGCATGTGTGTGCGACTCGAGTCGCGAGTGTGTGTAAAAGCACAGCCCCGCTCCTCGTTCCGACAGAGATAGAGAGAGAGAGGAGAGATAGATTAGAAAACGGCAAACAAGATTAGTTTGCGACATTTAAATTCCTCTAAAGAAATAACTATAATTTCTCGAGTACCGATAGCAGAGCGGTTACCGTACTTTTCGGACTATAAGCCGCGGCTTTTCCCCCCATTTTTCTACCCTGCGGCTTATATAACGGTGCGGCTTATATGTGACTCGACGTGACCAAACCCGAAAATGTAAAAATCTAAATATTGCTTTTTTGACTGCATTGAAATGTTATTTATCTGTTCCCTTATTTGCTAAACTTAATACAACTTGTAAATGAGTTAATTCTTGTTATTTGTCCGACAGTATTGTGTCCCAATGCTAATTACATATGGTAATTAAACATTAAAACACCTGCAGCTTATAGTCCAGTGCGGCTTATATATGTACACATCATTCAATTTAGCTGCTGCGGCTTATAGTCAGGTGCAGCTTATAGTGCGAAAAGTACCAGTAAGTTAAAATAGTGAACGTGGACGTTGGTGTCTAGGGCATGCGCCCACGCTCGACTACAGCGATGACAATGGCTCGCACGAGGTTAGATGACACCGTTCCAAGGGACTTTTGACAACGAAAACACCTTTTGAGCGTTGCTGCTGGGCAAATGAAGATGCCAGCTATAAAACACTGTTGCCAGTCCACTTGGACGTGCAAACGTTGTTGTTTTCCTCTCGTGTCACCTTAGCCTAGTCTATGGAATGTCCCCACAGTGCATGAAAATGTATGCGACTCACACACACACACAAACACACACTCTATTATCTTCTTGTCTCTTTGTCTTCCTTTGTGGCATCAATGACGGCTCTCGCCTTACTATTAATCTGCCTCTTGATCTAACTCTCTCCTCTCTCTCTCTTTATTTCCACCACTCTCTTCTCTGTCTCTCACTCTTTCTTTCTCTCTCTCCCTCTCTCTCTCTCCCTCTCTCTCTCTCTCCCTCTCTGTCTCTCTCTCCCTCTCTGTCTCTCTCTCCCTCTCTCTCTCTCTCTCTCTCCCTCTCTCTCCCTCTGTTGGTTGGTCCCTGGGGTCTGGAATGAAACACCTCTATCACTGTCACTGGTCTGGCTGCAGGCTCCCAATGGCCACAGCGGTGGACAATCTGTCACACACTGCGTGCATGTGTCAGAAAAAGTGAGAGAATTTGGAGATGGAGGGGAGAGAGACAGAAGGGAAGGGGGAGGGATGGAGAGAGGGAGAGAGACCCTGATGACCCTGATGACTGAGAAGAATCACCTAAACTAACACAGATAATTATGAATGCAGTCAACATTTCACCAGTTTGTCTCAGTGGGAGGTTTGCCTCGAAGCTTCTTGCCTCCTGTCCTGTCCTCTCCTATCCTCCCCTCTCCCCTCCTCTTCCATCATCTCTTGACTCCTCTCTACTCCACCTCCCCCCTTTCTCCCTTCCCTCCAGTCTTCTCCTCTGCTCCTTGTCCATACCCCACCCTCTCCTCTCCACCTACCATCTCCTCTCCTCTCCACCTCCTGTCTCCTCTCCTCTCCACCTACCATCTCCTCTCCTCTCCACCTCCTGTCTCCTCTCCTCTCCACCTACCCTCTCTTCTCCCCTCTCCACCTCCTGTCTCCTCCCCTCTCCTCTCCACCTCCCCTCTCTACTCCTCTTGACTCCTCTCTACTCTTTTCCACCCCCCCCCCCTTTCTCCCTTCCTGTCAGTCTTCTCCTCTGCTCCTTGTCCATACCCCACCCTCTCCTCTCCACCTACCATCTCCTCCCCTCTCCACCTACCATCTCTTCTCCTCCCCTCTCCTCTCCACCTACCATCTCCTCCCCTCTCCTCTCCACCTACCATCTCCTCCCCTCTCCACCTACCATCTCTTCTCCTCCCCTCTCCTCTCCACCTACCATCTCTTCTCCTCTCCTCCCCTCTCCTCTCCACCTACCATCTCCTCTCCTCCCCTCTCCACCTACCATCTCCTCCCCTCTCCACCTACCATCTCTTCTCCTCCCCTCTCCTCTCCACCTACCATCTCTTCTCCTCCCCTCTCCTCTCCACCTACCATCTCATCTCCTCTCCTCCCCTCTCCACCATCTCCTCTCCTCCCCTCTCCTCTCCACCTACCATCTCCTCTCCTCTCCTCTCCACCTACCATCTCCTCCCCTCTCCACCTACCATCTCTTCTCCTCCCCTCTCCTCTCCACCTACCATCTCTTCTCCTCCCCTCTCCTCTCCACCTACCATCTCATCTCCTCTCCTCCCCTCTCCACCATCTCCTCTCCTCCCCTCCTCTCTCCACCTCCCCTCTCCTCCCCTCTCCTCTCCTCCCCTCCTATCTCCACCTACCATCTCCTCCCCTCCTCTCTCCACCTACCCTCTCCTCCCCTCTCCCCTCCTCTCCACCTACCATCTCCTCTCCTCCCACCATCTCCTCCCCTCTCCACCTACCATCTCCTCTCCTCCCACCATCTCCTCTTCTCTCCTCTCCACCTACCATCTCCTCTCCTCCCACCATCTCCTCTTCTCCCCTCTCCACCTACCATCTCCTCTGTTCTCCTCTCCACCAACCATCCCCGCTCCTCTCCTCTCTCCTCCTCTCCTCTTTTATCCACCTACCATCTCTTCTCCTCTCTTCTCCCCTCTCGTCTCCACCTCCTGTCTCATCTCTCTCTTCTTTTTCTATTCCCTCATCCCTCCCATCTAGTCTTCTATTTCCTCTCCTCCTCAGTCCACCTCCGTCTCTCCTGGGCTGAATGAGGAGTGATGTATTTTGCTTTGGGTTGAAACCAGGTGCAGTAAAACTTAACTAGCGAGGCGTAACACTCTCTGAAAGCCGTCAGAATGCCCTCAGCTCTCTGTGGCAGGTAATTACAGTATGACTGATCTGTTGTATTTCAGACATTCACACCTGGCATGATACCTTTTAAGAGTTGTAATGTGGCCAGCTGTGGGGGGTGAAGTTGTAGTTCCATAAAATAGTCCCTCAAGGAGAATAGTTTCTTCCTCATCTTCTTGTGAGCGAAGCAATAGAGGTCAACCCATTGGTTAGAATTGACCATTTACATCAAATGTGGTGAGGCTTGAGCAGTGATCAGGTACAGTATTTAAGGTGCATTTTCAGATAGACCAAAGCCTATGGTCATTACGAATTGGCACAACATTTTCCTTGTGTGTTGAGCTACTCTAGTGATCTACCTCTTCCTCATGTGTTGAGCTACTCTAGTGATGAAGTAATTAAGTATGAATGTGCCCATAACTTAACTCTTTTTGATGTAGGGGTTTGGTAATAAAAAAAAACGTAATCACAGTGCAGATACTTTAAAGAAGGGATTTGGTGACTTGTTGGATTATATATCTCGAATCAGATAAAAGGCATTTCGATTGTGAGATTATGAGCTGTAATACATTTTTCATTTTGAAAGTAAGTGACCTCTCCCTGTCTGTTGACTGTTGACTCTTTTGTCTCCAGCTCCACCACTCTCTCTCTCTCTCTCTCTCTCTCTCTCTCTCTCTCTCTCTCTCTCTCTCTCTCTCTCTCTCTCTCTCTCTCTCTCTCTCTCTCCCCCTCTCCCTCTTTCTCCCCTCATCCTGTTCTCCCTTTCTTTTCTGATCCTCCTCTCCTCTCTCCAACTCCCTCTCCATCTTGCTAGCTTAGACTCATTACAACAATGTCACCCGTACCATGAAGAATGTATGTTGTTGACAAGCCGCAAACCCAGAAAACGTGCGCACGCACACGCACCAAAAGGGATGTGGACATTTTAATACATGCACAGGCAAGCACACCAACACCAAAAAAGAGTGCAGTGTGTAGATGTATATTATATAGTCATGATGGGCCAAGTATGTCTCATTACACACACAGGGTTCGCACAAGGTCCTTGAAGTGCTTAAAGTGCTAGATCTTTGTAAACAAAATAAAATAAAAGTCCTTGAAATTCAAATCGACCATTCGCATTGAACGTTTTGTTCATCCATGATAAAAATAGTTTTGAATCGAGGCTTTTTTTTTTTTTTTATCTAAACTTTCTAAAGTGTAACTAATTGTCGGAAATAGGTTTTAAGTAGAGATGTCCGATATTATCGGCCGATATTATGTATGTATATTATATATACATATATACATTATTTAACCTTTATTTACCCAGGCAAGCAAGTAAGAATAAATTCTGATTTTATTTATTGTCAAAAGTATGCATAATGTTGTGTTAATTCCACGACAAGAGATATGTAATGTTAATTACCTGAAATTATTCCGTTTTGGGGGGGGGGGGGGGGGGGGGGGGGGGGGGGACCCTGCATATATCGGTATCGGTTGATATCGGTATCGGAAATTAAGAGTTGTACAATATCGGTATATCGGTATCGGTAAAAAAAAAAGCCAATATCGAACGTCCCTAGTTTTAAGCCATAAATATTGGATCCGATTTTCTTTTCAATAAAAAACTGCATTTTGTGTCCTTTTTAAATGCCCTTTTAAAATGGAAAATAGTGCTTAGAAAAGTACTTGAAAGTCCTTGAATTTCATTTTGCAATGTGGAGGCTGTAGGGCTGGGTGTTTGTATCTCTCGGCCCCGGCGCTGAATGCGCTTATTGATTCAGCACGTAATGCTGGTGGACGGCTCCACACATGAGAAGCAGGGGAATGAGAATCGTAACATATAGAATTACCTTCTCACTCACTTCCACTTCAATTCAGGGTTGGTGGTGTGTGTGTGTGTGTGTGTGTGTGTGTGTGCGCGCAGCGCGCCTTCTCCGGCTAAAACCCCATACCTCCACTTTGATATGATATGATGTATTTTGTTTGATGATAAACGCATGAAGTCGTAAAAATGGTCAAATGTATTGGTTCTTTCTCCGCAGGTAACCAAGTGCACTTGTTGGTGATGAAAGGATTCTGCAGGATAATGATAATAATATAATACACCACTACTACAAAACATTATCTCTGTCTCCTTATTGCCCTAACACCACAGTGTCTCTCTCTCTCTCTCTCCTTATTGCCCTAACACCACAGTGTCTCTCTCTCTCTCTCTCCTTATTGCCCTAACACCACAGTGTCTCTCTCTCTCTCTCTCCTTATTGCCCTAACACCACAGTGTCTCTCTCTCTCTCTCCTTATTGCCCTAACACCACAGTGTCTCTCTCTCTCTCTCTCCTTATTGCCCTAACACCACAGTGTCTCTCTCTCTCTCTCCTTATTGCCCTAACACCACAGTGTCTCTCTCTCTCTCTCCTTATTGCCCTAACACCACAGTGTCTCTCTCTCTCTCTCTCTCTCCTTATTGCCCTAACACCACAGTGTCTCTCTCTCTCTCTCTCTCTCTCTCCTTATTGCCCTAACACCACAGTGTCTCTCTCTCTCTCCTTATTGCCCTAACACCACAGTGTCTCTCTCTCTCTCTCTCCTTATTGCCCTAACACCACAGTGTCTCTCTCTCTCTCCTTATTGCCCTAACACCACAGTGTCTCTCTCTCTCTCTCTCTCCTTATTGCCCTAACACCACAGTGTCTCTCTCTCTCTCTCCTTATTGCCCTAACACCACAGTGTCTCTCTCTCTCTCCTTATTGCCCTAACACCACAGTGTCTCTCTCCCTCTCTCTCTCCTTATTGCCCTAACACCACAGTGTCTCTCTCTCTCTCTCTCCTTATTGCCCTAACACCACAGTGTCTCTCTCTCTCTCCTTATTGCCCTAACACCACAGTCTCTCTCTCTCTCTCTCCTTATTGCCCTAACACCACAGTGTCTCTCTCTCTCTCTCTCCTTATTGCCCTAACACCACAGTGTCTCTCTCTCTCTCTCCTTATTGCCCTAACACCACAGTGTCTCTCTCTCTCTCCTTATTGCCCTAACACCACAGTGTCTCTCTCTCTCTCTCTCTCTCTCCTTATTGCCCTAACACCACAGTGTCTCTCTCTCTCTCTCTATCTCCTTATTGCCCTAACACCACAGTGTCTCTCTCTCTCTCCTTATTGCCCTAACACCACAGTGTCTCTCTCTCTCTCCTTATTGCCCTAACACCACAGTGTCTCTCTCTCTCTCTCTCTCCTTATTGCCCTAACACCACAGTGTCTCTCTCTCTCTCTCTCCTTATTGCCCTAACACCACAGTGTCTCTCTCTCTCTCCTTATTGCCCTAACACCACAGTGTCTCTCTCTCTCTCTCTCTCTCTCCTTATTGCCCTAACACCACAGTGTCTCTCTCTCTCTCTCTCTCTCTCTCTCCTTATTGCCCTAACACCACAGTGTCTCTCTCTCTCTCTCCTTATTGCCCTAACACCACAGTGTCTCTCTCTCTCTCTCTCCTTATTGCCCTAACACCACAGTGTCTCTCTCTCTCTCTCCTTATTGCCCTAACACCACAGTGTCTCTCTCTCTCTCTCTCCTTATTGCCCTAACACCACAGTGTCTCTCTCTCTCTCTCTCCTTATTGCCCTAACACCACAGTGTCTCTCTCTCTCTCTCTCTCTCCTTATTGCCCTAACACCACAGTGTCTCTCTCTCTCTCTCCTTATTGCCCTAACACCACAGTGTCTCTCTCTCTCTCTCCTTATTGCCCTAACACCACAGTGTCTCTCTCTCTCTCTCTCCTTATTGCCCTAACACCACAGTGTCTCTCTCTCTCTCTCCTTATTGCCCTAACACCACAGTGTCTCTCTCTCTCTCTC
Organism: Notolepis coatsorum; assembly: GCF_963971535.1. Taxonomy (NCBI): domain Eukaryota; kingdom Metazoa; phylum Chordata; class Actinopteri; order Aulopiformes; family Paralepididae; genus Notolepis; species Notolepis coatsorum. The sequence continues at coordinate 204,361,121 of NC_140167.1, forward strand.
CTTATTGCCCTAACACCACAGTGTCTCTCTCTCTCTCTCCTTATTGCCCTAACACCACAGTGTCTCTCTCTCTCTCTCTCCTTATTGCCCTAACACCACAGTGTCTCTCTCTCTCTCTCTCTCCTTATTGCCCTAACACCACAGTGTCTCTCTCTCTCTCTCTCTCTCTCCTTATTGCCCTAACACCACAGTGTCTCTCTCTCTCTCCTTATTGCCCTAACACCACAGTGTCTCTCTCTCTCTCTCTCTCCTTATTGCCCTAACACCACAGTGTCTCTCTCTCTCTCTCTCTCTCTCTCCTTATTGCCCTAACACCACAGTGTCTCTCTCTCTCTCCTTATTGCCCTAACACCACAGTGTCTCTCTCTCTCCTTATTGCCCTAACACCACAGTGTCTCTCTCTCTCTCTCTCCTTATTGCCCTAACACCACAGTGTCTCTCTCTCTCTCTCCTTATTGCCCTAACACCACAGTGTCTCTCTCTCTCCTTATTGCCCTAACACCACAGTGTCTCTCTCTCTCTCCTTATTGCCCTAACACCACAGTGTCTCTCTCTCTCTCTCTCTCTCTCTCTCTCTCTCTCTCCTTATTGCCCTAACACCACAGTGTCTCTCTCTCTCTCCTTATTGCCCTAACACCACAGTGTCTCTCTCTCTCTCTCTCTCCTTATTGCCCTAACACCACAGTGTCTCTCTCTCTCTCTCTCCTTATTGCCCTAACACCACAGTGTCTCTCTCTCTCTCTCTCTCTCTCCTTATTGCCCTAACACCACAGTGTCTCTCTCTCTCTCCTTATTGCCCTAACACCACAGTGTCTCTCTCTCTCTCTCTCTCCTTATTGCCCTAACACCACAGTGTCTCCTCTCTCTCCTTATTGCCCTAACACCACAGTGTCTCTCTCTCTCTCCTTATTGCCCTAACACCACAGTGTCTCTCTCTCTCTCTCTCTCTCCTTATTGCCCTAACACCACAGTGTCTCTCTCTCTCTCTCCTTATTGCCCTAACACCACAGTGTCTCTCTCTCTCTCTCCTTATTGCCCTAACACCACAGTGTCTCTCTCTCTCTCTCCTTATTGCCCTAACACACAGTGTCTCTCTCTCTCTCTCTCTCCTTATTGCCCTAACACCACAGTGTCTCTCTCTCTCTCCTTATTGCCCTAACACCACAGTGTCTCTCTCTCTCTCTCTCCTTATTGCCCTAACACCACAGTGTCTCTCTCTCTCTCTCTCTCTCCTTATTGCCCTAACACCACAGTGTCTCTCTCTCTCTCTCCTTATTGCCCTAACACCACAGTGTCTCTCTCTCTCTCCTTATTGCCCTAACA
>NC_140167.1:204362643-204375143 GCF_963971535.1 Notolepis coatsorum
CCACAGTGTCTCTCTCTCTCTCTCTCTCCTTATTGCCACTAACACCACAGTGTCTCTCTCTCTCTCTCCTTATTGCCCTAACATCCACAGTGTCTCTCTCTCTCTCTCCTTATTGCCTAACACCACAGTGTCTCTCTCTCTCTCTCTCTCCTTATTGCCCTAACACCACAGTGTCTCTCTCTCTCTCTCTCTCCTTATTGCCCTAACACCACAGTGTCTCTCTCTCTCCTTATTGCCCTAACACCACAGTGTCTCTCTCTCTCTCTCCTCCTTATTGCCCTAACACCACAGTGTCTCTCTCTCTCTCTCCTTATTGCCCTAACACCACAGTGTCTCTCTCCCCCCTCTCTCTCTTATTGCCCTAACACCACAGTGTCTCTCTCTCTCTCTCCTTATTGCCCTAACACCACAGTGTCTCTCTCCCTCTCTCTCTCCTTATTGCCCTAACACCACAGTGTCTCTCTCTCTCTCTCTCCTTATTGCCCTAACACCACAGTGTCTCTCTCTCTCTCTCCTTATTGCCCTAACACCACAGTGTCTCTCTCTCTCTCTCTCCTTATTGCCCTAACACCACAGTGTCTCTCTCTCTCTCTCTCCTTATTGCCCTAACACCACAGTGTCTCTCTCTCTCTCTCCTTATTGCCCTAACACCACAGTGTCTCTCTCTCTCTCCTTATTGCCCTAACACCACAGTGTCTCTCTCTCTCTCCTTATTGCCCTAACACCACAGTGTCTCTCTCTCTCTCTCTCCTTATTGCCCTAACACCACAGTGTCTCTCTCTCTCTCTCTCTCTCCTTATTGCCCTAACACCACAGTGTCTCTCTCTCTCTCTCTCCTTATTGCCCTAACACCACAGTGTCTCTCTCTCTCTCCTTATTGCCCTAACACCACAGTGTCTCTCTCTCTCTCTCTCTCCTTATTGCCCTAACACCACAGTGTCTCTCTCTCTCTCTCCTTATTGCCCTAACACCACAGTGTCTCTCTCTCTCTCTCTCCTTATTGCCCTAACACCACAGTGTCTCTCTCTCTCTCTCCTTATTGCCCTAACACCACAGTGTCTCTCTCTCTCTCCTTATTGCCCTAACACCACAGTGTCTCTCTCTCTCTCTCTCCTTATTGCCCTAACACCACAGTGTCTCTCTCTCTCTCTCCTTATTGCCCTAACACCACAGTGTCTCTCTCTCTCCTTATTGCCCTAACACCACAGTGTCTCTCTCTCTCTCTCTCCTTATTGCCCTAACACCACAGTGTCTCTCTCTCTCTCTCCTTATTGCCCTAACACCACAGTGTCTCTCTCTCTCTCTCTCCTTATTGCCCTAACACCACAGTGTCTCTCTCTCTCTCTCTCCTTATTGCCCTAACACCACAGTGTCTCTCTCTCTCTCCTTATTGCCCTAACACCACAGTGTCTCTCTCTCTCTCTCTCCTTATTGCCCTAACACCACAGTGTCTCTCTCTCTCTCTCTCCTTATTGCCCTAACACCACAGTGTCTCTCTCTCTCTCTCTCTCTCTCCTTATTGCCCTAACACCACAGTGTCTCTCTCTCTCTCTCCTTATTGCCCTAACACCACAGTGTCTCTCTCTCTCTCTCTCCTTATTGCCCTAACACCACAGTGTCTCTCTCTCTCTCTCTCTCTCTCTCCTTATTGCCCTAACACCACAGTGTCTCTCTCTCTCTCTCCTTATTGCCCTAACACCACAGTGTCTCTCTCTCTCTCTCTCTCCTTATTGCCCTAACACCACAGTGTCTCTCTCTCTCTCTCTCTCTCTCTCTCTCTCTCCTTATTGCCCTAACACCACAGTGTCTCTCTCTCTCTCTCCTTATTGCCCTAACACCACAGTGTCTCTCTCTCTCTCTCTCCTTATTGCCCTAACACCACAGTGTCTCTCTCTCTCTCTCTCCTTATTGCCCTAACACCACAGTGTCTCTCTCTCTCTCTCTCTCTCCTTATTGCCCTAACACCACAGTGTCTCTCTCTCTCTCTCTCTCCTTATTGCCCTAACACCACAGTGTCTCTCCGTGATCTGGGGTCCTCCCTATCCTATCCCCTAACCAGTCTCTCCCTCCTATCCCCTAACCAGGTCTCTTCTCTCCTCTCCTTATTGCCTAAGACTATAGTGTCTCTCTCTCTCTTCCTTTTTGCCTAACACCACAGTGTCTCTCTCTCTCTCTCTCCTTATTGCCCTAACACACAGTGTCTCTCTCTCTCTCTCTCCTTATTGCCCTAACACCACGTGTCTCTCCTCTCTTCTCTCTCTCCTTATTGCCTAACACCACAGTGTCTCTCTCTCTCTCTCTCTCTATTGCCCTAACACCACAGTGTCTCTCTCTCTCTCTCTCTCCTTATTGCCCTAACACCACAGTGTCTCTCTTCTCTCTCTCTCCTTATTGCCCTAACACCACAGTGTCTCTCTCTCTCTCTCTCTCCTTATTGCCCTAACACCACAGTGTCTTTCTCTCTCTCTCTCCTTATTGCCCTAACACCACAGTGTCTCTCTCTCTCTCTCTCCTTATTGCCCTAACACCACAGTGTCTCTCTCTCTCTCTCTTATTGCCCTAACACCACAGTGTCTCTCTCTCTCTCTCCTTATGCCCTAACACACATGTCTCTCTCTCTCTCCTTATTGCCCTAACACCACAGTGCTCTCTCTCTCTCTCTCCTTATTGCCCTAACACCACAGTGTCTCTCTCTCTCCTTATTGCCCTAACACCACAGTCTCTCTCTCTCTCTCCTTATTGCCCTAACACCACAGTGTCTCTCTCTCTCTCCTTATTGCCCTAACACCACAGTGTCTCTTCTCTCTCTCTCTCTCTCCCTTATTGCCCTAACACCACAGTGTCTCTCTCTCTCTCTCCTTATTGCCCTAACACCACAGTGTCTCTCTCTCTCTCTCTCTCCTTATGCCCTAACACCACAGTGTCTCTCTCTCTCTCTCCTTATTGCCCTAACACCACAGTGTCTCTCTCTCTCTCTCCTTATTGCCCTAACACCACAGTGTCTCTCTCTCTCTCTCCTTATTGCCCTAACACCACAGTGTCTCTCTCTCTCTCCTTATTGCCCTAACACCACAGTGTCTCTCTCTCTCTCCTTATTGCCCTAACACCACAGTGTTCTCTCTCTCTCTCCTTATTGCCCTAACACCACAGTGTTCTCTCTCTCTCCTTATTGCCCTAACACCACAGTGTCTCTCTCTCTCTCCTTATTGCCCTAACACCACAGTGTCTCTCTCTCTCTCCTTATTGCCCTAACACACAGTGTCTCTCTCTCTCTCCTTATTGCCCTAACACCACAGTCTCTCTCTCTCTCTCTCCTTATTGCCCTAACACCACAGTGTCTCTCTCTCCTTATTGCCCTAACACCACAGTGTCTCTCTCTCTCTCCTTATTGCCCTAACACCACAGTGTCTCTCTCTCTCTCCTTATTGCCCTAACACCACAGTGTCTCTCTCTCTCTCTCCTTATTGCCCTAACACCACAGTGTCTCTCTCTCTCTCTCTCCCTTATTGCCCTAACACCACAGTGTCTCTCTCTCTCTCTCCTTATTGCCCTAACACCACAGTGTCTCTCTCTCTCTCTCTTATTGCCCTAACACCACAGTGTCTCTCTCTCTCTCTCTCCTTATTGCCCTAACACCACAGTGTCTCTCTCTCTCCTTATTGCCCTAACACCACAGTGTCTCTCTCTCTCTCTCCTTATTGCCCTAACACCACAGTGTCTCTCTCTCTCTCTCTTATTGCCCTAACACCACAGTGTCTCTCTCTCTCTCTCCTTATTGCCCTAACACCACAGTGTCTCTCTCTCTCTCTCCTTATTGCCCTAACACCACAGTGTCTCTCTCTCTCTCTCCTTATTGCCCTAACACCACAGTGTCTCTCTCTCTCTCTCCTTATTGCCCTAACACCACAGTGTCTCTCTCTCTCTCTCCTTATTGCCCTAACACCACAGTGTCTCTCTCTCTCTCTCCTTATTGCCCTAACACCACAGTGTCTCTCTCTCTCTCTCTCTCTCTCCTTATTGCCCTAACACCACAGTGTCTCTCTCTCTCTCTCTCTCTCCTTATTGCCCTAACACCACAGTGTCTCTCTCTCTCTCTCTCCTTATTGCCCTAACACCACAGTGTCTCTCTCTCTCTCTCTCCTTATTGCCCTAACACCACAGTGTCTCTCTCTCTCTCTCCTTATTGCCCTAACACCACAGTCTCTCTCTCTCTCTCTCTCTCCTTATTGCCCTAACACCACAGTGTCTCTCTCTCTCTCTCCTTATTGCCCTAACACCACAGTGTCTCTCTCTCTCTCTCCTTATTGCCCTAACACCACAGTGTCTCTCTCTCTCTCTCCTTATTGCCCTAACACCACAGTGTCTCTCTCTCTCTCTCTCTCTCTCTCTCTCTCTCTCTCTCTCTCTCTCCTTATTGCCCTAACACCACAGTGTCTCTCTCTCTCTCTCCTTATTGCCCTAACACCACAGTGTCTCTCTCTCTCTCTCTCCTTATTGCCCTAACACCACAGTGTCTCTCTCTCTCTCTCCTTATTGCCCTAACACCACAGTGTCTCTCTCTCTCTCTCTCCTTATTGCCCTAACACCACAGTGTCTCTCTCTCTCTCTCTCTCCTTATTGCCCTAACACCACAGTGTCTCTCTCTCTCTCTCCTTATTGCCCTAACACCACAGTGTCTCTCTCTCTCTCTCTCCTTATTGCCCTAACACCACAGTGTCTCTCTCTCTCTCTCTCCTTATTGCCCTAACACCACAGTGTCTCTCTCTCTCTCTCTCTCTCTCCTTATTGCCCTAACACCACAGTGTCTCTCTCTCTCTCTCCTTATTGCCCTAACACCACAGTGTCTCTCTCTCTCTCTCCTTATTGCCCTAACACCACAGTGTCTCTCTCTCTCTCTCCTTATTGCCCTAACACCACAGTGTCTCTCTCTCTCTCTCTCCTTATTGCCCTAACACCACAGTGTCTCTCTCTCTCTCTCTCCTTATTGCCCTAACACCACAGTGTCTCTCTCTCTCCTTATTGCCCTAACACCACAGTGTCTCTCTCTCTCTCTCTCCTTATTGCCCTAACACCACAGTGTCTCTCTCTCTCTCTCCTTATTGCCCTAACACCACAGTGTCTCTCTCTCTCTCTCTCCTTATTGCCCTAACACCACAGTGTCTCTCTCTCTCTCTCTCCTTATTGCCCTAACACCACAGTGTCTCTCTCTCTGTCTCCTCAGATCAACAGCCAGGTGTTATATGGGCGCAGCCACCAGAACGCCTCTGCCATCATCAAGAGTGCTTCCTCTAAAGTCAAGATCATCGTCCTCAGGTAGGACCAGCCTCCTGAGACACACATCCACACGTAAACATTTCACCAGGCGGGTCACAGCGCAAGGGTCAGACATTCGTGACGACGGGGTTTAACAGGGTCTGGGTTCAGTGTCCTGCCCTGTAAGGCCCAAATTAAATTGACATTAGCAACTTCAGAGGCCAGAGTGTGGGACCTATAAACACATTTACTATCTAATAGCATTGTGAGGCTCAATTGACTATGTAAATATGCTCAGAAAAGAAAAAACTAAAACATTTACAGACTTTTTTTTAAATAGCTAAAAGTGATGTTGTAATTTTGTAACCGAGGGCTTCACACTTGAGGGTACTTCGATAAGGATTGTCTGCCATGAAGGCTGGAACCTGTGACCTTCTGGTTCCAGGACAGTCTGTCTTATTGCCAGGCTGTCCCGAGAACCTAGTCATCGAGATCAGGGTTGGGTACCGTTCACATCTGAACCGGTACCGTTACCTGGGAATCGATACCGATACCCGGCGGTACCTTTTTCGGTACTTTAATTTTTTTTTTTTTTTTTTTCTGTTGTAAAACTAAACTAACGTCTAAACATCTCAATTTCAACATTGTTATCACAACACACAAACTAAAACCCCGCCCTACCTCCCTCTCCCAAACCATTCCTACAATGATTTTTTTTTATGTTGCATGGTCATGTATACATTTATTATTATTATTATTATATATATTATTATGTTTATATATCAACATTATCTGGCCATCCTCAGTAAATACTATCGAACTCCTCTGACCTCATCTGGTCTTTCCAAAGACCAGAGATGGGACGTGTGCGCGCACACACACACACACACACACACACACACACACACACACACACACACACACACACACACACACACACACACACACACACACACACACAAAGGAAGAATGGCTCATAGCAGACTTAGGCCGTGTTCACATCTGAAAGTCCACGGATAGTCCTGACTTTCTGGTGGACCAAATGTGAGAATGATACATTGTTTGATTTTGCCTTGCGTTCACACTCTGCCCTGTTTTGAGCAAACCTCATTTGTAAAATAAGGACAGTGCAGTTGCCAAGTCGTTCATCTATTGGACAGATAATTTTCTGGAAAATCCCGCCTGAACAGCACGCGCTCGCTCGCACACACACACACACACACACACACACACACACACACACACTCACTCTCACTCTCACTCTCACTCTCACTCTCACTCTCACTCTCACTCTCACTCTCACTCTCTCTCTCTCTCTCTCTCTCACACACACACACTCTCATGCTCGCTCGCACACACACGCTCTCTCTCTCTCACGCTTGCGCACACACACTCTTTCTCTCTCTTTCACACTCGCTCGCACACACACACGCTCGCACACTCTCATTCACACTCACTTTCAAAGATCCTGCACTTCCTAGATTAGGTACTATATAAAGTTCGATTGCGTTCACACCAACAGCAAACCGCACCATGCTCCACTTTGAAACGGACCGAGTCCCAACTTTTCAAGAGGACCATGGTTCGGTAGTTTGGTCCTCAAAATAGTTTGGTTTGTGTTCACACCTCTCCAAACGAAACTGACTATTGATTTAAAGGGACCATGGTTCACTTAAAACGGACCAAACAGGGTAGGTGTGAACGCGACCTTAATGATTTTAGAATATTTCAGATAATGAAATTAAATGTTTATATCATTAACTATCCAGTTAGTATTTATAGTGTAACATTTGGCTACTTTAAATCATTGAACGTAGAGAGGGAGAGAGGCTTAGTGATGTATTAGCTTTGAGTTTGAGCCTCTTGGTTGCCGTAGTTGAGTGATGTCACAGTCACTAGGAAGTCAACACACAGAGTTGTATGGAGCATGAAGCGATATATATAAATGAACAGCCAATAAATGTGAAGTTATCTTTGAACCTTGGTTGTCAAGCCTCGTTAATATAACCCCCCCCCCCCCCCCCCCCCCCCTTTCCTCACTAATGGAACTGGTGTCGTGGAGTCACTCCGCTGTGAGCGTTTCCAGGGTTAGTGGCTAACGCTAGTTAGCTTAGCTTAGTTAGCGGCTGACGCTAGTCAGCTTAGCAGCTAATGTGGACATGGCAAGGATGCAAAGCATGTTAGACACATTGGACATTGCTCGCGCTGGTCTGTGTCTATTATGAAATGACAATTGCGTGACATTGGAATTCTGATTATTTTCTAACTGGGCGGGTCTTAGGTATTGAAATGTGGCACCGATTGATCACTCAGTAGTACCAATGTAATTCGGTTGGTAGCCTTAAAAGTACCGAGTTCGGTACCCATCCCTAATCGAGATGCGTTCTACTCCAGATTCATAGTGGATCATTCTGAAGTTGCTATGACCCAAATTATTTTGATGTCTTTTTTGGTTTCTACTATTTCTACTGTGTATTGGGCATTAGAGCAGTGCTCATAATGATTGTTTGAATTCATTGAACCCCCTTTGTGGAAGGCTAATCATAATGTGTGGATCAAGAATAGTACATAAGAGGATCATCGATGAGGTTTTCTGCACTCAGCACATGTGTTTTAGCAAAGCACCAGATCTGTAATTGTTTATCTTTTTAGTATCTGTCTGTTTACCTTTCAATCAAGAAAACAGCAAGTGTTGCCAATACTATAAATGGGGATGAAGCCAAGCATCCTAAAATTGTCCCCTCTTCATGGGTGTAATTTATGCCGACTAGCACCGGACAGGCCCAGAATAATTTTGGAGGCTATGAATGTGAGGCTGTCCTGCCGACTAAAAGTCAACTCTGTTCACCTGCAACAACAAAATAAAGTGTCAACACATCCTCCTCGGGCACTGCAGTGCATTTCATCTGGCTCCGTGACTTTAGTGATGCAGGCTGCGTACTGTATGGTGCAGGTCTCTCTCTCTCTCTCTCTACTGTGTAACTGAAGAGTGAAAGCCATACCGACAACAGTGCATTATGGATATTGGTCGACATTTCTTTACTTCGGGTGAGCGCTGAGTATATTACTAAAGTCAGTCAATTAAATTGACTTCAAAGTACCAAATTAAAAAGTGCTTGTGTTTGATCTGAAGGAGGCATCATGGGGGATTCTAGAAATCTCATCAGTGCAAAACCCACAACTATTGAGGCACAGGTTTTTTTAGCTGATAAAAGCCAGTGAAATAAGACCTTTGGATGAGTAGGAGGGAACTGGAGACTTTGAATAGTTTCAGATAGACGATTGAATGTGATTGTACCATTATTCAGGCTCCCTCCTACCTCCGGTGAATGGTCTCTTAACTACACACCCTCAAGACCCCTACGCTCTGCATCTTCTGGACGGCTCAGACCCCCTCCTATGTGAGCAACTGGGGGGGGGGGGTCATCAAGGAGAAGCTGGCTATTCTCTGTCCTCGCTCCACGATGGTGGAATGAACTTCCCACCACAGTTAGGACAGACGAAACCCAACCAATTTTCCATTGACTAAAAACACACTTCTTTAATCAATATCTGAAATGAAGAAGGAAAAAAAGACACTAACCTTCATACTGTCTCTTTCTATCGTGCACTTCTCCGCTAAATAATCGTCCTTGCCTATATTACTACCTACGATGCTAACATGTCTTTACTACTATGACTGTAGCATCCAAGTGACCTAGTGGGACCTGCACCATACAGTGGGGCCTAGTGGGACCTGCACCATACAGTGGGGCCTAGTGGGACCTGCACCATACAGTGGTTATCACCAGGGGGGCCTAGTGGGACCTGCACCATACAGTAATTATCACCAGGGGGCCTAGTGGGACCTGCACCATACAGTGGTTATCACCAGGGGGCCTAGTGGGACCTGCACCATACAGTGGTTATCACCAGGGGGCCTAGTGGGACCTGCACCATACAGTGGTTATCACCAGGGGGCCTAGTGGGACCTGCACCATACAGTGGTTATCACCAGGGGGCCTAGTGGGACCTGCACCATACAGTGGTTATCACCAGGGGGCCTAGTGGGACCTGCACCATACAGTGGTTATCACCAGGGGGGCCTAGTGGGACCTGCACCATACAGTGGTTATCACCAGGGGGCCTAGTGGGACCTGCACCATACAGTGGTTATCACCAGGGGGCCTAGTGGGACCTGCACCATACAGTGGTTATCACCAGGGGGGCCTAGTGGGACCTGCACCATACAGTGGTTATCACCAGGGGGGCCTAGTGGGACCTGCACCATACAGTGGTTATCACCAGGGGGCCTAGTGGACCTGCACCATACAGTGGTTATCACCAGGGCTGGTTGGACTGGGCTGGTTGGACTGGGCTGGTTGGACTGGGCTGGTTGGACTGGGCTGCTCCCAGGTATGACTGTACTGTATGAGTGTGTAGCTGGGACAGAAGAGCGTCTGCGCTCAGCAGAATCTAAATAAAGGTTAACACAATAAGGTGGCTGTGGGTACACTCCACTACACTCCACTCCATCATCCCCAGATACAGAGGCTGACGTGAGGGCACTGTACACCTGACTGACTCCTCCCTCGTTTCTTCCTCCACAGTTGCAGGAATTGTGAGCCTGCAGAGTTCTTAGTACTTATTTTTTTTGATCTACTTTTTCTTCTCCTTTTTTCTGTATTTTTCTCCCATCCCAATTTAGTCGTTATGCCAATTCCCCCCTCCCTTCCTGGTCGTTGCGCGCATTTGCCCCCCCACTTGCCGGTCTATGGAGGGTTGATAGATACTATCACGTCTATCCACTCCATCCGATACATGTGGAGTCAGCCAGCCGCTTCTTTTCACCTGACAGCGAGGACTCTCACCGGGGGAGCGTAACGCGTGGGAGGATCACACTACCTCCCCCAGATCCCTCCCTCCCTCGCTGAGCAGGCGCCCCGACCGACCTGTAGGAGTCGCTGTTTTACAACGACCAGGATACACGCCCCACCGGCTTCCCACCCTGCTAACACTGCCAATTGGTTAGTATGGACGACCGACCAAGCCGGAGGTACCGCTGACAGCTGGATTCGATACCAGTGTCTCTGCGGTGGTAGGCAGGCGCTTAGTCCGCTGCGCCACCCAGCCGCCCTGAGTTCTTAGTACTTTGAATTGATCAGGTGTTGTATGTTCCCAGGAGGCGTTGCTTTGCATTGATCAGGTGTTGTATGTTCCCAGGAGGCGTTGCTTTGCATTGATCAGGTGTTGTATGTTCCCAGGAGGCGTTGCTTTGCATTGATCAGGTGTTGTATGTTCCCAGGAGGCGTTGCTTTGCATTGATCAGGTGTTGTATGTTCCCAGGAGGCGTTGCTTTGAATTGATCAGGTGTTGTATGTTCCCAGGAGGCGTTGCTTTGCATTGATCAGGTGTTGTATGTTCCCAGGAGGCGTTGCTTTGAATTGATCAGGTGTTGTATGTTCCCAGGAGCGTTGCTTTGAATGGATCAGGTGTTGTATGTTCCCAGGAGGCGTTGCTTTGCATTGATCAGGTGTTGTATGTTCCCAGTAGGCGTTGCTTCACAGTGGCTCATGTTGTGTTCATCGCTCTCGCCGGTCACCGCAAAGAGTGTCTCCTCTACCGCGGGTCTGTCTGCTACTCTTTCTATCTGATATTAAGACATTAAGTTAATAAGCCCCTATTCCTCTTTTAAAGGCAAAGTAAAGAGCTGGATCAGGAGAAGCAGAACCTGGGTTTATTTATATTTTATTTATCTCAGTTGATTTTACTTATTTTTAAGGTATTTTATTAGGTTTTGAGGGGTATATTTTTCATTTGTATTAATAATTGTATTTTATTTTAATTCTTTACTGTACCTATGTTCCCTCCCCCTGCGTGGTGGGCACTGGGCACACCCTCGCTTTACCCACAGCCTCTGACAAGTCAGTGTTTCCCCTAGGATTTTTTCAGGGGGGTGGTAGGCCCCCAAACTACTAGTGTTGTCGCGGGGCGCGCATTAAGGCGGTTGTTAGTATCGGTGCATTTCTCTACACTGAGCTGAAATGAAACGATTGCACATAAATTAGGTAAATAAATATTAACACCTAAATTAACTTATTTACAATTTTACATAGAGTAGTGACAACACACATATGAACTATTTACATGACAGTTTTTCCCACAGGATTTTCTTGGAATGGTTTTGGTAGGTTTTTCTGCGTCTCCGTAGACCGTGCCGCACCACCGTTTTAAAGTTTTAGTGAATTGATTGATTTATATGAAACCCGATTTATGTATAATTTAGCTAGCTCGCCAACATTACTGTGATTAAAGCAAATTTAATAAAAATTTTAAAAATTATAATTATTATGCTTTTTTCAGGGGGGGCGGGGGGTCCCGTTAGCGGGCGGGCCGCCCCGCCAAGGCAATGGTAGGGGAAACACTGCAAGTGCATGTTGTATCATGCACCCTTACTCTCATAAACCTACACACATATTACTCACAGACATCTGAAGGACTGCAATGGAAATAAGCTGTAAGCTTTCTTGCGTTTTTATCTTTTTGATAATGGTGGGCATCTATATGTATATTTGTATATATGTTCATTATCAATAAAGATCTCTATCTATATGCTGCGTGCCACACTTAGTCCACTGACCTGACAATGGCAGTGACAATGACTGTGCTTACTGTACACACAGCGAACTCCAGCCACAAATCAGATGTGCAGCCAGCCAGCGTTGTGGAGCATAATGTGTGGAGTTGTCCGTGTTCACAGCTGCTAACTTCATGCTCCTCCAGTCTGGATCATTGAATTGCTCGTTGGTGAACCTGCAGCGGAGCGACAGAAATGTCATCTTTGTCTTAGTTTGCAAGCTTGCTTGAAAAGATGAATATTATATAACAGGAGCGTTCCATCTTGTTCTTGGAAAGACAATAGTCCGATTTGTTTGTGAATGGAAACAAGGTCGTTGGTCTTCATGACCTAGCTACTGTAGGATGTGGATAACGGTGTAGCTAGGATGTGGATTTTTGTGCAGAGGAAAGGAAGTGCAGAGAGAGAGAGAGAGAGAGAGAGAGAGAGAGAGAGAGAGAGAGAGAGAGAGAGAGAGAGAGAGAGAGAGAGAGAGAGAGAGAGAGAGAGAGAGAGAGAGAGGAGAGAGAGAGAGAGAGAGAGAGAGAGAGAGAGAGAGAGAGAGAGAGAGAGAGAGAGAGAGAGAGAGAGAGAGAGAGAGAGAGAGAGAGAGAGAGAGAGAGAGAGAGAGAGAGAGAGAGAGAGAGAGAGA
>NC_140167.1:204380143-204393315 GCF_963971535.1 Notolepis coatsorum
TGTCACTTTATGAGTCTCGACGCGCCACCTATCGCTCCACACACCCCCGTAAGTTAGTGCCATGACGCACGTGCACCTCCGCATTCCCTCTCGCAAACAACTCCCGTATAACTCCGCCATCTATATGACCTTGTCAAGAGAAGCCAGATTGCTGGATTTTTTCCTTGGTCAGACAATTGGCGTGCGCGGGAAGCAACAGATTGATTGACCTATAAATCCTGTCTGCCTCGCCCCCAATACTCGCCTAACCTTGAGGAAGGGAGAGGGGGGGGGGGGGGAAGGGAAACACATTAACGGTAATTGGAAAAGGGTCACTTACTGGGCAAAGACAATAACGACTCACAGGGGGGAGGGGCGAGCGGGTAGAGGCACGAGGTGTGAAGGGAAACTGAAAGGGAGAATGGAGATGAGAGAGATGGATGGAGGGACAGGGAGATAAAGAAGCAAGGTGGGATACATCCAGGTCTGGGGGGGTAGAGGGAGAGCGAAGACCTAACACCTGGCTGTCTGTAGCAGGAAGCAACAGATGGTGTGGACGCACACAGACCACTTCCTCCTGCCGCCGGACACCTAAGGCCATGTCCAGACTAAACCGATTTCTGTCGTATCAGTCAAAGTATTTGATCGTATGCACCTTTCATCCACACGGAACTGCGTTCTGGGAGCCTGAAGACGCCACTTTCTGAGACCGGCTCTCAGAGTGCGCAATTCTGAAGACGCCCCCCCTTGTGTCACCATCTTTACAAGCGATACGCGTCTTCTCCTGAACCGATGACGCGATAGCCCACCTCTCCCTTAACCTGCGTGTGCAAACTCAGCCAACACATCACAACAACAATGGCATCGTACAGAGTGGTTGCGTTCGTGTTACAGAAGCTATTGAGCCTGATCAAAGGCTTTTACAGCTAAATGTACTGCCCCTGTACTACCACCGTCGACAACAGATTGACATCTCCCTTAATCCGCATGCAAACTCAGCCAACAAAAAAAGTACTAGCCAAGCACATAGTGTTCCATAGCATACGCCTTCAGTTGATCATGACAAATCCTCTCTTACCTTGACGATTAAAAAGCCTCCATAATTTAGTAAATAAAGCTGTAGCCAGCCAGCTAGCATTGATGCTATTCAAAATGCTATCAACATTAGCTAAATAGCTAACCAACTAAATACAATAGACAGTGGTATCCTGAGGTAACGTTAAATACAGACAACAAACGTTTTGCTAGTCGAAATGACACGGGGACAAGTTAAACATCAATCAATTACTTTAATACAACACAGGTAGTTTGAGCCGCGGCCTCTGTCTCTCGCTCCACTCCTTTGGAAAACTAACGTTACGGTAGCTCAAGTTATTGAAAACAACGACAACACTTCCGGTCAGGGGTTTTCAAAATAAAAGAGCGACGTCTAAAACAGGAAAGACATTTATTTTGTAAATTTGTGGCACGCACTTATTATCTTGAGACGTTTTCATTTTTACGGAAACCTTTTTTTTTAAATGAAAACGAAACGAAAAAGATCAAAATTGTTTTCGTCTGGACAAGGCCTAAGAAACCTCGACGCCAGGGCTCAAGCGGTCAACACAAGTTAAGTTAAGTTATGTATTTATTTTTTGCCCAGGGACAGTGCACGTTAATCAACATCTTCAGTTTCCACATCAATGTAAATGTGCCAGAGTTAGCTAATGAGCTAGTTTTCATCTGTAGTCCTGCCTACCATGCATGTCTTTATGGTGTGGGAGGAAACCAGAGTACCTGGAGGAAACCCACATGAACACAGGGAGAACATGCAAACTCCACACAGAAAGGCCCCCTGATGGGTTTCGAACCCAGGACTAAAGCCATATGAAATCCGTTTAATTTTTTTCCAAATTCCATTTTATTTTTTTCCAAATTCCGTTTTTTCCGTTTTAATATTTCGGAATTCTGTATTTTGCTTTGTACGCTCATTTTACCATCAGAAATAGTGTCTAATAAGTGGGAATGAATAAATGTCCACAATTTAATAAGATATAACAGTCCATTTAATAGGGCTGTCTTAAATACTTCGAAGCTTCGAAGCTTCGTTCGATGGGCATGGGATTCGAATATGAAAATAAAATGTGATTATTAAAAAAAATATATATATAAATGATATATTTTTTATTTATTTTGCTAAATCAACTCTGCCTCTCTTTGTTAACTACAACAAGCAATGCTGTTTGTTATTTAAGATGAGGTCGGACTCGGCACTGACAGATTTGTGTTCATTGTGCTGCTTTTATAAAGCCTCAAATGACGGCTTACAATATTTCATGAAAGCAAAGTGTTTTGTTTGTCTAAGATTAAAACTTTACAGCACTGACAAAGTTGAAAAAAGTGCTGTACAAGTCCCACAACATAAAAAAAAAAAAAAAAAAAAATTATAAATCTTTTGTTGATTCCATTTTTATTGCTCAATTCCGCGATTCCGTGAACGCGGATTTCATATGGCTCTACCCAGGACCTTCTTGCTGTGAAGCAGCAGGGCTAACCACTGTGCCACAGGCCCATAACGCCTCCATAGACCTCTGAGATATAATCCTTTTATGTGTTTTTTAACGTAATTATATTTGTGCTTTGTTTTAATTTTTTTTAAGGCTCCAGGAAGAGACGGTTTCCCATCAGAAATGTACCTTTCTTGTTGGGACATAATTGGCCCCTTATTACTAAATATGATCTTATACTCAGTCAAGGAGGGGAACTTCCATAAAATTGACAATATTGCACTCATAACAGTCCTCCTTAAAAAAGACAAAGACCCCAACGAGTGCGGTAGTTATAGACCTGTAAGCCTCCTCGGAACAGATATCAAACTGTACTCTAAGGTATTAGCCATCAGATTACAAAAGCATATGACGTCTTTAGTTCACCCGGACCAAACTGGCTTCA
The DNA here is from genome assembly GCF_963971535.1 of Notolepis coatsorum. Lineage (NCBI taxonomy): Eukaryota > Metazoa > Chordata > Actinopteri > Aulopiformes > Paralepididae > Notolepis > Notolepis coatsorum. The sequence goes on from NC_140167.1 coordinate 204,383,054, forward strand.
TAGGAGGCCGCCTGATCACTGAGAACATAAGACGTATACTGCACGTACTTGATGCCGACAAGGAGGACACCATACCTAAGGCGATGCTGTCCCTGGATGCTATGAAGGCCTTTGACAGGCTGGAATGGTCGTGCTAGAAAGGATGGGGTTAGGAAAAGGATTCATCGATATGATTAAAGTATTATACAAAGACCCATCGGCCATGATTACAACAGGCACAATCATCTCTGAAATATTTCCGGTATCACGCTCTGCCAGACAGGGTTGTCCTCTTAGTCCCGGACTGTTCAATCTATCATTAGAGCCTTTAGCACAATATATAAGACAATCCCAATCCATAGAACCTATCGTAATCAAGGGCACACAACAAAAAATTTGTTTATATGCGGACGATGTAATATTGTTCATGAAAAACCCCAACACCACATTGCCTCATCTGCTCAAGTTGATTGAGGACTTTGGTGATTTATCGGGATTTAAGATAAATTGGCCGAAGTCGGCTTTCCTTCCACTTAACACCCCTGCAAAAAAAGATACAACCCTCCCAGGACAGATACCGATGGTAAAACATTTCAGATGCTTGGGAGTGGAAATATTCCCTACCATAAGACAAACGGTGAAGCACAACTACACAAAAATCCAAAACAAAATCAAAGACGACCTTGATAGATGGGCAAAACTTAAGAACACAGTACAAGCACGGATATCAATAGTTAAGATGGATGTACTACCTAAAATCAACTTCTTCTGTTCAATGCTACCGTTACCCCCTCCAGAGGGTTACTGGAAAAGATTACACTCCTCCACATACAAATTTATTTGGAATAACAAACCACCACGTATAAAAAGATCCACCGCACAGAGAAATAAAGCAGATGGTGGCATGGCATTTCCAGATTTTTTCCTATATTTTAAGGCGTACTCATTAAGTCCATTGACAACATGGTTTGACTCCCAAGCATTAGCATCTTGGAGAAAAATAGAAGAAAACATAGTAGCCCCACATAGACTGAAGGACATAGCATACACTAAACTACCAATCAAGCACTGTGAACGAAAATTTGGCCCCATAATTACTCATGCGATCCGGATATGGCGTGAATCACAAAAAAAAAATCCTAACCCACAAGAATGGCACAATCATACTCCCTTATTCAATAACAATGCTCTCTTAATTGGAAAACGACCTATAAGATTCCCTATATGGGAAGAGCAAGGCATACACTCATTAGGGGATGTTTTTAACAAACAGGGTTTTTGTAGTGATAAAGAAATACGCAAAAAATTTAATCTCACCAAGTCCACATGGCTTTTTCACAAACAGTTAGAGCTATGTTTGAAGTCTCACGGTGTTCCATTAGACAGACCAATTGAACACCACAGATACCACAAATTCTTCTACTCAAGAGAGACATCGAGAGGTTTTGTTTCAGAATTTTATCATCAATTACTAACGTCCTCGTATGAAACCCTCCAACTTGACTCTGTCTGGAGGAGGGATATACCAGACCTGGAAAATGACTTTGATTGGCAAGGAGCCTGGGCAAATGTCCGACTTACATCAAGGAACCCGGATCATCAACAAATCAATCTTAACTATATTCACAGGACATACTTGACTCCTATAAGACTGTGCCGAATGGGGCTCAAACAAGATTCCAAATGCACCCAATGTACAAATGGGGACGAAGGGACATTTATGCACATGTATTGGGACTGCTCACCAGTTAAGGCATTCTGGAAAGATGTGACCCAACAAATATCAAAACTCGTATCTTGGAATATACCTGTACACCCCTCGGTATTGCTGTTGAATGATGTTTTTGAGTTTGCAGTGAATCCACAGATAAAGAGATTGGTTTTATCGGGTATCACAGTAGCCAAAAAGCTGATCGCATCACGCTGGTTTCAACCGGAAAAAATGTGCCGTAAAGTTTGGTTTCTTACATATCTCGATGTAATTTACCATGAAATATCTACAGCAAGAATTCTGGGTCTCAATGAATCCAAAATGTCAATGTGGTTAGAAGTGGTGGAGAGAATAAAAGCTAGCTTATAATGGTAGTGTCTGGTTAGGTGCGAGGGATAGTGGAGGTACTTCTCAAGGTGGGGTCCGGGAGGGGGGGGTTCGAGCTGAGCATATGTGTGTAGGGTTTTTTTTTTTAGATAACAGGTATTATGGGTATATCTTATATAAAACAACTAACCAAAAGGTGATCTCATTGGATGTGCCCTGACAATTAATGCTTGTATATTGTATCGTGTGTTGTCATGTTTGTTTATATGTTTGTTTAAAAAATAATAAAAAAATAAAATACAAAAAAAAATGATATATTTTTTATTTATTTTGCTAAATCAACTCTGCCTCTCTTTGTTAACTACAACAAGCAATGCTGTTTGTTATTTAAGATGAGGTCGGACTCGGCACTGACAGATTTGTGTTCATTGTGCTGCTTTTATAAAGCCTCAAATGACGGCTTACAATATTTCATGAAAGCAAAGTGTTTTGTTTGTCTAAGATTAAAACTTTACAGCACTGACAAAGTTGAAAAAAGTGCTGTACAAGTCCCACAACATAAAAAAAAAAAAAAAAAAAATTATAAATCTTTTGTTGATTCCATTTTTATTGCTCAATTCCGCGATTCCGTGAACGCGGATTTCATATGGCTCTACCCAGGACCTTCTTGCTGTGAAGCAGCAGGGCTAACCACTGTGCCACAGGCCCATAACGCCTCCATAGACCTCTGAGATATAATCCTTTTATGTGTTTTTTAACGTAATTATATTTGTGCTTTGTTTTAATTCCACACTCAAACCATTCCACAGATTCACTCTACGAACTGAAATACACATACATACATATTTGACAGTGAATAACACCATGCTAAAAATGACCCGACATAAAAAACTGAGCTCGTTCAGTACTTTTTTTTTTTTTTTTTTTTTACTTTATTTTTTAGCGTTTATCGCTTTTCTGGTCAAGCATGACCGACAGTTGTAGGGTGAAACGGGAGAGAGAGCAGGGGGAGACATTCGGCAAATGACGGCGAGTCCGGGAATCGAACTCGGAGTCAACCAGATCCGTGACGCAGCACGGAGTCCCGCGACGCAGCGCGGTAACATGGTGTGCTACTGGAGCACCCCCGTTCAGTACCTTCTTGAGATCACGTGTACAAAAAAAAATCTAAGGAAATGAATAAAGGGAAGATGATTAAACAGAAGGTTTTGTAGATACAGTACTGAATTATGCCATCCGGACCCATGCAATTTGAAATATTATTATAGAATATAGAATATGAGGCCTATAAATGACCTTATTATAGCCAACTTGCACAGCTATGGATCAGCCCAAATCTACTCTTTCCAATGGCAGAGTTCAATTTGGATTTAGTATCACCAGGCGTGCATGAAGAACAGAGAATGAAATCTACTGTATGTACAGTAGGTTTTTTATTCTTGCGACAGCTCTGCCATTTTGAAACTGATTTCAAATTGAATGGTTGCTAAATGTTCACAATAGGGGAGACAAACTAACTGTGCTTCATTATATGCCAATAACGTTAAGTTTTGTGGTATATAATCCCGAGTAATAAGAGAAATAAAAATATATGCATACACAAGTCATTTGCTTGAAGGCAGCTAGAATCCGTTGGGAGGTGTAGTTCTTCGAAATTCCAACGCTCATTGAGAGCTCTGGATGTCCTCTTCTCAAAATAACTACAATCATCATCATTCAGCAATGGCCGCTAATTAAAAATGGCGGATATCCATGCTTGTTCACATACACTATCGGTTCCCTTCAGCTTTCTTCCTAGTCTGAGCAGTGCGATTTTATGCTTCCTATTAGTGAAACGGATTATTATGGCTGGTTTATCTCCCTTGTTTCTCCGAGGGAGAGGATGGCACGCTTCGATGTTGTTGTTGTTGACGGGAATGCCTTTGTTGTTGAAGAAAGCAGTCACCTGTTGCTCGATGGGTTCCCCGCCGTCCACTGATGATGTGATCCGGGACCTGGTCTCCAACCCACTGACAATGACGTTGTTTATTATGCGGGATTACTGCTCCATGTCTGCTACTCGGCATTCCAAGAGGACCATTGCTTTGTCCTTTTCTGCACATTGCCTCTTGAGTTCCTTGATTTCACTCATCATGTCAATTATCAGTTTTTTGCGGTTTGGAGATAGTTGTGATTTCACCGGACATGAAGTTCAGCGATTTCTTTATCTCCTCAATCTCCTCATCTCACCTCATTGTTCTTCTTTGGTGGCATTTTGTTGCGATCTGGTGGAAGTAGGGCCTTTGCTGAAGCCTGGTCCTGGCCTGGTGGAAGTAGGTCCTCTGCTGAAGCCTGGTCCTGGTGGAAGTAGGGCCTTTGCTGAAGCCTGGTCCTGGTGGAAGTAGGTCCTCTGCTGAAACCTGGTCCTGGCCTGGTGGAAGTAGGGCCTCTGCTGAAGCCTGGGCCTGGTCCTGGTGGAAGTAGGGCCTCTGCTGAAGCCTGGTCCTGGTGGAAGTAGGTCCTCTGCTGAAGCCTGGTCCTGGTGGAAGTAGGTCCTCTGCTGAAGCCTGGTCCTGGTGGAAGTAGGGCCTCTGCTGAAGCCTGGTCCTGGTGGAAGTAGGGCCTCTGCTGAAGCCTGGTCCTGGTGGAAGTAGGTCCTCTGCTGAAGCCTGGTCCTGGTGGAAGTAGGTCCTCTGCTGAAGCCTGGTCCTGGTGGAAGTAGGGCCTCTGCTGAAGCCTGGTCCTGGTGGAAGTAGGTCCTCTGCTGAAGCCTGGTCCTGGTGGAAGTAGGGCCTCTGCTGAAGCCTGGTCCTGGTGGAAGTAGGGCCCCTGCTGAAGCCTGGTCCTGGTGGAAGTAGGGCCTCTGCTGAAGCCTGGTCCTGGTGGAAGTAGGGCCTCTGCTGAAGCCTGGTCCTGGTGGAAGTAGGTCCTCTGCTGAAGCCTGGTCCTGGTGGAAGTAGGGCCTCTGCTGAAGCCTGGGCCTGGCCTGGTGGGAGTAGGTCCTCTGCTGAAGCCTGGTCCTGGTGGAAGTAGGGCCTCTGCTGAAGCCTGGTCCTGGTGGAAGTAGGGCCTCTGCTGAAGCCTGGTCCTGGTGGAAGTAGGGCCTCTGCTGAAGCCTGGTCCTGGTGGAAGTAGGGCCTTTGCTGAAGCCTGGTCCTGGTGGAAGTAGGTCCTCTGCTGAAGCCTGGTCCTGGTGGAAGTAGGGCCTCTGCTGAAGCCTGGGCCTGGTGGAAGTAGGTCCTCTGCTGAAGCCTGGTCCTGGTGGAAGTAGGGCCTCTGCTGAAGCCTGGTCCTGGTGGAAGTAGGGCCTCTGCTGAAGCCTGGTCCTGGTGGAAGTAGGGCCTCTGCTGAAGCCTGGTCCTGGTGGAAGTAGGGCCTCTGCTGAAGCCTGGTCCTGGTGGAAGTAGGGCCTCTGCTGAACCCTGGTCCTGGCCTGGTGGAAGTAGGGCCTCTGCTGAAGCCTGGTCCTGGTGGAAGTAGGGCCTCTGATGAAGCCTGGGCCTGGTGGAAGTAGGGCCTCTGCTGAAGCCTGGTCCTGGTGGAAGTAGGGCCTCTGATGAAGCCTGGTCCTGTTGGAAGTATGGCCTCTGCTGAACCCTGGGCCTGGCCTGGTGGAAGTAGGTCCTCTGCTGAAGCCTGGTCCTGGTGGAAGTAGGTCCTCTGCTGAAGCCTGGTCCTGGTGGAAGTAGGGCCTCTGCTGAAGCCTGGTCCTGGTGGAAGTAGGGCCTCTGCTGAAGCCTGGTCCTGGGGGAAGTAGGGCCTCTGCTGAAGCCTGGTCCTGGTGGAAGTAGGTCCTCGGCTGAAGCCTGGTCCTGGTGGAAGTAGGTCCTCTGCTGAACCCTGGTCCTGGTGGAAGTAGGGCCTCTGCTGAAGCCTGGTCCTGGTGGAAGTAGGGCCTCTGCTGAAGCCTGGTCCTGGTGGAAGTAGGTCCTCGGCTGAAGCCTGGTCCTGGTGGAAGTAGGGCCTCTGCTGAACCCTGGTCCTGGTGGAAGTAGGGCCTCTGCTGAAGCCTGGTCCTGGTGGAAGTAGGGCCTCTGATGAAGCCTGGGCCTGGTGGAAGTAGGTCCTCTGCTGAAGCCTGGGCCTGGCCTGGTGGAAGTAGGTCCTCTGCTGAAGCCTGGGCCTGGTGGAAGTAGGGCCTCTGATGAAGCCTGGTCCTGGTGGAAGTAGGGCCTCTGATGAAGCCTGGGCCTGGTGGAAGTAGGTCCTCTGCTGAAGCCTGGGCCTGGCCTGGTGGAAGTAGGTCCTCTGCTGAAGCCTGGGCCTGGTGGAAGTAGGGCCTCTGATGAAGCCTGGTCCTGGTGGAAGTAGGGCCTCTGCTGAAGCCTGGTCCTGGTGGAAGTAGGTCCTCTGCTGAAGCCTGGGCCTGGTGGAAGTAGGGCCTCTGATGAAGCCTGGTCCTGGTGGAAGTAGGGCCTCTGATGAAGCCTGGTCCTGGTGGAAGTAGGGCCTCGGCTGAAGCCTGGGCCTGGCCTGGTGGAAGTAGGGCCTCTGCTGAAGCCTGGGCCTGGCCTGGTGGAAGTAGGGCCTCTGCTGGGCTTGGTTTGTTTAAAGCTGAGCCTGGTCTCAATCTAGATTTCACAGATTCAACTTACATTCAATACATACAGTTCACTACTATAGTATATTCAACCATACAGTTGTGGAATTATATGCCCCCCCCCCCCCCCCCAAACATACTACCATCCCAGATTCCCTTAATTAATCCCCAATACCCATTTAACTAAGTACATCCTTGATCCAGCTCGAGACCCAAAAGAGAAATTTGGTGTTTCCCCGGGACCCAAACTTACAAAAATACATCATGAATTGCCATAACATACATTTATAGGGCGGCCGGGTAGCGCAGCGGACTAAGCGTCTGTCTACCACCACAGAGACAGTGGGATTGAATCCAGCTGTGGTGCTTCCGGGTTGGCCGACCGTCCATACTGACACAATTGGCAGTGTTAGAGGGTGGGAAACCCGGCGAGGGTGGGTCCTGGTCGTTGTAAACAGTGACTCCTACAGTTCGGTCGGGGCGCCTGCACAGCGAGGGAAGGATCTGGAGGGAGGTAGTGTGACCTTCCACACGTTACACTCTCCCAGTGAGAGTCCGCGCTGCCAGGTGAAAAGAAGCGGTGGGCTGGCTACACATGTGTCGGAGGAAGCATGTGATAGTCTCCGCCCTCCCGGACCGACGGTAGGGGGTAGAGTGCGCAACGACCAGGACCCACCCTTGCCGGGTTTCCCACCCGCTAACACTGCCAATTGTGTTAGTATGGACGGTCGGCCAACCCGGAAGCATATCGTCTGGTCTTTTGTGAGTCAATGTGTACTCAGATATTTGTGATCGACACTGTCTCGTAACTAAAGCACTTCCAGGGGGGGGGGGGGGGGGGGGCTTTCCAGGCCAAGCATATAAAGTTGATTAATTTAACCTGGACACTCACAATGGATAGGTCTGTTGTCAGAAGCGGCGCGTCACGTGCGTGTGTTCCAAATGCAGGCAAGAGAAAGGCAGAATTTAGTAGCGATACCAGAACTACTATGAAACAGAGTAAAAGAAGTTATGATCCTAATACTTGGCATATGGATTTACTTGGACTGGCCAAGAAGATGACCCGAGACCACAGTGCGTTTTGTGTTACGAGATCCTTTCTAACGAGAGCTTTAAACCAAGTAAATTACAGCGGCACTTGGAAACTAAGCATCCTGAATCTAAAACGGTGATTTGAAGCCCATCATCTGTAGCCACTAGGGGTGTAACGGTACACAGAAGCCACGGTTCGGTACGTACCTCGGTATTGGGGTCACGGTTCGGTACGAGTTTGGTACAACAGAAAAAAAATATTTATAATAATTATTTTTAATATAAAAAAATGTAACATTACATTTTTTCTTTTTTATATATTATATTTATGATAATTATTATAATTATTATTATTAAATAGAATAATTTTATGTAGGCTTGCCGTGGTAGTCAGTGATACTGGTGTCATTCTGTGTTCAGGCATCCACTTGCTTACTGCCCCTTTAAACTTATCCTTGCTTTCGGTTTCACTTCTAGAGAGAATTTTACTTCACGACGAGACTGAATACTAGAGAACAGATGACATATTACACCAATGGCAGAGGATTATTTGCATTTTAACACAGTGGAGCTCAGATGATCTGTCCGGAAAAGTATGTTTATTTTTTTTAATTTGATTGTGCGCCTGTGAGTCCGCGGGGGAAAATGTTGATGTGTTTGTTGGTGCGCGTGTGTGTGTGTCGGCGACGCGTGTGTGTTTCTTTCCATTGGTTTCATTTGGTTAACGTTATTGGGCGAACAAGAAAACGAAAGAAAACTGTAAACTGTAATGACCCTGCAGCTGTTCCAATGTAAACGTGCCTTTCTCCGTGCACTTTCACCTGCTCTGAACTGAAGGCTCTCGGTGTGCCGCGCGCTGTTCTCGCACGGACCTCACGAGTGCCTGCATGTGGGACTCGTGTGTGTGCGCTGTGGGGCGTATTCTCCGTATGGCTGCGTTGTACCGCACTGTGACGGCCGTACCGTAAATTGGCGGGATGAATACACGTACCGTTACACCCCTACTAGCCACATTGATCAATTTTGGAATTATTTCCCCGAAAGAAAGAGCACGGACAATTTGAACAACTGGATCCAAGATCCGTTCATTGCGCATGACGCTCGCAAACAGGCCTCCCACTGTCTGAGCAGGAGGCGTTGATCGATGTTTCTTGTGACGAGCTACTGAAAGTCAAGTTCACTGGACAGGCCCTCGCAAAGTTCTGGATATCAGTCCGGAACGACTACCCAGTGCTGTGTAATGCTGCGCTGAAAAAGCTTGTCCCGTTTGCGTCAACATACCTCTGTGAAGCGGGATTCTCGGCTCTGACATTAATAAAAAATAAATGCAGATCTCGCCTCAGAGTAGAAGCGGATCTGCGCCTCTTTCTCAGCACAACGCAGCCACGTATCATGGAACTATGTTCAAATGTACAAGCACACCCTTCCCATTAAGTCTCGTTTTTGTTTATTCTTAAAAAAAACGCATGTGAACGCATAAAAAAATTGCTAAATATGCCTTGATCGTTTTATAAATGTGTATACAGAAACAATTCCGTTTGATAATATTCATTCATTTCATTAATAACATTCTTGTCATTCTTGTAATTCCTACACTATACCGTTACAAATGATATATAAAATATCATATTATATTATATACTCATCCAATAATGCACATGACAGAAAATATTATATGCCATGTGCATATTGAATGGGTATTATTAATCTACTATTACTACTAATACTAGCCGAGAGTAGGTCAAATTTGGGCTGGTAGCTCTCGGCTAGGTGGCAAATAAAAAAGTAGATCTTGGTTCAAAAAAGGTTGGGCAGTGGGCACCCCTGCGCTAATCTGATCCACCAATTACCCCTGCTGCTGCTGTTTGAAAGGCTCTTCTGGCTAAGTCACAGCATAATGCCAACGTGCACGTGCACCGCACACATGCCAAGAACACGTGTCCCCCCTCGCCAGTCCTTAGGTATTTAGTTAGCTCATCTCTAAGCACACAAATGGGAGCCATTGATTTAGTCCCCTCTCTCTCTTAACCAGGTTTTTTGCTGTCATGGCAGTTTTGATATGATAATTGACCTATCTCAAACCCCGCCCTCTTTTCTTGATCCTCCAATCACAACTGTTGATGATTTCCAGGTCAATTCCCGCTGGTAATATCTCCACACACACACACACACACACACACACACACACACACACACACACACACACACACACACACACACACACACACACACACACACACACACAGCGGAAGTGTTGCCAACTAAATGTGGTTCGGTGATGTCTCGGCTGTTAGAATTCACACTAGGATTGGTTTATTATAGTGTCGCCAGCTGTTGTAGCGATAACAGGATGGGGGGGGGGGGGGGGGGGGGGGCTGGGGGAGGGGGGGGGGGGGGGGTATGAACATCCAAAGCTGTGTCTCAGCAAATTAGATTGTGCCGCGCATGAGGGACGGCGGCTGGCTCCATCATTAGTGACGGCAGGGTTGAACGAGAAGAGGAGAAGGAGACGGATAGTGTCGTCGCTCTCGACGTGTCTCTGGTGGGGAGTAAAGGGTGATTAAGCAGCAATGAGCAGGCAGCTCTTAGTAGGACTGGAGCTGATGGATACCAAGCACATAATTTATAACCCTGAACACATGATATACCATGACAGAGGATCCGTCACGTGTGTGTGTGTGTGTGTGTGTGTGT
>NC_140167.1:204393515-204490012 GCF_963971535.1 Notolepis coatsorum
TAACCAACTCCGAAACAATGCCTAAACTTAACCCTAACTGTAACTGAGGGGTACAATTCCCTGACTGTATTAATCAAGTACTGATATTGTTGTGAAGGGCCAGATTAAACCGAATATATATATTTATTTATATATATATATATTTAATTGTATTTGTATATTCTCTAATATTCCCTGATATTCCTTGTATATTCCTTGTACAATATGCATTGAATATCCATTCTAGCCTACTGAACATCCCATAATAGTCTCCATTCTACTATTGGTCGAGACCTTGGTGCCAGGCTGCCATACCCCCTAGACCCAGTTCAAACGTACCGCTCAACATGTACGAACAAGTCCTAGTTCCGCGTAGGAATCTGGCTACCGCACCACTAATGGGACTATTTGTTCATAGTGCGTATATATACTGCGCTACTAAAGTAGGACTTTCTTTTCAGTCCAGTTTCTTACCCTCCAATAGAGTCACAGACGTAAAGCCTCCCCGCGACGCCACGTGTGGGAGTAAGGCCAAGTTCGCCTACCACCGGTATTGAGACATCGTGTATATTAATATTTGAATAGTCATATTTGGCACTATATCGTCGAGTTGGACGTAGTCTATTAAGCTAATAATAGTCTGTTAATATATAGTGCTTCGTACGGTGAGAATACTACCGTAGTCAGTACCCCATCGTTTCGGGCAGAGAACTGGCTGCTTATCCAGGGTGGTTGACCCCTGCACCGAGGAGCCCCAGAGCCGACGAGCGAGTGGACCTGTATACCGGATTATTCTACCGACGACAGCCCGCCTTGTATACCGGATTATGCTTTGTATACGTTGATTATTCCATGGATAAAGACCCCCGACACTGCCGTGTGTTGGAACCCCCCCCCCTGGAGAGGACGCAAGGTGAGGAGACGCTCTGCAAGACGAGGTCGCTTCACGTCTCTCCTCCGTGGACCGGAGGACGCCGGCCCACAAAGAGTCCACCTGCTTTCATCTGTGGTCCAAGGATCGCCGGCGCATTGAACGGCACTACAGTGGGTTCACCTGGGATACCCTTGGCCGGATGAGGCAGCCGGATTCTACCCCCCCCCCCCCCTTCCTACTCCTGTCGGCTTACAAGCGACCGGATTAACCCCCCCCTAGTGTATCCAGTATATAATCATTAAAGTATCATTGCTGTTATTCCTTAAACTATTCCAGGTCGTATATGTACCACCTGCGCCTTCAGAGATTGGACATTCTCTATTGATATACCGACGAATACTCTTGCCATAAAAGTGCATACTAATTCCCATTCATAAATGTGATTGATTTGATTAAGTGCTTGCTCTACACACCATCGCTGTGTAGAAATAAAGACCTATTTCTAATTCGTACATTTGTGTTGGATCCGTTTCATCTACGTGACAGTGTTCATCATAATATATTTATGCCGTGTACTGGGTGGCCGAATATTAAGTACAAAGGTAGTGGTAGTAAGTATCATATCTAGTAATACAGTCAGGGAATTGTACCCCTCAGTTACAATTGGTCCTTCGAGCCGGAGGGTAATTAGTGTAATATTAATATAGTGTTATTAATATTGAAATGGCCTATGATGAACACTCCACGAAACGATCCTCCTAACCAACGCCCGCAGCGCGAACGACGGCTCCCTCAGTACTTAGAGGCTTACGCTGTCAGTCAACAACCTAGTCTTCTACTAACAGTAAACGCGGTAAAACTAGAAAGTAAAAGTATGTCTAACCCCAACGCCCAGACTACCCCGACCATAGAGGCCCCTACGGGTTCTAATGTAACTGACCAAGTTCACGGTGGGGACCAGTGGGAACCAGACATGACTTCACACCCCGCCAGTACTGAAGAAGTAGTCCCCGATGAGTCCCGGGAGGAATACAACGCTACCGAGAGAGAACTCGGCACGGAAGAAGACGGGGAGAGCACCGTGGAGATAGAGCTCCAAGGCTCCGCAAGGAGTACCCCGAGGGAAGGCTCCCCTATACAACCGCCTTCTCCCAGCGAGGCAGAGAGGACCCTACAGCAGGCCTTCCTCATCAGCCTGAACGCCGCTGCTGAACGCGACCGACTGCAGATCCAGCAGCGGAGCGAAGAAGAGCATATATGTCTAGAAATAAGATGCATTCAGAGGGAAGAGAATGTGGCCCGAGACCGAGCAGACAGCCAGCGAGCAGCTGCTGGTGCTCTACGGGACGCAGAGCGCGACAGACAGCAAGCGCAACTAATAGAACAGCTGATCAGACGGACAACACCCTCTCCCTCCGCCAGAGGCTCCAGGAACTCGTCTAGACACACCTCCAGGGCGGCATCCCCTAGCCGAGTAAACAACCCTGAACTTGACCAACAGACGAGGTCTATACCCCCCACAGACCACCTCCCCCCACCGGTCCAAGCGAGACCTAGCAACCGGGAAGGAGCAGCATATCCTGTGGAGAGGCTAAACCAGAGACTACAAGCACTGGATGACCTAACTGAAGACGAAGAGGAAGAGGAGGAGAACCACGCCCGACGACAGCACAGTACTCTACCGGACCAGGAGGTCCGGTACAGCCCAGGCTATACTCCCGCGGAGCTGCGCTACAGACCCCCGACTCTATACACGGGTGAGCACGACGCACGACCCGCACCGAGGAACAGCACCTGGACAAGCGGGCCATGGTACACTGCCGGTACCAGCCCATACCAAGGAGCGGGAGGAGACTCGCCTAGGAGGCCTCTCCCCCAACGCTCGCCGATGTATCCACAGTCAGCATCATACATTGGCACGCCTATGGTACCCGACTTCACCCAAGAGAACCGGGCCCAGTATACAGAACTCCGCATGTGTCTGGAGACCATGTTGGTGGATGTATTGGATGAACGCCACAAATACGCCATCCTACTGAAGCACTTAAAGGTACCCCGCGCACATAATATAGCGCTCGCCTACGCGACTTCCACCACCCCATACACAGCAGCGCTGGTAGCATTGGACCAGAGGTATGGGCGCATATGGGATTACGTGATCCAGGAGATCCGACACATCGACCGCTTACCCCCAGCAATAGACAATCGAGCACTGGACGACCGGTCCATCAGAGTGCAGTCCCTGGTAGGGATGTTGGGAGCGCAGAGAGAAGGGGAGGCATGAACTTTACGCCAACTCAAATGTGGAAAGGATCTTGGAGAAGCTGCCGCCCGCTCGACAGGAGCGTTTTAGGCGACAGAGAGACCACCGAGACCCGAATGGCCCCGAACCGAACCTCCTCGATCTAGCAGACTTCCTGGCGAGAGAAGTCAGCAGCCTACGGCTAGATACATTCGGACGGAGCACCCCTGGCTCCAGAGAAGGAACCAGACGACTAAATGATGGAAGAAGATCGGTGACTGTGATGCACCAATCGGAGTCAGTACCGAGCAGCAGGAGCCACAGTACCCCCTCCAGAACGGAGAAGTGGAAGATAGTGTGCCCCTACTGTGAGAAAGAACACTGGCTAGCGCAATGTGACTCCTTCCCCAAGCTGAACGCGGAGGAAGCAAGTCAATGGATAAAGTCCAACAAGCGCTGTTTTCGCTGTGCGCGCTCACACATGGCAGCCGAATGCCGCTTAAAGAAAAGGTGCACCAAGTGCGATGGAGCCCATCTGGACATACTTCACGACAGTAACAGACGGCGCCCTTCACCCGCACCATCCAGCAGCAAAGCGAGCGTCATGTACATCGATCCCGCCAGCAGCAGTGGAGCCCGAGTACTCCTAAAAGTAGTGCGTGTGACACTAAGCTACCAGAATAAAGTCCTGGACACTTACGCCGTCCTCGATGACGGGTCCGAGAAGACCCTTCTGCTTGCCTCCGCTGCGGCCCAGCTAGGGCTGCGGGGAAGCGAAACCCAAATGACAATTCGGACAATAAGACGAGATTTGAAGACGATAAAGGGCGAGAATGTCTCATTCTCTATCGCAGCAAGCGGCCAGCCTGAGCGACGGTACCAGATTACAGACGCTTTCACCAGCCAAGAAATAGGACTGTCGCGGTACACATACCCCGTCGCCAAGCTGATGGAGAAATATGTACATCTGCGCAAGTTACCGATCCCGCTCATAGACAATGCTATGCCGACCCTGTTGATAGGCTCCGACCATGCAGACCTCATTGTCCCGATAGACCGGGTTCACACCGGACCCCGAGGCTGTCCTGCAGCAGTCGAGACCCGTTTGGGATGGACTCTCCAAGGCCCGCTCGCCAAATCTCTCAACCGAAGTACAGCCACTAGATGTCTCCACTCCCGAGTCACAGAGGGAGAAACCGCACTCCTGCAACACGTAGAGCGGCTATGGACCTTGGAACAAATGCCCTTTAAGAACGGAAAGAAAGACATTCGCTCTAAAGATGACATTTACGCCATTCACCTCCTCGAGACAGGGACCAAGAGAGTCCCGGTCAACGGCGTGTTGAGATACGCCACGCCACTCCTGCGGCGAGAAGGAATGCCTACTTTCCACGCCAAGACAGACGCCACAGAACGGTACCTGCTGAACACGGAGCGGCGCTTAGCCAAGAACCCCGCCCAAGAGAGTGTATACCGCGCTGAGATTGAGAAGCTCATCACAGCGGGACACGTCACAAAGATGGACATTAAAGAGGCTGACCAGACCACTGAATCGTGGTACGTGCCTCACCACAAGGTCCATCACAACGGTAAAGACCGCATAGTATTTAACTGCAGCTACCAGATCGGATCCCAAAATCTGAATAAAGAGTTACTGCCCGGTCCCACACTCGGCCCCTCCCTACTCGGCGTTCTACTCCGCTTCCGCCAGGAAAAGGTGGCCATCAGCGGGGACATTAAAGGAATGTTCCTGCAGGTGAGATTAGTAGAGGAGGACAAGCCCCTGTTACGGTTCCTATGGAGAGAGAAGCCAGGAGATGAGCACCCAGCCATCTACCAATGGGAAGTCCTCCCCTTCGGAACGACGTGCAGCCCCTGCTGTGCTACATTTGCACTACAGAAACATGTAGCAGAGGACCCAGCAGCGGACGAAGAGGTCCGACACAGCGTAAAGAACAGCTTCTACGTAGACAACTGTCTACAAAGCCTTTCAACCCAGGAAGAAGCCGAGGCTCTCCTGATTAAACTCTGCGCCTCATTGATCAAAGGCGGCTTTGATCTCAGGCAGTGGGCCAGCAGCGATCCGCAAGTACTGCGCAGCCTCTCCTCCGAGGACAAGGCAGCCAGTAGCGAGACCTGGATGGCTACAATCCCGGGAGAAGCCCAGGAGATGACCCTGGGATTGGTGTGGCGATTCAAAACGGATTCGCTTCACTACAGACACAAGCCCCTGACTACGGAGCAGGGAAGGCCGGCGGCGGCGCCGACCACCAGACGGAGTGTGTACACAACACTCGCCCGACAATACGACAAGCTAGGATGTATTCTACCGTACACCACCAGGGCAAAAATGATTGTACGAGCATTGTGGGACAAGGACCAGGGCTGGGACGACCCCATTCCCGCACACCTTGCATCCACCTGGAGAGAGTGGGAGATGGAGCTCCACTCACTCCCAGGCGTTAATATGCGCCGAAGCTACTTCCCACCCACGGTGAGGCCAGAGACATGTAAAATGGACTTACACGTCTTCAGTGACGCCTCAGAGGTCGCATACGGATCAGTAGCCTACTTGCGGGCCCAAGAGAAGGGGGGAGAGATCTACACAGCATTTGTCCTCGCCCGCTCGAGAATAGCCCCACGCAAGCAACAATCTATCCCACGTCTAGAGCTCTGCGCAGCCCTAGCCGGAGCGCACCTAGCCACGCTCATCCAACGTGAGCTCACCATACCGGTGTCTAGAACAATCCTGTGGTCAGATTCCACGACAGTACTCGCCTGGATCAAATCGGACTCATGCAAGTACAAAGTCTTCGTGGGAGTCAGAGTCACCGAGATTCAAGACTTAACCGAAGAGTTAACCGGAGAAACAGAGTGGCGCTACGTTGATACAAAACAGAACCCAGCTGACGTCATCACCCGGGGGATGCCCCTAGATGACCTCACCCGTCGCAATGTCTACAGTGACGGCCCAGCATTCCTAAAGCTCCCGGAAGGAGAGTGGCCCACGCCTATCCCGAGGGAAGCCAGTCAGGAGGAGGCTGAGAATAAGAAGCCTGTGTTCTGTGGATTGAGCACTGTTATCTCCGCAGACCCCAACACACTCCTGATGGGGCGGCTAGATCCTGCATTACCCCAGACAATGTACCGGCCTGAAGAAGCGAACGGCCGACGAATGTGGAGGTACAGCCAAGTATTAGCCGACAAGTTTTGGAGCAGTTTCCTACTGCACTACCTACCGTCTCTACAGACCCGCCAGAAGTGGGTAAAGGAGAGAGACAATTTGACAGAAGGAACAGTCGTCATGATTATTGATCAATCACTGCCCAGAGCTATGTGGCCGGCCGGCCGCGTAAGCAAAGTGATCACCGGTGCCGACGGCAAGGTCCGAGCAGCTGAAGTGCTCGTCCAGGGTCGCACTTACACCCGTCCCGTGGCGAGGCTCATAGAACTGCCCCGACTCCCAGACACAATCGATGATGACCATGACCCTATAACCCTATGACTTTGTGAAGTTGACTGACCCCTACAGCAAACCCTTATGTGTAAATAGACAACGCGATTAATCTGTCTCTGTTTAACTGATTAGGTCTGGGACCAATCAGGGGGTGGCTGTTGTGAAGGGCCAGATTAAACCGAATATATATATTTATTTATATATATATATTTAATTGTATTTGTATATTCTCTAATATTCCCTGATATTCCTTGTATATTCCTTGTACAATATGCATTGAATATCCATTCTAGCCTACTGAACATCCCATAATAGTCTCCATTCTACTATTGGTCGAGACCTTGGTGCCAGGCTGCCATACCCCCTAGACCCAGTTCAAACGTACCGCTCAACATGTACGAACAAGTCCTAGTTCCGCGTAGGAATCTGGCTACCGCACCACTAATGGGACTATTTGTTCATAGTGCGTATATATACTGCGCTACTAAAGTAGGACTTTCTTTTCAGTCCAGTTTCTTACCCTCCAATAGAGTCACAGACGTAAAGCCTCCCCGCGACGCCACGTGTGGGAGTAAGGCCAAGTTCGCCTACCACCGGTATTGAGACATCGTGTATATTAATATTTGAATAGTCATATTTGGCACTATATCGTCGAGTTGGACGTAGTCTATTAAGCTAATAATAGTCTGTTAATATATAGTGCTTCGTACGGTGAGAATACTACCGTAGTCAGTACCCCATCGTTTCGGGCAGAGAACTGGCTGCTTATCCAGGGTGGTTGACCCCACGTGAAGCTGCACCCGAGGAGCCCCAGAGCCGACGAGCGAGTGGACCTGTATACCGGATTATTCTACCGACGACAGCCCGCCTTCCCAGGCACGGATTATGCTTTGTATACGTTGATTATTCCATGGATAAAGACCCCCGACACTGCCGTGTGTTGGAACCCCCCCCCCTGGAGAGGACGCAAGGTGAGGAGACGCTCTGCATTGCTGTTATTCCTTAAACTATTCCAGGTCGTATATGTACCACCTGCGCCTTCAGAGATTGGACATTCTCTATTGATATACCGACGAATACTCTTGCCATAAAAGTGCATACTAATTCCCATTCATAAATGTGATTGATTTGATTAAGTGCTTGCTCTACACACCATCGCTGTGTAGAAATAAAGACCTATTTCTAATTCGTACATTTGTGTTGGATCCGTTTCATCTACGTGACAGTGTTCATCATAATATATTTATGCCGTGTACTGGGTGGCCGAATATTAAGTACAAAGGTAGTGGTAGTAAGTATCATATCTAGTAATACAGTCAGGGAATTGTACCCCTCAGTTACAGATATCATTAAATCACTACCGTCTATGTACTCCTGGCCAATACTGTACATAAGTATTTTAGATTAGAACACTCCCACAATAACACGGTTTTCCACACAAAATACTCGTTTACAATATTTATTACATAAAAGGGATATTAGGTTACAGTACTTTGGTCACTTTGCGCTTATAAGGCAAATAGAATGTGCAGGCAAATCAATAGTGAATATTAAGGTAATTAGATCTGGTTATTCTGGGAAAGGGGGTAGATATCCTCCGGTGCGGTAGTGCACGGTTAAACTTGACGTTACTATACTATTAGCACGGGCAATAAGTGCTCTATGTCGACGCACAATTACTCACTCCACGTGGTCTTTGACTCGTAATGAAGGTTTACTAATAAATAGAGAACGATACGACAAACAGACGTATTTAGGATAACACGAGGCTATATTGGGGCCATGCGGGCCCTGCTCTGCCCACGTTGCGTAGTGGGTGAGACGTTGCTTGGATAACTGAACCAGACTGAACTGAAGGCGAACTGAAAGGGAACTGCAAGGGAAGTTCTACATTTCTTGCGCCCTATTTATATGTACCGTGGACAAATAGTGCCATTCTGCTTTCGGTAGCCGTATTAGTGGGCAGAAGCTGGGCATGTACAGACATATCTCGTCGGTACCTTTGAAGTCAGCTCGAGGGGGTGAGGCAGTGGCGCCGGGGGATCGCTTCCAATAGGAGAACGAATATTATGGTCTGTCCTGCTACCAGGTAAAGGGATATTCAGTGCATATTGTACAAGGAATATACAAGGGATATCAAACGATATACAAATATTATACATGGGATCTCAGGCAATAAATATATATATTCGGTTTAATCTGACCCTTTGTAACACTAACCTTAACCAACTCCGAAACAATGCCTAAACTTAACCCTAACCTTAACCAACTCCGAAACAATGCCTAAACTTAACCGGCGAAAGAATGCATGTTAAAAAAAAAGAAAAAAAAATTGAAGTGATTCGACCTTGTCACCAACGCACCGCAGGATCCACAGCAAGGCGGCGAACCAGTTGAGCTAACCGTCGATGTCAAAAGAGGGCGGATTACGGCTGCATAATGCCGCTGCGGGGGCGTGGCTAGACGCAAGCTGGTTGCCTAAAATGATTAAGCCACCCTGACAGCACAGAGGAGCAGCCACCCTCTCCACCACACCCTGACAGAGGAGCAGCCACTCTCTCCACCACACCCTGACAGAGGAGCAGCCACTCTCTCCATCACACCCTGACAGGACAGAGGAGCAGCCACTCTCTCCACCACACCCTGACAGAGGAGCAGCCACCCTCTCCACCACACCCTGACAGAGGAGCAGCCACCCTCTCCACCACACCCTGACAGAGGAGCAGCCACCCTCTCCATCACACCCTGACAGAGGAGCAGCCACTCTCTCCACCACACCCTGACAGAGGAGCAGCCACCCTCTCCATCACACCCTGACAGAGGAGCAGCCACGCTCTCCATCACACCCTGACAGAGGAGCAGCCACCCTCTCCACCACACCCTGCCAGAGGAGCAGCCACCCTCTCCACCACACCCTGACAGAGGAGCAGCCACCCTCTCCACCACACCCTGACAGAGGAGCAGCCACCCTCTCCACCACACCCTGACAGAGGAGCAGCCACCCTCTCCACCACACCCTGACAGAGGAGCAGCCACACTCTCCACCACACCCTGACAGAGGAGCAGTCACCCTCTCCATCACACCCTGACAGAGGAGCAGCCACCCTCTCCACCACACCCTGACAGAGGAGCAGCCACCCTCTCCATCACACCCTGACAGAGCAGCCACCCTCTCCATCACACCCTGACAGAGGAGCAGCCACTCTCTCCACCACACCCTGACAGAGGAGCAGCCACCCTCTCCACCACACCCTGACAGAGGAGCAGCCACTCTCTCCACCACACCCTGACAGAGGAGCAGCCACCCTCTCCACCACACCCTGACAGAGGAGCAGCCACACTCTCCACCACACCCTGACAGAGGAGCAGCCACCCTCTCCACCACACCCTGACAGAGGAGCAGCCACCCTCTCCACCACACCCTGACAGAGGAGCAGCCACCCTCTCCACCACACCCTGACAGAGGAGCAGCCACCCTCTCCACCACACCCTGACAGAGGAGCAGCCACCCTCTCCACCACACCCTGACAGAGGAGCAGCCACACTCTCCACCACACCCTGACAGAGGAGCAGCCACCCTCTCCATCACACCCTGACAGAGGAGCAGCCACCCTCTCCATCACACCCTGACAGAGGAGCAGCCACCCTCTCCACCACACCCTGACAGAGGAGCAGCCACCCTCTCCACCACACCCTGACAGAGGAGCAGCCACCCTCTCCACCACACCCTGACAGAGGAGCAGCCACACTCTCCACCACACCCTGACAGAGGAGCAGCCACCCTCTCCATCACACCCTGACAGAGGAGCAGCCACCCTCTCCACCACACCCTGACAGCCCAGAGGAGCAGCCACCCTCTCCACCACACCCTGACAGCACAGAGGAGCAGCCACCCTCTCCATCACACCCTGACAGAGGAGCAGCCACCCTCTCCATCACACCCTGACAGAGGAGCAGCCACCCTCTCCACCACACCCTGACAGCCCAGAGGAGCAGCCACCCTCTCCACCACACCCTGACAGCACAGAGGAGCAGCCACCCTCTCCATCACACCCTGACAGAGGAGCAGCCACCCTCTCCATCACACCCTGACAGAGGAGCAGCCACCCTCTCCACCACACCCTGACAGAGCAGCCACCCTCTCCATCACACCCTGACAGAGGAGCAGCCACCCTCTCCATCACACCCTGACAGAGGAGCAGCCACCCTCTCCACCACACCCTGACAGAGGAGCAGCCACCCTCTCCATCACACCCTGACAGAGGAGCAGCCATCCTCTCCATCACACCCTGACAGAGGAGCAGCCATCCTCTCCATCACACCCTGACAGAGGAGCAGCCATCCTCTCCATCACACCCTGACAGAGGAGCAGCCACCCTCTCCACCACACCCTGACAGAGGAGCAGCCACACTCTCCACCACCACACCCTGACAGAGGAGCAGCCACCCTCTCCACCACACCCTGACAGAGGAGCAGCCACTCTCTCCATCACAACCTGACAGAGGAGCAGCCACACTCTCCACCACACCCTGACAGAGGAGCAGCCACCCTCTCCACCACACCCTGACAGAGGAGCAGCCACTCTCTCCATCACACCCTGACAGAGGAGCAGCCACCCTCTCCATCACACCCTGACAGAGGAGCAGCCACCCTCTCCACCACACCCTGACAGAGGAGCAGCCACCCTCTCCATCACACCCTGACAGAGGAGCAGCCACCCTCTCCACCACACCCTGACAGAGGAGCAGCCACGCTCTCCATCACACCCTGACAGAGGAGCAGCCACCCTCTCCACCACACCCTGACAGAGGAGCAGCCACCCTCTCCATCACACCCTGACAGAGGAGCAGCCACCCTCTCCATCACACCCTGACAGGACAGAGGAGCAGCCACCCTCTCCATCACACCCTGACAGAGGAGCAGCCACCCTCTCCACCACACCCTGACAGAGGAGCAGCCACCCTCTCCACCACACCCTGACAGAGGAGCAGCCACTCTCTCCATCACACCCTGACAGCACAGAGGAGCAGCCACCCTCTCCATCACACCCTGACAGAGGAGCAGCCACCCTCTCCATCACACCCTGACAGAGGAGCAGCCACCCTCTCCACCACACCCTGACAGAGGAGCAGCCACCCTCTCCATCACACCCTGACAGAGGAGCAGCCACCCTCTCCATCACACCCTGACAGGACAGAGGAGCAGCCACCCTCTCCACCACACCCTGACAGAGGAGCAGCCACCCTCTCCACCACACCCTGACAGAGGAGCAGCCACCCTCTCCATCACACCCTGACAGAGGAGCAGCCACCCTCTCCATCACACCCTGACAGAGGAGCAGCCACCCTCTCCACCACACCCTGACAGAGGAGCAGCCACCCTCTCCATCACACCCTGACAGAGGAGCAGCCACCCTCTCCATCACACCCTGACAGAGGAGCAGCCACCCTCTCCACCACACCCTGACAGAGGAGCAGCCACCCTCTCCATCACACCCTGACAGCACAGAGGAGCAGCCACCCTCTCCATCACACCCTGACAGAGGAGCAGCCACCCTCTCCACCACACCCTGACAGAGGAGCAGCCACCCTCTCCACCACACCCTGACAGAGGAGCAGCCACTCTCTCCATCACACCCTGACAGCACAGAGGAGCAGCCACCCTCTCCATCACACCCTGACAGAGGAGCAGCCACCCTCTCCATCACACCCTGACAGAGGAGCAGCCACCCTCTCCACCACACCCTGACAGAGGAGCAGCCACCCTCTCCATCACACCCTGACAGAGGAGCAGCCACCCTCTCCATCACACCCTGACAGGACAGAGGAGCAGCCACCCTCTCCACCACACCCTGACAGAGGAGCAGCCACCCTCTCCACCACACCCTGACAGAGGAGCAGCCACACTCTCCATCACACCCTGACAGAGGAGCAGCCACACTCTCCACCACACCCTGACAGAGGAGCAGCCACCCTCTCCACCACACCCTGACAGAGGAGCAGCCACCCTCTCCATCACACCCTGACAGAGGAGCAGCCACCCTCTCCACCACACCCTGACAGAGGAGCAGCCACCCTCTCCATCACACCCTGACAGAGGAGCAGCCACCCTCTCCACCACACCCTGACAGAG
The DNA here is from genome assembly GCF_963971535.1 of Notolepis coatsorum. Lineage (NCBI taxonomy): Eukaryota > Metazoa > Chordata > Actinopteri > Aulopiformes > Paralepididae > Notolepis > Notolepis coatsorum. The sequence goes on from NC_140167.1 coordinate 204,406,201, forward strand.
GAGCAGCCACTCTCTCCATCACACCCTGACAGAGGAGCAGCCACCCTCTCCATCACACCCTGACAGAGGAGCAGCCACCCTCTCCATCACACCCTGACAGAGGAGCAGTCACCCTCTCCATCACACCCTGACAGAGGAGCAGCCACTCTCTCCATCACACCCTGACAGAGGAGCAGCCACTCTCTCCATCACACCCTGACAGGACAGAGGAGCAGCCACCCTCTCCATCACACCCTGACAGAGGAGCAGCCACCCTCTCCATCACACCCTGACAGAGGAGCAGCCACCCTCTCCATCACACCCTGACAGAGGAGCAGCCACTCTCTCCACCACACCCTGACAGAGCAGCCACCCTCTCCATCACACCCTGACAGAGGAGCAGCCACGCTCTCCATCACACCCTGACAGAGGAGCAGCCACCCTCTCCACCACACCCTGACAGAGGAGCAGCCACCCTCTCCATCACACCCTGACAGAGGAGCAGCCACCCTCTCCATCACACCCTGACAGAGGAGCAGCCATCCTCTCCATCACACCCTGACAGAGGAGCAGCCATCCTCTCCATCACACCCTGACAGAGGAGCAGCCACACTCTCCACCACACCCTGACAGAGGAGCAGCCACCCTCTCCACCACCACACCCTGACAGAGGAGCAGCCACCCTCTCCACCACACCCTGACAGAGGAGCAGCCACTCTCTCCATCACAACCTGACAGAGGAGCAGCCACCCTCTCCATCACACCCTGACAGAGGAGCAGCCACCCTCTCCACCACACCCTGACAGAGGAGCAGCCACCCTCTCCATCACACCCTGACAGAGGAGCAGCCACCCTCTCCATCACACCCTGACAGGACAGAGGATCTCTCTCTCTCTCTCTCTCCCTCTCTCCATCCATCCATCCATCCATCATTTCAATCTCACAATCCAGATGGTGAGAGTTCAGATCAGTGAAGAGTTGACTTGACGACCCAGTCGAGACAAGGCTCTGCATCACGATCCTCTCCCACTACGATGACGACGCACCACTAATCATTGATGTATTTATATTTATTAGCTGACATAAAACATAACTCTCTGAATGCACACATGGACGTATTAAAAAATGACAGCTGTGTTAGGGCTTGTGTCCATAGCGGACGTTTTATGAGTTGGCAGCTCCTTCCTGTCATTCATTTCTATCCTACAGGCGCGACAGGCGCGCTCCTCTTCCCAGCGCCGCGCCTCGCGTTTATGAGCTCTCGGCGGCAGCGTTTTTGGGCAGAGCGCTCCCAGCGCATAAAGTTGAAACTAGTTAAACTTTTGGAAAGGAGCGCGCTCATCAAGGTAATCAACATCGAGGAAGGGGTGGAGCCGCGGCAGTTGCGGACTCAGGAAAACGCTCTGATCTTTTTTTCCCTTTTTTTCAAAGCGGTCCGCCTTGAAAAAAACGTCCGCTATGGACACAAGCCCTAACTAAGCGCCTGGGCCAGTCCTTCGTACCAGCAGCCATCAGGCTCCACCACCAGCAGGGAGCGCTGCCAGCAGCCAGAACTCGAGGACGACTAGGAAGTGTCTGGTCCCGGAGTGTGTCCGACTCTTAACCCTTTCACTGCAACACGACAGCCGGTTAACCCTTTCACTGTGACAATACAGAAGGTTAGCCCTTTACTATCACACAACCGACGACGATGCTCCATCATTAGCATCATTAGCGCCGCGGTTGTGTGATAGTAAAGGGCTAACCTTCTGCCGTGTGGCAGTGAAAGGGTTAACCACCTAAACTGCACGGACTACAACGTATAACACATGATGTATATCATGCCAGTTATGGTACCTTATGTATACTGCACCTGTGTATACTTTATACTTTACTTACTCATAGTATATGTTCAGATTCTAAGTGTACACGTGTCTAAGTGTTTCTTTTCACCACGTTTAGCTCTATTTATAGCAATTTGTATCCCTATGTATTTGTCCATCTTGTTTTTAACACATACTAATAAGTGTATGTTATGTATTAACTGTTTTTACTGTTTTTAAATTGCTGTTATGCTGTAAAGGACATCTGAATCTCCCCTCTGGGATAAATAAAGGTTTTCAATTCAATTAAATGTATTGCCCATATTTATTGTAACGTAATATAACTGCATTCAGACCCTCATCTGCACCTTGATTACACTTTACTTGCTCATATTCTTATATTAAAGAGTTAATGATATTGTTTGCACTGCTTATTTCTATCTTTACTATAGTTATATTGCCTATATCTATTACCATGCCTGTACCTGTACCTCTACTCCTCCCCTCCCCCATTCTGCTATGGCGCCCAGATTTCCCAGAGTTCAATAAACAAAATAATAATTGTATCCCCCCCATTGTCTTCCCTTCAGCGCCCTCTGGTGGCCACATTTCTGATGTACAACAAGCAAACCCCTCAGCCTGTAGTCCTGGCTGAGGCAACACCACAGACCTTTCAGAGTACCGTGTTTCACCTCCTTTGCCGGTAGAAAGGTACTATTGAAATGTATTAACCCTCCGAGACCCACATAAACCCATGTTTTTTTTAGGGGGGCAGGGGATCTTTAGGGGGAGATAGCAGGTCAACAGTAGATGCTTCATAGAAGTGATGTACATGATCTGAAAAGGAACCTAAAGATTAATTTGAGATGCAGCTCAGCACTGTGTTAAGTCTTTCTAGTAATAAATCTGTAATAAACATTGTTTTGGTTAGGTGCCCATTAACCTCGTTCCCAGCAAGTCTAGCGGTTCACCCGATCACATTGGAACGCGTCCACGGCCCCTCGATGCATGTGCTGTGCCGGATTATGTCGGGGACCCGATGGACACCAATACTGGAAATCGCGATCAGACTATAGTATTGTCTCCATAGCTATAATATAGAATATAGATATAGCCCTGCAAACACAGCGACGCACAGTTAAAATGCATATATAAAGCGTGGCACGTTTACTACAGGATGAGAATAATATCTGGCAGAGAAAGAGTTAAAGGAGAGGGGATCAACTGCCCTATTAAGTTGCTCCATTAATGCTTAAAATATTGTAAATATGTAAATGTCTCATAGTGCGTCCGTGTGCACGCGCACACACACACACACACGCACACGCACACACACACACACACACACACGCACACGCACACGCACACACACACACACACACACGCGCACACACACACACACGCACACACACACACACACACAGCCGCCTGCTGCATCGTTAATAATGGCAGTATTTATGTAGACAATTCCTTTAAATTGACTTAAGTAGGAGTACGAGTATTTATGTAGAAAAAGCCTTTAAATTTACTTAAGTAGGAGTAAGAGTATTAATGTAGATAATTCATTTAAATGTACTCAAGTAGGAATAAGAGTATTATTTTGTAGAGAATTCCTTCAAATTGACTTGGAGTAAGAGTTATGTAGAAGATTCCTTCAAATGTACTTAAGTAGGAGTAAGAGTATTTAAAAAGTGCAGCACTCCAATAAATGACGTAAGTATTTAGTTAGGTTTAGATACAAAAATCTAAGATTTTGTGCACGCTCTAATATTGCTTAAAAATCAACTGAATTACAGAAACTAAAGTAAATTACATGTATTTACTTGTAAGTCAAGTCAGAAACACACACACAAACAACGTAATAATGGAATGTCCTGAGCAGGGCTCGAGACTAACTATGTCCCGTCGTCCCCATGACGATCAAATATTGATTTGGGACGAACAGAAATCTTTGCCGGGACACAAACGGGACGAAGAGGATTTTTTTTCCACAGGAAATGTCAATTAGCCGACTGTCAGTGCGCCGTGCATATATTGCTGTCAAATGGTGCATGTCTCGTGCTGACTAAGTTGACAGAGTTCACTGAAGTCTAAACGTAGCATGATTTGCCGAATCCAATGACCATCTCCGCCTCCCAACGCAGCGATACGCTAATCCAGCTGCAGCTCCTGCCCACCATTCTCATCAGCAAACCACACTAGGTTCACTCGCTCTTCTCTCACAGCCACACAGCCACACTGCTGCTGCTGCACGTCTTGCCCCTCCTCCTCCTCCTCCTCCTCCTCCTCCTCCTCCTCCTCCCCCTCCCAGACCCGTGGCATGTCAACAAACCACGGCAAGAGTCGACTGCATGAGCAGCTCAGAGCTCCTCTTTCAACATAACAAGCATTAAACAAAATGGCCCAGTCATCTATTCACTTTTGTTTAATACATGAGACGTTGGTTGTCTAATGTTATCTAGCTACTGATAGCGCCTGATATCAACGTCTGATATAATCAGTTTGGTATTCGTTTTCGCAAGTGCTGGCTAGCGTTGGCTAACTAGCTATCACTCGTGAGCTAACGTTAGCTACCGAGCTAACGTTGCTGTTTAAACAAAACTACACAGTCAACAATTTTTTGTTTAATACATGAGGCGTTGTCTAACTGGCTAGCTACTGATAGCTCCTGATATCAACAAATGTGCATTTCAGTTTAAGAATGATAGGGATGCCCCATGCCGATCGATCGGCCAGCATGAGACCTCCGTTAGCTAGGTAGCTAACGTTAGCTCACTGTTTTAACTAAATGACCCAGTAAACTACAGTAAATAGTTCACTTTATTTAATACATGATGCATTGTCTAACGTCATCTAGCTGGCTAGCAGTAGCTACAGATAGCTCCTGATATCAATGTCTTATAACATAATTTACATTATTCGTTTTTGCAGCTGAACATTGGCTAATTAGCTATCATGCTTCAGAACAACACTGCGAAGATGGCATGCTGAATGTGATTTGACCAAAGCAGAGTATACAGTAACACAGACAGTGGAGCTGTTTGCAGATGGCGATCATTTTTACTTATCCAATGCGATGTCTCGCAGATAATACAACTACAAGTATAATTATATAATATATATATTTATATAAAAAAAATTACCAACAGGGAACTGCATCCAACAATACAACCCCTGAGTCTAAGGTAAGGACACATTTAAATCACAGAAGTGTAATGTTAGTCTATTGGAACTGTATGTTATCGACACCTTCTAGTTATAGCTGCTTATTATCTTTGTGCTTACAATAATCAAAAGGTACGGTACACAGTTGGTCTCACCCTCTGTGCCATTATCAGCACAAAATATGCCCCCATATGATCAAATCGACGTTGATAGATTATATATATTTAAAACAAATTGGGACGGTTTACATTCACTTTGGGACAGTTAAACCTGTATTTTCGGGACGGTTCTGGGACGGTGGTGAAAAGAGTTAGTCTGGAGCCCTGGTCCTGAGTTAGTATGTATACCTACTGAAATTGCTGTTCTTGACAGATTTAGGTACTTTCAATTGACTTGAGACCTTAATGTGTTTCCTCCAGTACATTTCATAGCAAATACCCTACATTTCCCTCTGATACCTTCATCTGAACCCTGCTTCTGCAGAAGAAAAGCTTACATCGGCAAAAGATCTGCCTGCTAAATTAATAAAAGTAATATACTACACTGATTACTACACTAATGAAAGTCAATTATAATTACTACACTTATTAGGGCTGGTACTTTTCCAGAAATTTGCTTTAGGTCAAACCATTATGCTATTAAATTATTTAGGAGATAAACACAGGCCTAAAGGCAGACAGTATGATGGCCATGATTTCCAAATGACTGGAGCGAGCGGCACAGAGAAATGCGCACACACACACACACACACACACACACACACACACACACACACACACACACACACACACACACACACACACACACACACACACACACACACACACACACACACACACACACACACACACACACACACACACACTCTAAAGGTTTTCATGAGGCATTCATGTAACACATTAGAATCACACACATCCATTCAACAAATACAAAATGTGCTAATTTGAAATGAGTTCGTTTGGACAGTCTGCCTTCTCCGTTAACGGGGCAAACTTATGGAACTCTCTGCCTACTGGCTTAAAACTGGAGTCCAATGCCAACGTCTTCAGCAGAGGACTCAAGGTACGGCTGAAATCAAAGCAGCAGTGCTCACATGTGTAGACGCGGACTGGTTCTGTTGTTTTGATCATGGACTCTTGTTCTGGTAACTATTTGTTCTGATTTGTGTCAATTTAATTCTGTATTATACTGTTCATTTTATTCTATCTTTTAGAAAAGCCTCAATGGACTAGTGTTGAAAACTAGCACTTGTGCTATAAACATGTAACACAACACATCTGGTCTGTCCACTGTGACTGGTCCAATGTAGCTGTGGTGTGCATTTTAAATAAAAGTGTTCATTCATTCATTCATTAATGAGGCATTCATAACACACACACACACACACACACACACACACACACACACACACACACACACACACACACACACACACACACACACACACACACACACACACACACACACACACACACACACACACACACACACACACACACACACACACACACACACACACACACACACACACACACACACTTTAAAGCTGCTGTGAGGGGAGGGATCAATACTCCATTTTGCCTTTGAACTTCTGTTTCACTGGCTAATGGGTAGATGCACACATGCATGAGCACACAGACAGAGCAACAAGGAGGTATTCATACTCTGTTCGGCCAGCAGAGGGCGCCACAGGCCTGCTAAAGTTACGTTCAAAACCAGCACTGGTGTGATCTGTGGAACTTGGATGCAACGCAAATGAAAAAGTAACTAAAAGTAACACAATGACTAGGTTGGAAACTTCCAATACATTATGTTACCGATATCAATTTTAAAAGGGGGTCATACTATGTATCTTTTATGCAGATAAACTAGTCTTTATTAATTTCCCAGCATGTCTTTCCTCCCTTGTATTAAACAGTGTTTTTAGTGGGTGCAGCAAGCGCACCAGGTTTTAAAATGTCAGCCCCTGCCTGGCTAGTGGCTACTCCACACCCAAGAGTTAAAAAAAACTCTTCTTTTTATTTATTATATATATATATATATTATTTTTTTGTACAAATTGGGCAGTACATTAGGTAGGCAGTGTTCCTGGCTGCAACAAGCACAGCCAATTGATTAAATCAAAACCAATGCATTGCTTGTATCCCCCCTTGTGACATCAAGGGCAATCATTCTGAACAGCTTGTTTACGCGCGTCAGTCTGCAGACTTCAAACCCAGCCAGATGGCAAGGAGACGAGTACATGTCGTGTCTCCAGCTCCCAAATAACACCGCAGACAAATCCATACAGGGGAAGACGAGGAAAGCACATTTTACATAATGTCTGCCTTTTGGGCAGGTAATGGATCATTTGTGAGGCCACTGTTTATACCACTTGCATTTTCCAGATTAAACGTCCCCTCCACTCAAAGATGAGTGTGTTTTTCTACAGTTAACTCCTCTATTGTTACTAACTCTAGGAGGCGGGACTTTGACTATACAGATAGTTATTAACTCTAGGAGGCATGACTTTGACTATACAGATAGTTAATAACTCTGGGAGACAGGACTTTGACTATACAGATAGTTAATAACTCTAGGAGGCAGGACTTTGACTATACAGATAGTTAATAACTCTATGAGGCCTGACTTTGACTATACAGATAGTTAATAACTCTGGGAGACAGGACTTTGACTATACAGATAGTTAATAACTCTAGGAGGCAGGACTTTGACTATACAGATAGTTAATAACTCTATGAGGCCTGACTTTGACTATACAGATAGTTAATAACTCTGGGAGACAGGACTTTGACTATACAGATAGTTAATAACTCTGGGAGACAGGACTTTGACTATACAGATAGTTAATAACTCTAGGAGGCAGGACTTTGACTATACAGATAGTTAATAACTCTAGGAGACATGACTTTGACTATACAGATAGTTAATAACTCTAGGAGGCAGGACTTTGACTATACAGATAGTTAATAACTCTAGGAGGCAGGACTTTGACTATACAGATAGTTAATAACTCTAGGAGACATGACTTTGACTATACAGATAGTTAATAACTCTAGGAGGCAGGACTTTGACTATACAGATAGTTAATAACTCTAGGAGGCAGGACTTTGACTATACAGATAGTTAATAACTCTATGAGGCCTGACTTTGACTATACAGATAGTTAATAACTCTAGGAGGCAGGACTTTGACTATACAGATAGTTAATAACTCTAGGAGGCAGGACTTTGACTATACAGATAGTTAATAACTCTAGGAGGCAGGACTTTGACTATACAGATAGTTAATAACTCTAGGAGGCAGGACTTTGACTATACAGATAGTTAATAACTCTAGGAGGCAGGACTTTGACTATACAGATAGTTAATAACTCTAGGAGGCAGGACTTTGACTATACAGATAGTTAATAACTCTAGGAGGCAGGACTTTGACTATACAGATAGTTATTTGTGCAGAACTTGCCACCAGAGCGCCCTTTCCACCTTCTTCCACCGAAGGAGAGAAGCTTCTCTGTACTTCCTCACAATCTGAGCCGTTTAGTTAAGTTTACTCAGTTTATTTGATCAGGGACAGTGCATATCAAGCAACAGTTTATATGTGTATAAATGAATACAAATTAAAACTATGTAAATATGCCAACATTAGCAGGGTAGCTAGTTTTCAGTTGTAGTCCCTGGGCCAGATGTTTAAGGCAGAAAAGAAACAGAAAAATAGAAGGATATTAAAGCTAATAGAAAAACAGTTTAAAACATATTCTGTACATTCACTCTCTAGGCATTCGTGCATCTATACAAAAAAAACAGTGTACAGGGACAAATCAAAGCTATACATGTATAAACACTGTATAGGCAGGCACACATATACATAATCATAAATCACATTACCACATAATCACAATAAGGACAGTCAGGCTAGTAGGCGAGCATACGGGGGCTGGGCAGCTGGACTACGACGTGACTTGCTAATGGTCACAGACCTGATTTTGTAACAGCCATGATTTGAGAGAGAGTGTGTGTGTGTGTGTGTGTGTGTGTGTGTGTGTGTGTGTGTGTGTGTGTGTGTGTGTGTGTGTGGAAGGCTGATTTGCTAAATGCGCTTTTTCTCCCTGGGATGATGACATTTCCCTCTAGTACTGTTCTGGTGAACCTGCTGCTTTCTGTTAAGAACTGTGAGAGAGGTGGTGGGGCCAGACCGTGTTGGACTTTATATATCAGGCTGGCATCTCTTAGTTTCAGCATGTTTTCCCATCTGAGCAGGGCATGTTTTTGGAGGATGGTACAGTGGTGGTGGCGAAAGGGTTTCTTGTCCAACACCTTCAGGGCCCGTTTATGAACTGAATGAATTGGTGTCAATGTGGTTTTGCAGGTCTGAGACCAGCTGGTTATGATGTCAGATGTAGGCGCGGTGCTCCCCGGGACGGTCGGGACCCAATGGGGGCCCGTCGCCGAGGCAGCAGGCTCCGCCCCCGAGATATTGGCAGGCGGGCCCTGCTGCCTCGCGCCACTCAGTGCACTGACGTTTGTGGTCATATTATATAAAAGTATAAAGCATCGTAGCCTATAATATGACTAGAGTTAAATTGTGCTGCTATTTTCAGACTCACATTTAACATTAAAACATGAACAATTGCAAGTGAATCCCTTCTATTGTCTCCATCTTCAAATTTATTTTGGGTAAAATCCATCCCAGCCATCCATCAACATCATACGTAAATGAACATCATCATCAGGGGAGGAAACTAACTTTTTGGCTTACCAGCCAACTGGCGGGTATCTGATTTTTTTTACCAGACAAACAGATTTTTTACTAGACAAAAAAAATCGCTAATTGTGATAATTACTTCTTTGTACGTCTTTGTCTAAATTGATTTTCAATCATAGTAAATTAATCACACTGTCGCTACTCTTCAAAATATTACATCATTAAATCACATATTAACATGAAAGAGGGAACTATTCTGGACTGGGTTGGGCTGAACTGGGCAGTGAAAGATGCTGGGTTGGGCTGGTCTAGGTTATACTGAATGATGAATTGAAAATTAATTGAAAATGGGGGACCCTGATGTAAACAAGACAAGTCTTTCTCTGGTCTGCATCCCCTTAACAATTGCATGTATTGAGCCGTACTGTACTGTACCCATTCTGCAATCTGTTAAATAAAGTTTTCATTCATTCATTCATCACAGCTCAACTACTAGGAATGTGTGTCTGACTCTTAAGTGCAGGAAATATTCATCAGAAAGGGGGGACATGATGGAGGGAATGGAAAGAGCAGGTTTGACAGGAGCAGGGTTGAAGGGCATATTGGAGTGTGGAGGAAGTGGACAAGGCATTAAGCAAACAGGACTGAAATGGGGGACCCTGATGTAAACAAGACTAAAGTCCTTCTCTGGTCTGCATCCCCTTAACAATTGTGTGTATTGAGCTGTACTGTATTGTACCCATTCTGCAATCTGTTAATAAAGTTTTCAATCAATCAATCAATACTGGGTTGGTCTGGTTTAGGTTGGACTGAGTTGGACAGTGAAAGAACCAAGCATTTCACTGTAATGTAATAGCTAAATAAAACAACTTGACTTGACTTGTTACATTTGCACTTTGGTTGTATGCCAAATGTATTCTGGTTGTACTGTACTTGTGCTGTAAGATGACAATACATTGGAACCGAATCGACAACGCTAGGGGTTCAGCAGGTGTATTCTGAATGCCAAGTATGACAACATCACCGTTGTGAAGGGCATATGGGCGAGTGGGGGAAAACCCGGTAATAATAAAATGTCACTCGGCTGCATTTAAGCAAAGCCGCTCAGTATAGTCATCCACTATGTTGAACGCGCGTTATGGTAGCTTGTTACATGCTAGGTAGCTAGCCGGCTAATGCTGGTTGACTTGTCATTCTCATCCGACTCGAAGGAGACGCGTCGCATGCTGTTGTTCGCCCCCATGTCAGACCGCACTGATATCCGAAAGCGACGACTCTACATGCAATTATTTTCATCCACTCATGTGTTTTTGTAAGTTTGTCTACGTTGTCAAGCCGGCTGCCGGTGGCAGGAGTCTGTAGGTCCGCGCGCAGTGATCTGTCCACTTCCCCTAGATGGGTGGCATCTTCTAGAAAACGAGTGTTCATTGGAGGAGCTTAGAGCGCATCTGTACAACGATGATGTTCATTGGTTATGGTTGGATTATTATGAGGCGCAAATGGGAGGAATCAAGGGGGGAGTCAGAGTTCGGTTTGTGCCAGTGAGCGAATCATCAGATTGCAGAATGATTTTTTTGTTTTGTTTTGTAATTACTAGTACTCGCCAGACTGGCGAGTGCTCTTCATGAATTACTCGCCAAACGTAAAAAATACTCGCAATTGGCGAGTAAAGTGGCCTAATTTCCTCCCCTGATCATCATCATCAATCACTTGTCAACAGAGCCCTGCCTAAGCATGAGCGGGAGGAGTTATATAGCATGTACAGCATGTACATAAAGACCCAGTGCCTCATCCGTAGCTAACAGTGTATTGCACTATCACAGGACCTAGCATGTCCTACCATGCTCTGTAAATAACTTATGTACATATACCGATATGCCCTACTCTGTTTACTTGTTTATTGCACAATGTTGTTCTATTGGATTCTATTATATGTTATTACTATTGTATTATGCACATCGTTGCGGGCAAGACCCCCCGCATTTCATTGTATACTCGTATGCCGTGACAAATAAAACTCTTGACTTGACTTGACTTGACTATTGTCTCCATCTCCAAATGTATTTTGGGTAAAATCGTCATCAGCCGTCCATCAACATCATACGTAAATGAACGTCATCATCATCACTTGTCAACAGAGCACTGCCTAAGCATGAGCGGGAGCAGTTATAAACACAAAAGTGGAGCGACAAACCGCAAAGAAAAAGATAAAAGGGACCAAGGAAAAGACTAATTGTCCAAGCTATATTGTATATTTTTTCCGCCCTACTCTCCTCCTGCGGGAGGAACCTGAAGTTGTTGAAGAGCCCCAGCCCGCCAACAACGTTAGTGGGGGTGAGCCAGATTTACAGGTAGGCTACAGTCACGGACACACAGTGTCAACAAGAAAACGTGAGTTTATTGTAAATGTTGATATGGTTGTTGTTACTTTCGTGTAGTATCACATTAAAACGCTTATGTCCCACTCGCTGGTCATCTCGCCATGATGCGCTTGTTGCAAAAGACGCGGATATTCTCAAAGCATCTACTCTACTGCAAAATGCCATCAGTGTTTTGGTGGAGTAGCCTATAGGGGACAATGTGATGAGGCGAAGTCCGCCACTCTTGCCCCTGGCTACTAAATGGGGAAGTCAAACACAGTTTGAAACAACGCAGGGCCAGGAAAGTTAAGCGTCACTTTGATGAACTTTCTGAAGACAGCCGCCTCACTGACGCAGAGAGCAACTTTCGGGGGAACGTTTTCAATGCATGTCTCGATATAATCATCCAGCAACAACTGTCCCAAAGATTCACCAGCTTAAATGCAACTGTGAACATGTTTGAGGCAATTCACCCCAACACACTACTGCAAGCACAGGAGAGCACTATAGTCGGGACATCGCCGCCAGCTTCCCTGACCAGCTGCTTTCTTTCAGAACCTGTTTCAGGGACCAGATACAAAAACTGAAATCTGTCGCGGATCTCGTAAAAATGCTCATTGTTTACAACCCAGCAGTAACATCTACATTCAGTGAGGTTGGCACAGCCTTCATCTTGTTTCTGACTGTATGGGCCGCCGTGCCAATTTGACTACTGCTCTGTGCTCTCGTGGTCCGTGGTGAATGGTGTGTCAGAAATGTAGTCATTTTATTAGGCTATGTTTACGTTGTTCTTGTAGTTTGTTGGCTTTATGTCATGTTATATCATTATCTGTATATATTTAGTTTCTATAGCCTTTTACCTGTTTTTTGAAGGTGAGGTTTGAATCCAAGGTTATTCCGAGGTATTTAAAATCTTTGACTACTTCAAGCCTCTCCTTTGCTGCAAACACGTCTGGGTCAGGTGTAACAGATGATCTTTTTTCAAAGAACATGCAGACTGTTTTCTTTGCGTTGAGGTGGAGACAGTTTTCTGCTAGCCATTTTACTGTGCGTGCCATTATTGCGTTCAGTTTGTGTGCTGCCTGGGTTTTGTTGTTTGCGTAGATCTGTAGATGTGTCACGGTCCCAGCTGACCTGTCACGGTCCCAGCTAACCTGTCACGGTCCCAGCTGACCTGTCACGGTCCCAGCGTCACGGTCCCAGCTGACCTGTCACGGTCCCAGCTGACCTGTCACGGTCCCAGCTGACCTGTCACGGTCCCAGCTGACCTGTCACGGTCCCAGCTAACCTGTCACAGTCCCAGCTGACCTGTCACGGTCCCAGCTAACCTGTCACAGTCCCAGCTGACCTGTCACGGTCCCAGCTAACCTGTCACAGTCCCAGCTGACCCGTCACGGTCCCAGCTAACCTGTCACGGTCCCAGCTGACCTGTCACGGTCCCAGCTAACCTGTCACGGTCCCAGCTGACCTGTCCAGTTATAACAAGATTGCGTAGCTAAGAAGTGTTGTATTTGGGGGGAAGGGGGGCATTTGGTGGAAAACTATTTGAAAAACCATAATCAAACCAATTGTTATTCAATATACAAAATGTTTAAAGTGTTAAAAACACATGTGGAGGGCATCTTTGAATAGCTCAGATAGGGGCGACATCGGTAGAGCGGTCGTCTAGTAATCGGACGGTTCCCGGTTCAACTCCGGCTCCTCCCGGCAAGCGTGTCCGTATCCTTGAGCAAGACACTTAACCCCTTAACTGCTCCGCCGTCGGTGTGTGAATGTGAGGCATGGGTTGTAAAGCGTGTTGGTCCGTTTTACAGCACATCCTCAGCCCAAGCTTGTGCATAACTCTAGGCTACGATCATTTCTGTCACACTGCGTTAGTTAGCCTGGGGCTCAGTTCTACACTGCTTAACCCTGCTAAGGGCAGGCTAACTGTGCTCATATTATTTATTTATTTATTTATTATTGTGCCAGAGTGAATCTTTAGTTAGCAGCACAGGACTAAGAGGCCAGTCAGTGGTTCAGAAAGCTGTAGAATGTACTTAGCCATGGCTAGGAATAGTACATAAAAGAGTGGAGAAGGATAGAGAAGAAATAAACATACTGACTGTCTGTGGTTATAGAGATACAGGTACTGACCCCGTGTCTGTGGTTATAGAAGAGGTAGGTAAAGGTACTGACTCTGTGTCTGTGGTTATAGAAGAGGTAGGTAAAGGTACTGACCCTGTGTCTGTGGTTATAGAAGAGGTAGGTAAAGGTACTGACTCTGTGTCTGTGGTTATAGAAGAGGTAGGTAAAGGTACTGACTCTGTGTCTGTGGTTATAGAAGAGGTAGGTAAAGGTACTGACTCTGTGTCTGTGGTTATAGAAGAGGTAGGTAAAGGTACTGACTGTGTGTCTGTGGTTATATAAGAGGTAGGTAAAGGTACTGACCCTGTGTCTGTGGTTATAGAAGAGGTAGGTAAAGGTACTGACTCTGTGTCTGTGGTTATAGAAGAGGTAGGTAAAGGTACTGACTCTGTGTCTGTGGTTATAGAAGAGGTAGGTAAAGGTACTGACTCTGTGTCTGTGGTTATAGAAGAGGTAGGTAAAGGTACTGACTCTGTGTCTGTGGTTATAGAAGAGGTAGGTAAAGGTACTGACTCTGTGTCTGTGGTTATAGAAGAGGTAGGTAAAGGTACTGACTCTGTGTCTGTGGTTATAGAAGAGGTAGGTAAAGGTACTGACTCTGTGTCTGTGGTTATAGAAGAGGTAGGTAAAGGTACTGACTCTGTGTCTGTGGTTATAGAAGAGGTAGGTAAAGGTACTGACTCTGTGTCTGTGGTTATAGAAGAGGTAGGTAAAGGTACTGACCCTGTGTCTGTGGTTATAGAAGAGGTAGGTAAAGGTACTGACCCTCTGTGTCTGTGGTTATAGAAGAGGTAGGTAAAGGTACTGATCCTGTGTCTGTGGTTATAGAAGAGGTAGGTAAAGGTACTGACCCTGTGTCTGTGGTTATAGAAGAGGTAGGTAAAGGTACTGACTCTGTGTCTGTGGTTATATAAGAGGGAGGTAAAGGTACTGACCCTGTGTCTGTGGTTATAGAAGAGGGAGGTAAAGGTACTGACCCTGTGTGTCTGTGGTTATAGAAGAGGTAAAGGTAAAGGTACTGACCCTGTGTCTGTGGTTATAGAAGAGGTAGGTAAAGGTACTGACTCTGTGTCTGTGGTTATAGAAGAGGTAGGTAAAGGTACTGACTCTGTGTCTGTGGTTATAGAAGAGGTAGGTAAAGGTACTGACCCTGTGTCTGTGGTTATAGAAGAGGTAGGTAAAGGTACTGACTCTGTGGTTATAGAAGAGGTAGGTAAAGGTACTGACTCTGTGTCTGTGGTTATAGAAGAGGTAGGTAAAGGTACTGACTCTGTGTCTGTGGTTATAGAAGAGGTAGGTAAAGGTACTGACTCTGTGGTTATAGAAGAGGTAGGTAAAGGTACTGACCCTGTGTCTGTGGTTATAGAAGAGGTAGGTAAAGGTACTGACCCTGTGTCTGTGGTTATAGAAGAGGTAGGTAAAGGTACTGACCCTCTGTGTCTGTGGTTATAGAAGAGGTAGGTAAAGGTACTGATCCTGTGTCTGTGGTTATAGAAGAGGTAAAGGTAAAGGTACTGACCCTGTGTCTGTGGTTATAGAAGAGGTAGGTAAAGGTACTGACCCTGTGTCTGTGGTTATAGAAGAGGTAGGTAAAGGTACTGACCCTGTGTCTGTGGTTATAGAAGAGGTAGGTAAAGGTACTGACTCTCCGTGTCTGTGGTTATAGAAGAGGTAGGTAAAGGTACTGACCCTGTGTCTGTGGTTATAGAAGAGGTAGGTAAAGGTACTGACTCTGTGTCTGTGGTTATAGAAGAGGTAGGTAAAGGTACTGACTCTGTGTCTGTGGTTATAGAAGAGGTAGGTAAAGGTACTGACCCCCTGTGTCTGTGGTTATAGAAGAGGTAGGTAAAGGTACTGACTCTGTGTCTGTGGTTATAGAAGAGGTAGGTAAAGGTACTGACTCTGTGTCTGTGGTTATAGAAGAGGTAGGTAAAGGTACTGACTCTGTGTCTGTGGTTATAGAAGAGGTAGGTAAAGGTACTGACTGTGTGTCTGTGGTTATAGAAGAGGTAGGTAAAGGTACTGACTCTGTGTCTGTGGTTATAGAAGAGGTAGGTAAAGGTACTGACCCTGTGTCTGTGGTTATAGAAGAGGTAGGTAAAGGTACTGACCCTGTGTCTGTGGTTATAGAAGAGGTAGGTAAAGGTACTGACCCTGTGTCTGTGGTTATAGAAGAGGTAGGTAAAGGTACTGACTCTGTGTGTCTGTGGTTATAGAAGAGGTAGGTAAAGGTACTGACCCTGTGTCTGTGGTTATAGAAGAGGGAGGTAAAGGTACTGACCCTGTGTATGTGGTTATAGAAGAGGTAGGTAAAGGTACTGACTCTGTGTCTGTGGTTATAGAAGAGGTAGGTAAAGGTACTGACCCTGTGTCTGTGGTTATAGAAGAGGTAGGTAAAGGTACTGACTCTGTGTCTGTGGTTATAGAAGAGGTAGGTAAAGGTACTGACCCCGTGTCTGTGGTTATAGAAGAGGTAGGTAAAGGTACTGACTCTGTGTCTGTGGTTATAGAAGAGGTAGGTAAAGGTACTGACCCCGTGTCTGTGGTTATAGAAGAGGTAGGTAAATGTACTGACCCCGTGTCTGTGGTTATAGAAGAGGTAGGTAAAGGTACTGACCCTGTGTCTGTGGTTATAGAAGAGGTAGGTAAAGGTACTGACCCTGTGTCTGTGGATATAGAAGAGGTAGGTAAAGGTACTGACCCTGTGTCTGTGGTTATAGAAGAGGGAGGTAAAGGTACTGACCCTGTGTCTGTGGTTATAGAAGAGGTAGGTTGTTGTGAAGGGCCAGATTAAACCGAATATATATATTTATTATATATATATATTTAATTGTATTTGTATATTCTCTAATATTCCTTGATATCCCTTGTATATTCCTTGTACAATATGCATTGAATATCCATTCTAGCCTACTGAACATCCCATAATAGTCTCCATTCTACTATTGGTCGAGACCTTGGTGCCAGGCTGCCATACCCCCCAGACCCAGTTCAAACGTACCGCTCAACATGTACGAACAAGTCCTAGTTCCGCGTAGGAATCTGGCTACCGCACCACTAACGGTACTATTTGTTCATAGTGCGTATATATACTGCGCTACTAAAGTAGGACTTCTTTTTTAGTCCAGTTTCTTACCCTCCAATAGAGTGACAGACGTAAAGCCTCCCCGCGACGCCACGTGTGGGAGTAAGGCCAAGTTCGGCCTACCATCGGTATTGAGACATCGTGTATATTAATATTTGAATAGTCATATTTGGCACTATATCGTCGAGTTGGACGTAGTCTATTAAGCTAATAATAGTCTATTCATATGTAGTGCTTCGTGCGGTGAGAATACTATCGTAGTCAGTACCCCATCGTTTCGGGCAGAGAACTGGCTGCTTATCCAGGGTGGCCGACCCCATGTGGGGCTGCACCCGAGGAGCCCCAGAGCCGACGAGCGAGTGGACCTGTATACCGGATTATTCTACCGACGACAGCCCGCCTTCCCAGGCACGGATTATGCTTTGTGTACAGTGATTATTCCATGGATAAAGACCCCCGACACTGCCGTGTGTTGGAACCCCCCCCCCCTGGAGAGGACGCAAGGTGAGGAGACGCTCTGCAAGACGAGGTCGCTTCACGTCTCTCCCCCGTGGACCGGAGAGAGCCGGCTCACAGAGAGTCCAACTGCTTTCATCCGTGGTCCAAGGATCGCTGGCGCACCGAGCTGCACAACTGTGGGTTCACCCAGGATACCCTTGGCCGGACGAGGCAGCCAGACTCTACCCCCCCCCCCCCCTCCTACTCCTGTTGTCTTACAAGCGACCGGATTAACCCCCCTAGTGTATCCAGTCTTATAATCATTAAAGTATCATTGCTGTTATTCCTTAACTATTCCAGGTCGTATATTTACCGCCTGCGCCACCAGAGATTGGACATTCTCTATTGATATACCGACGAATACTCTTTGCCATAAAAGTGCATACTATTTCAATTCATAAATGTAATTAAGTGATTAAGTGCTTGCTCTACACACCATTGCTGTGTAGGAATAAATACATACTTCGACTTCGTACATTTGTGTTGGATCCGTTTCATCTACGTGAGAGTGTTTATCATAATATATTTATGCCGAGTACTGGGTGGCCGAATATAAAGTACAAAGGTAGTGGTAGTAAGTATCATATCTAGTAATACAGTCAGGGAATTGTACCCCTCAGTTACAATTGGTCCTTCGAGCCGGATGGTAATTAGTGTAATATTAATATAGTGTTATTAATATTGAAATGGCCTATGATGAACACTCCACGAAACGATCCTCCTAACCAACACCCGCAGCGCGAACGACGGCTCCCTCAGTACTTAGAGGCTTACGCTGTCAGTCAACAACCTAGTCTTCTACTAACAGTAAACGCGGTAAAACTAGAAAGTAAAAGTATGTCTAACCCCAACGCCCAGACTACCCCGACCATAGAGGCCCCTACGGGTTCTAATGTAACTGACCAAGTTCACGGTGGGGACCAGTGGGAACCAGACATGACTTCACACCCCGCCAGTACTGAAGAAGTAGTCCCCGATGAGTCCCGGGAGGAATACAACGCTACCGAGAGAGAACTCGGCACGGAAGAAGACGGGGAGAGCACCGTGGAGATAGAGCTCCAAGGCTCCGCAAGGAGTACCCCGAGGGAAGGCTCCCCTATACAACCGCCTTCTCCCAGCGAGGCAGAGAGGACCCTACAGCAGGCCTTCCTCATCAGCCTGAACGCCGCTGCTGAACGCGACCGAGCAGATCCAGCAGCGGAGCGAAGAAGAGCATATACGTCTAGAAATAAGACGCATTCAGAGGGAAGAGAATGTGGCCCGAGACCGAGCAGACAGCCAGCGAGCAGCTGCTGGTGCTCCACGGGACGCAGAGCGCGACAGACAGCAAGCGCAACTAATAGAACAGCTGATCAGACGGACAACACCCTCTCCCTCCGCCAGAGGCTCCAGGAACTCGTCTAGACACACCTCCAGGGCGGCATCCCCTAGCCGAGTAAACAACCCTGAACTTGACCAACAGACGAGGTCTATACCCCCCACAGACCACCTCCCCCCACCGGTCCAAGCGAGACCTAGCAACCGGGAAGGAGCAGCATATCCTGTGGAGAGGCTAAACCAGAGACTACAAGCACTGGATGACCTAACTGAAGACGAAGAGGAAGAGGAGGAGAACCACGCCCGACGACAGCACAGTACTCTACCGGACCAGGAGGTCCGGTACAGCCCAGGCTATACTCCCGCGGAGCTACGCTACAGACCCCCGACTCTATACCCGGGTGAGCACGACGCACGACCCGCACCGAGGAACAGCACCTGGACAAGCGGGCCATGGTACACTGCCGGTACCAGCCCATACCAAGGAGCGGGAGGAGACTCGCCTAGGAGGCCTCTCCCCCAACGCTCGCCGATGTATCCACAGTCAGCGTCATACATTGGCACGCCTATGGTACCCGACTTCACCCAAGAGAACCGGGCCCAGTATACAGAACTCCGCATGTGTCTGGAGACCATGTTGGTGGATGTATGGGATGAACGCCATAAATACGCCATCCTACTGAAGCACTTAAAGGTACCCCGCGCACATAATATAGCGCTCGCCTACGCGACTTCCACCACCCCATACACAGCAGCGCTGGTAGCATTGGACCAGAGGTATGGGCGCATATGGGATTACGTGATCCAGGAGATCCGACACATCGACCGCTTACCCCCAGCAATAGACAATCGAGCACTGGACGACCTGTCCATCAGAGTGCAGTCCCTGGTAGGGATGTTGGGAGCGCAGAGAGAGAAGGGGAGGCATGAACTTTACGCCAACTCAAATGTGGAAAGGATCTTGGAGAAGCTGCCGCCCGCTCGACAGGAGCGTTTTAGGCGGCAGAGAGACCACCGAGACCCGAATGGCCCCGAACCGAACCTCCTCGATCTAGCAGACTTCCTGGCGAGAGAAGTCAGCAGCCTACGGCTAGATACATTCGGACGGAGCACCCCTGGCTCCAGAGAAGGAACCAGACGACTAAATGATGGAAGAAGATCGGTGACTGTGATGCACCAATCGGAGTCAGTACCGAGCAGCAGGAGCCACAGTACCCCCTCCAGAACGGAGAAGAGGAAGATAGTGTGCCCCTACTGTGAGAAAGAACACTGGCTAGCGCAATGTGACTCCTTCCCCAAGCTGAACGCGGAGGAAGCAAGTCAATGGATAAAGTCCAACAAGCGCTGTTTTCGCTGTGCGCGCTCACACATGGCAGCCGAATGCCGCTTAAAGAAAAGGTGCACCAAGTGCGATGGAGCCCATCTGGACATACTTCACGACAGTAACAGACGGCGCCCTTCACCCGCACCATCCAGCAGCAAAGCGAGCGTCATGTACATCGATCCCGCCAGCAGCAGTGGAGCCCGAGTACTCCTAAAAGTAGTGCGTGTGACACTAAGCTACCAGAATAAAGTCCTGGACACTTACGCCGTCCTCGATGACGGGTCAGAGAAGACCCTTCTGCTCGCCTCCGCTGCGGCCCAGCTAGGGCTGCGGGGAAGCGAAACCCAAATGACAATTCGGACAATAAGACGAGATTTGAAGACGATAAAGGGCGAGAATGTCTCATTCTCTATCGCAGCAAGCGGCCAGCCTGAGCGACGGTACCAGATTACAGACGCTTTCACCAGCCAAGAAATAGGACTGTCGCGGTACACATACCCCGTCGCCAAGCTGATGGAGAAATATGCACATCTGCGCAAGTTACCGATCCCGCTCATAGACAATGCTATGCCGACCCTGTTGATAGGCTCCGACCATGCAGACCTCATTGTCCCGATAGACCGGGTTCATACCGGACCCCGAGGCTGTCCTGCAGCAGTCGAGACCCGTTTGGGATGGACTCTCCAAGGCCCGCTCGCCAAATCTCTCAACCGAAGTACAGCCACTAGATGTCTCCACTCCCGAGTCACAGAGGGAGAAACCGCACTCCTGCAACACGTAGAGCGGCTATGGACCTTGGAACAAATGCCCTTTAAGAACGGAAAGAAAGACATTCGCTCTAAAGATGACATTTACGCCATTCACCTCCTCGAGACAGGGACCAAGAGAGTCCCGGTCAACGGCGTGTTGAGATACGCCACGCCACTCCTGCGGCGAGAAGGAATGCCTACTTTCCACGCCAAGACAGACGCCACAGAACGGTACCTGCTGAACACGGAGCGGCGCTTAGCCAAGAACCCCGCCCAAGAGTGTATACCGCGCTGAGATTGAGAAGCTCATCACAGCGGGACACGTCACAAAGATGGACATTAAAGAGGCTGACCAGACCACTGAATCGTGGTACGTGCCTCACCACAAGGTCCATCACAACGGTAAAGACCGCATAGTATTTAACTGCAGCTACCAGATCGGATCCCAAAATCTGAATAAAGAGTTACTGCCCGGTCCCACACTCGGCCCCTCCCTACTCGGCGTTCTACTCCGCTTCCGCCAGGAAAAGGTGGCCATCAGCGGGGACATTAAAGGAATGTTCCTGCAGGTGAGATTAGTAGAGGAGGACAAGCCCCTGTTACGGTTCCTATGGAGAGAGAAGCCAGGAGATGAGCACCCAGCCATCTACCAATGGGAAGTCCTCCCCTTCGGAACGACGTGCAGCCCCTGCTGTGCTACATTTGCACTACAGAAACATGTAGCAGAGGACCCAGCAGCGGACGAAGAGGTCCGACACAGCGTAAAGAACAGCTTCTACGTAGACAACTGTCTACAAAGCCTTTCAACCCAGGAAGAAGCCGAGACTCTCCTGATTAAACTCCGCGCCTCATTGATCAAAGGCGGCTTTGATCTCAGGCAGTGGGCCAGCAGCGATCCGCAAGTACTGCGCAGCCTCTCCTCCGAGGACAAGGCAGCCAGCAGCGAGACCTGGATGGCTACAATCCCGGGAGAAGCCCAGGAGATGACCCTGGGATTGGTGTGGCGATTCAAAACAGATTCGCTTCACTACAGACACAAGCCCCTGACTACGGAGCAGGGAAGGCCGGCGGCGGCGCCGACCACCAGACGGAGTGTGTACACAACACTCGCCCGACAATATGACCCGCTAGGATGTATTCTACCGTACACCACCAGGGCAAAAATGATTGTACGAGCATTGTGGGACAAGGACCAGGGCTGGGACGACCCCATTCCCGCACACCTTGCATCCACCTGGAGAGAGTGGGAGATGGAGCTCCACTCACTCCCAGGCGTTAATATGCGCCGAAGCTACTTCCCACCCACGGTGAGGCCAGAGACATGTAAAATGGACCTACACGTCTTCAGTGACGCCTCAGAGGTCGCATACGGATCAGTAGCCTACTTGCGGGCCCAAGAAGAGGGGGGAGAGATCTACACAGCATTTGTCCTCGCCCGCTCGAGAATAGCCCCACGCAAGCAACAATCTATCCCACGCCTAGAGCTCTGCGCAGCCCTAGCCGGAGCGCACCTAGCCACGCTCATCCAACGTGAGCTCACCATACCGGTGTCTAGAACAATCCTGTGGTCAGATTCCACGACAGTACTCGCCTGGATCAAATCGGACTCATGCAAGTACAAAGTCTTCGTGGGAGTCAGAGTCACCGAGATTCAAGACTTAACCGAAGAGTTAACCGGAGAAACAGAGTGGCGCTACGTTGATACAAAACAGAACCCAGCTGACGTCATCACCCGGGGAATGCCCCTAGATGACCTCACCCGTCGCAATGTCTACAGTGACGGCCCAGCATTCCTAAAGCTCCCGGAAGGAGAGTGGCCCACGCCTATCCCGAGGGAAGCCAGTCAGGAGGAGGCTGAGAATAAGAAGCCTGTGTTCTGTGGATTGAGCACTGTTATCTCCGCAGACCCCAACATAGATGATTGCACTACCATAGAGAGTGCACAACAAAGGACATTCCTGCGGCACCACCCGGAGTGTAAGTCCCCCGCTGAAATGTCAGCAGCTAACTACGAGGAAGCAGAATTGCTTCTACTGCAGCGAGCCCAGAGAGACTCGTTCCCCGATGAATTGGCCTGTCTACAGGGAGGAAAGCCCGTCCCATCCGACAGCAGATTAATTCATCTGGCCCCCGAGAGCGACGCTCATACCCTCATCAGAGTGGGTGGTCGCCTACGCAGAGCCCCCAATCTACCGGATGACATTAAATACCCGATCGTATTGAACAGCCGACACAAGGTCACAGAGCTGATTATAAAGAAATACGATGAGGATGTACATCACGCAGGAGCAGAAAGAGTCTTCGCGGAGATCAGACGTCGTTACTGGATCCTACAAGGAAGAGAGGCGGTACGACGCTTCCAGCGAACATGTCTAGACTGCCGCAAGTGGCGCGCGCAGCCCAGCATACCAAGGATGGCTGACCTTCCTCCATGTCGCCTCCGAATCGGTGACAAGCCATTCCACTCAACGGGTATGGACTGCTTTAACCCGCTGCACATAAAGAAAGGAAGAGGAACCGAGAAGCGGTGGGGTATTGTATTCAAATACATGACCACCAGAGCGATACACATCGAGCTTCTCCCGACCATGAGCACAGACTCATTCCTTATGGCCTTCCGTAGATTCACATCACGGAAAGGAAGACCGTCTACACTATTGTCCGATCATGGGACAAACTTCAAAGGCGGCGAAAGAGAGCTGAGAGAGAGCTTCCAAGATATCGACCCAGTTACCCCCAACACACTCCTGATGGGGCGGCTAGATCCCGCGTTACCCCAGACAATGTACCGGCCTGAAGAAGCGAACGGCCGACGAATGTGGAGGTACAGCCAAGTATTAGCCGACAAGTTTTGGAGCAGTTTCCTACTGCACTACCTACCGTCTCTACAGACCCGCCAGAAGTGGGTAAAGGAGAGAGACAATTTGACAGAAGGAACAGTCGTCATGATTATTGATCAATCACTGCCCAGAGCTATGTGGCCGGCCGGCCGCGTAGGCAAAGTGATCACCGGTGCCGACGGCAAGGTCCGAGCAGCTGAAGTGCTTGTCCAGGGTCGCACTTACACCCGTCCCGTGGCGAGGCTCATAGAACTGCCCCGACTCCCAGACACAATCGATGATGACCATGACCCTATAACCCTATGACTTTGTGAAGTTGACTGACCCCTACAGCAAACCCTTATGTGTAAATAGACAACGCGATTAATCTGTCTCTGCTTAACTGATTAGGTCTGGGACCAATCAGGGGGTGGCTGTTGTGAAGGGCCAGATTAAACCGAATATATATATTTATTATATATATATATTTAATTGTATTTGTATATTCTCTAATATTCCTTGATATCCCTTGTATATTCCTTGTACAATATGCATTGAATATCCATTCTAGCCTACTGAACATCCCATAATAGTCTCCATTCTACTATTGGTCGAGACCTTGGTGCCAGGCTGCCATACCCCCCAGACCCAGTTCAAACGTACCGCTCAACATGTACGAACAAGTCCTAGTTCCGCGTAGGAATCTGGCTACCGCACCACTAACGGTACTATTTGTTCATAGTGCGTATATATACTGCGCTACTAAAGTAGGACTTCCTTTTTAGTCCAGTTTCTTACCCTCCAATAGAGTGACAGACGTAAAGCCTCCCCGCGACGCCACGTGTGGGAGTAAGGCCAAGTTCGGCCTACCATCGGTATTGAGACATCGTGTATATTAATATTTGAATAGTCATATTTGGCACTATATCGTCGAGTTGGACGTAGTCTATTAAGCTAATAATAGTCTATTCATATGTAGTGCTTCGTGCGGTGAGAATACTATCGTAGTCAGTACCCCATCGTTTCGGGCAGAGAACTGGCTGCTTATCCAGGGTGGCCGACCCCATGTGAGGCTGCACCCGAGGAGCCCCAGAGCCGACGAGCGAGTGGACCTGTATACCGGATTATTCTACCGACGACAGCCCGCCTTCCCAGGCACGGATTATGCTTTGTGTACAGTGATTATTCCATGGATAAAGACCCCCGACACTGCCGTGTGTTGGAACCCCCCCCCCCCCCCCTGGAGAGGACGCAAGGTGAGGAGACGCTCTGCAAGACGAGGTCGCTTCACGTCTCTCCCCCGTGGACCGGAGAGAGCCGGCTCACAGAGAGTCCAACTGCTTTCATCCGTGGTCCAAGGATCGCTGGCGCACCGAGCTGCACAACTGTGGGTTCACCCAGGATACCCTTGGCCGGACGAGGCAGCCAGACTCTACCCCCCCCCCCCTCCTACTCCTGTTGTCTTACAAGCGACCGGATTAACCCCCCTAGTGTATCCAGTCTTATAATCATTAAAGTATCATTGCTGTTATTCCTTAACTATTCCAGGTCGTATATTTACCGCCTGCGCCACCAGAGATTGGACATTCTCTATTGATATACCGACGAATACTCTTTGCCATAAAAGTAAATACTATTTCAATTCATAAATGTAATTAAGTGATTAAGTGCTTGCTCTACACACCATTGCTGTGTAGGAATAAATACATACTTCGACTTCGTACATTTGTGTTGGATCCGTTTCATCTACGTGAGAGTGTTTATCATAATATATTTATGCCGAGTACTGGGTGGCCGAATATAAAGTACAAAGGTAGTGGTAGTAAGTATCATATCTAGTAATACAGTCAGGGAATTGTACCCCTCAGTTACATAGGTAAAGGTACTGACTCTGTGTCTGTGGTTATAGAAGAGGTAGGTAAAGGTACTGACCCTGTGTCTGTGGTTATAGAAGAGGTAGGTAAAGGTACTCACTCTGTGTCTGTGTCTGTGAGGGTGAGTTCTGAGTCCGCCTCGCTGTCTCTGCTGTCCACCCAAGACGACACCAACCGACCTGTAACACAACAACAGACACACATAGTAGATTCACACACTGCCTAATTCGGTATGTCACAACACATACAGTACATAGAAACACACACACACACACATAGTAGATTCACACACACACACACACACACATAGTAGATTCACACACACACACACACACACACACACACACACACACACACACACACACACACACACACACACACACACACACACACACACACACACACACACACACACACACACACACACACACACACACACACACACACACACACACACACACACACACACACACACACACACACACACACACACACACAATCCAACCATGCATTGAGTGGATGCATATCAGTACATACAAGCCCAATGGACCGTGGGGTAACCCGAACCCAATGACCATGAAGGATCAGTCCCCAGGGTCATGTCCCGTTCCCAGGGCCTAACTGTCACAGCTGTCACGTCTTCAGGTATGTTCCGAGTAGGGCCGTCTTAAATACTTCCAAGCTTCGTTCGATGGGCATGGGATTCGAATATGAAAATAAAATTCGAATATATATAAAAAAATATATATATATTACCGTAGTAGTATGTGTTTTTGTTTTGTTTTTTTGTGCAAAATCAACTCTGCAATATAAAAAACATTTCAAAGCACTAGAAATTGCGAATATCTCCCGTTTGACCCATTTCTGAATCGTGCAACGTTTTCGGCATTTCTGAAGAATCCTCTCCGCCGAGATGAGGCTGCCTAGACCGCGGCGCGTCACATGTTGTAAACCCTGCTACATAAGAGTCCATGGCGGGAGAAGCTTGACACTAGTATCCATTAAAAATCCACTTTATTCTGCTTAAAGCTGTGACGTTCTGGTCACTGGGACCTTCATTCGACATGATGAAGTCGTCTTGACAAAGGTACCAGCAAATGAAAACATCACTGTTCTTCTAACTGGAATAAAGTGGATTTTTTTTTTATGGATAGAGTGTCGCTCTCCTTTCCTCACGGACTCTGCACTTACCTAAGCAGCACCTTTATTCCTTCACTGACGCATCGCCGTCGGTTGTGTGATAGTAAAGGGCTAACCTTCTGTATTGTCACAGTGAAAGGGTTAACCGGCTGTCGTGTGGCAGTGAAAGGGTTAACACGCCAACTTTTGAAAAATGCCAGTCAGTGGTCAGACACACATCCAGAGGGTGCTACTGCCGATATATCATCCACTCTGAGAGGGTGCTACTGCCGATATATCATCCACTCTGAGAGGGTGCTACTGCCGATATATCATCCACTCTGAGAGGGTGCTACTGCCGATATATCATCCACTCTGAGAGGGTGCTACTGCCGATATATCATCCACTCTGAGAGGGTGCTACTGCCGATATATCATCCACTCTGAGAGGGTGCTACTGCCGATATATCATCCAATCTGAGAGGGTGCTACTGCCGATATATCATCCACTCTGAGAGGGTGCTACTGCCGATATATCATCCCCTCTGAGAGGGTGCTACTGCCGATATATCATCCACTCTGAGAGGGTGCTACTGCCGATATATCCCCAAAAGTGTGAACCGGTTTGAATGCACTTGGTTTGAGAGCTGGGATCTGTCCTCCAGGTGATGCTTTAAATTAGGGATATTGGCATTAAAATGTGACATCGGAAATTATCGGTATTCAAAAAAAAATTATTTATATTTTTTTTTACATTTATTTAACCTTTATTTACCCAGGCAAGCAAGTAAGAACAAATTCAGATTTGATTTATTGTCAAAAGTATGCATAATGTTGTGTTAATTCCACGACAAGAGATATGTAATGTTAATTACCTGAAATGATTCCGTTTTGGGGGGGGGGGGGGGGGGGGGGCGCATATATCGGTATCGGTTGGTATCGGTTGATATCGGTATCGGAAATTATGAGTTGGACAATATCGGTATATCGGATATCGGTAAAAAAGCCAATATCGAACATCCCTACTTTACATACTTAATCAATAGTGTCTTTTTAAAAGCTCAAATCAAAACAAGTGTTATAACACAACATCTGATGAACCATAGACTCTGTCTAGGAGTATCTACAACTACACTAACACCTGGCAGGAAATACAAGGTCAGAATTCAGAATTACGGGTGAAATGCCCCTTTAACGAATGGTTGCTGTATGTACAAGCTGACATCTGGACGTTTTGTATGGTGGGAGTTAGGGGGTTAAGAGTCTCGCTCAAGGACACTTCGACATGCTGCCCCAGAAGGAGTGTGGGGAATAGAACCGGGAACCTTCCGATTACCAGACGACCGCTCTACCTCCTGAGCCACTGTCGCCGCCAAAATGCACAAAAATGAAGGTCAACATGCACACACACACACAGTCAGGTGCACACTAGGTAATGATCAGTTAATTCCCCAAATAATGTTGAATACACAAATGTGGCTGGGGGAACTGATTCACTCAGCATGAATGGACTATAGGTCAATAAAAACAATACACACAAAAAAAAACATTAAACAAATAATAAGAAAAATAATAAAAAATAAAATTTATTTAAATAAAAAATAAATTATTCACTTTTTCTCCCATTTTTCTATATTTTCTCCCATCCCAATTTCGTATCATCCAATTCAACCCTCCCCTGTCACGAACGCTGTTTCTTGCCTCCCACAAGCCGGCTGCAATGTGGACTAAGTCATACATAGCACAAGTCCCCTCCGGTACTTGAGGTAACAGCAGTCGCATCTTTTCACCTGCGCAGCTCGATCTCTCAGTGGCGAGGAGTAACGCGTGGGAGGCTCACACTGCCCCCGACACTTCCTGATTCTACTGCGCAGGCGCACCAACCGACCTGTAGGAGTCGCTGTCCACAACGCCAGATCCCCACCCATCAGTTTCCCACCCCCTAATACGGCCAATGTGTATTAGTACGGACGACCAGCTAAACTGAAAGCAATGTGGAGCGCTGGGCTCGAACAGGCAAGCCCAGCGTCTCCGTCATTCGTGGCGAGCGACTTGCCCACTACGCCACGTAGCCGCCCCAATTTTATTTAGATTAATTTAGATTATAATCGATTCTAACACATTAGAATCGATGCATTTCGATTAATCGATGCATCGTTACACCCCTAAACACACACGCTTACCGAGAGCCAGTTCGTCCTCCACCTCTCTCTGGCTGACTTCATCCTCCTCCTCCTCCTCCTCCTCCTCCTCCTCCTCCCGGTCTCTCCCAGCCTAGAGAGAGAAGAGCAGAGTCATCTTCCAGCTCCAACTGGCCACAAGTCACTGTGGAGGGAGGCGGGAGGAAAACACATCTAACAACACCCTTCTAGGGATGGGCATTTTAAATAAAATCCAGATCGATTGATCGCATGCTATACTAGAGTGATCGTGTATTACTCGAAAAGGGGGAAAAAAACGTTAAAAAAAGTAAAATGTTTGAATATATATATATATTTTTTTGTATTTATTTTTAAACTTAATTTTGTTCATTCACGTATATGTTTAAGGAAACCAACAAACAGTTATAATCGTACACATACATGTGAAACAAATATGTAAAAATATATATTTTTTTCCCCATAAAAATTATTAATAATTTAAGATCGATTTTTCTCATAGCTACGAGTAATCGATTAATCTATTACTCATGCCCATCCCCACACCCTTCATCTTCTGTATAATGAATGTTCATCCCGTCTGTAAAACACCTCATAACTACTGTCCTGTGGTGACCTCCTCCCTCTGAGACTCCTGTATCTCACCTCCTCATAACTAATGTCCTGTGGTGACCTCCTCCCACTGAGACTCCTATATCTCACCTCCTCATAACTAATGTCCTGTGGTGACCTCCTCCCTCTGAGACTCCTATATCTCACATCCTCATAACTACTGTCCTGTGGTGACCTCCTCCCTCTGAGACTCCTATATCTCACCTCCTCATAACTAATGTCCTGTGGTGACCTCCTCCCTCTGAGACTCCTGTATCTCACCTCCTCATAACTACTGTCCTGTGGTGACCTCCTCCCACTGAGACTCCTGTATCTCACCTCCTCATAACTAATGTCCTGTGGTGACCTCCTCCCTCTGAGACTCCTGTATCTCACCTCCTCATAACTACTGTCCTGTGGTGACCTCCTCCCTCTGAGACTCCTGTATCTCACCTCCTCATAACTACTGTCCTGTGGTGACCTCCTCCCACTGAGACTCCTGTATCTCACCTCCTCATAACTACTGTCCTGTGGTGACCTCCTCCCTCTGAGACTCCTGTATCTCACCTCCTCATAACTACTGTCCTGTGGTGACCTCCTCCCTCTGAGACTCCTGTATCTCACCTCCTCATAACTAATGTCCTGTGGTGACCTCCTCCCTCTGAGACTCCTATATCTCACCTCCTCATAACTAATGTCCTGTGGTGACCTCCTCCCACTGAGACTCCTGTATCTCACCTCCTCATAACTAATGTCCTGTGGTGACCTCCTCCCACTGAGACTCCTGTATCTCACCTCCTCATAACTACTGTCCTGTGGTGACCTCCTCCCTCTGAGACTCCTGTATCTCACCTCCTCATAACTAATGTCCTGTGGTGACCTCCTCCCTCTGAGACTCCTGTATCTCACCTCCTCATAACTAATGTCCTGTGGTGACCTCCTCCCTCTGAGACTCCTGTATCTCACCTCCTCATAACTACTGTCCTGTAACCTCCTCCCTCTGAGACTCCTATATCTCACCTCCTCATAACTAATGTCCTGTGGTGACCTCCTCCCACTGAGACTCCTGTATCTCACCTCCTCATAACTAATGTCCTGTGGTGACCTCCTCCCTCTGAGACTCCTGTATCTCACCTCCTCATAACTACTGTCCTGTAACCTCCTCCCTCTGAGACTCCTGTATCTCACCTCCTCATAACTACTGTCCTGTGGTGACCTCCTCCCTCTGAGACTCCTGTATCTCACCTCCTCATAACTACTGTCCTGTGGTGACCTCCTCCCTCTGAGACTCCTATATCTCACCTCCTCATAACTAATGTCCTGTGGTGACATCCTCCCTCTGAGACTCCTGTATCTCACCTCCTCATAACTAATGTCCTGTGGTGACCTCCTCCCTCTGAGACTCCTGTATCTCACCTCCTCATAACTACTGTCCTGTGGTGACCTCCTCCCTCTGAGACTCCTGTATCTCACCTCCTCATAACTACTGTCCTGTGGTGACCTCCTCCCTCTGAGACTCCTGTATCTCACCTCCTCATAACTACTGTCCTGTGGTGACCTCCTCCCTCTGAGACTCCTGTATCTCACCTCCTCATAACTACTGTCCTGTGGTGACCTCCTCCCTCTGAGACTCCTGTATCTCACCTCCTCATAACTACTGTCCTGTGGTGACCTCCTCCCTCTGAGACTCCTGTATCTCACCTCCTCATAACTACTGTCCTGTGGTGACCTCCTCCCTCTGAGACTCCTGTATCTCACCTCCTCATAACTACTGTCCTGTGGTGACCTCCTCCCTCTGAGACTCCTGTATCTCACCTCCTCATAACTACTGTCCTGTGGTGACCTCCTCCCTCTGAGACTCCTGTATCTCACCTCCTCATAACTACTGTCCTGTGGTGACCTCCTCCCTCTGAGACTCCTGTATCTCACCTCCTCATAACTAATGTCCTGTGGTGACCTCCTCCCTCTGAGACTCCTGTATCTCACCTCCTCATAACTAATGTCCTGTGGTGACCTCCTCCCTCTGAGACTCCTGTATCTCACCTCCTCATAACTAATGTCCTGTGGTGACCTCCTCCCTCTGAGACTCCTGTATCTCACCTCCTCATAACTACTGTCCTGTAACCTCCTCCCTCTGAGACTCCTGTATCTCACCTCCTCATAACTAATGTCCTGTGGTGACCTCCTCCCTCTGAGACTCCTGTATCTCACCTCCTCATAACTACTGTCCTGTGGTGACCTCCTCCCTCTGAGACTCCTGTATCTCACCTCCTCATAACTACTGTCCTGTGGTGACCTCCTCCCTCTGAGACTCCTGTATCTCACCTCCTCATAACTACTGTCCTGTGGTGACCTCCTCCCTCTGAGACTCCTGTATCTCACCTCCTCATAACTAATGTCCTGTGGTGACCTCCTCCCTCTGAGACTCCTGTATCTCACCTCCTCATAACTAATGTCCTGTGGTGACCTCCTCCCACTGAGACTCCTGTATCTCACCTCCTCATAACTAATGTCCTGTGGTGACCTCCTCCCTCTGAGACTCCTGTATCTCACCTCCTCATAACTACTGTCCTGTGGTGACCTCCTCCCTCTGAGACTCCTGTATCTCACCTCCTCATAACTACTGTCCTGTGGTAACCTCCTCCCTCTGAGACTCCTGTATCTCACCTCCTCATAACTAATGTCCTGTGGTGACCTCCTCCCTCTGAGACTCCTGTATCTCACCTCCTCATAACTACTGTCCTGTGGTGACCTCCTCCCTCTGAGACTCCTGTATCTCACCTCCTCATAACTAATGTCCTGTGGTGACCTCCTCCCTCTGAGACTCCTGTATCTCACCTCCTCATAACTAATGTCCTGTGGTGACCTCCTCCCTCTGAGACTCCTGTATCTCACCTCCTCATAACTAATGTCCTGTAACCTCCTCCCTCTGAGACTCCTGTATCTCACCTCCTCATAACTACTGTCCTGTAACCTCCTCCCTCTGAGACTCCTGTATCTCACCTCCTCATAACTAATGTCCTGTGGTAACCTCCTCCCTCTGAGACTCCTGTATCTCACCTCCTCATAACTACTGTCCTGTGGTGACCTCCTCCCACTGAGACTCCTGTATCTCACCTCCTCATAACTACTGTCCTGTGGTGACCTCCTCCCACTGAGACTCCTGTATCTCACCTCCTCATAACTACTGTCCTGTGGTGACCTCCTCCCTCTGAGACTCCTGTATCTCACCTCCTCATAACTACTGTCCTGTGGTGACCTCCTCCCTCTGAGACTCCTGTATCTCACCTCCTCATAACTAATGTCCTGTGGTGACCTCCTCCCTCTGAGACTCCTGTATCTCACCTCCTCATAACTAATGTCCTGTGGTGACCTCCTCCCTCTGAGACTCCTGTATCTCACCTCCTCATAACTACTGTCCTGTAACCTCCTCCCTCTGAGACTCCTGTATCTCACCTCCTCATAACTAATGTCCTGTGGTGACCTCCTCCCACTGAGACTCCTGTATCTCACCTCCTCATAACTAATGTCCTGTGGTGACCTCCTCCCTCTGAGACTCCTGTATCTCACCTCCTCATAACTAATGTCCTGTGGTGACCTCCTCCCACTGAGACTCCTGTATCTCACCTCCTCATAACTACTGTCCTGTGGTGACCTCCTCCCACTGAGACTCCTGTATCTCACCTCCTCATAACTACTGTCCTGTGGTGACCTCCTCCCTCTGAGACTCCTGTATCTCACCTCCTCATAACTACTGTCCTGTGGTGACCTCCTCCCTCTGAGACTCCTGTATCTCACCTCCTCATAACTAATGTCCTGTGGTGACCTCCTCCCTCTGAGACTCCTGTATCTCACCTCCTCATAACTAATGTCCTGTGGTGACCTCCTCCCTCTGAGACTCCTGTATCTCACCTCCTCATAACTACTGTCCTGTGGTGACCTCCTCCCTCTGAGACTCCTGTATCTCACCTCCTCATAACTAATGTCCTGTGGTGACCTCCTCCCTCTGAGACTCCTGTATCTCACCTCCTCATAACTACTGTCCTGTGGTGACCTCCTCCCACTGAGACTCCTGTATCTCACCTCCTCATAACTACTGTCCTGTGGTGACCTCCTCCCACTGAGACTCCTGTATCTCACCTCCTCATAACTAATGTCCTGTGGTGACCTCCTCCCTCTGAGACTCCTGTATCTCACCTCCTCATAACTAATGTCCTGTGGTGACCTCCTCCCTCTGAGACTCCTGTATCTCACCTCCTCATAACTAATGTCCTGTGGTGACCTCCTCCCTCTGAGACTCCTGTATCTCACCTCCTCATAACTAATGTCCTGTGGTGACCTCCTCCCTCTGAGACTCCTGTATCTCACCTCCTCATAACTAATGTCCTGTGGTGACCTCCTCCCTCTGAGACTCCTGTATCTCACCTCCTCATAACTAATGTCCTGTGGTGACCTCCTCCCTCTGAGACTCCTGTATCTCACCTCCTCATAACTAATGTCCTGTGGTAACCTCCTCCCTCTGAGACTCCTGTATCTCACCTCCTCATAACTAATGTCCTGTGGTGACCTCCTCCCTCTGAGACTCCTGTATCTCACCTCCTCATAACTAATGTCCTGTGGTGACCTCCTCCCACTGAGACTCCTGTATCTCACCTCCTCATAACTACTGTCCTGTGGTGACCTCCTCCCTCTGAGACTCCTGTATCTCACCTCCTCATAACTAATGTCCTGTAACCTCCTCCCTCTGAGACTCCTGTATCTCACCTCCTCATAACTAATGTCCTGTGGTGACCTCCTCCCTCTGAGACTCCTGTATCTCACCTCCTCATAACTACTGTCCTGTGGTGACCTCCTCCCTCTGAGACTCCTGTATCTCACCTCCTCATAACTACTGTCCTGTAACCTCCTCCCTCTGAGACTCCTGTATCTCACCTCCTCATAACTACTGTCCTGTAACCTCCTCCCTCTGAGACTCCTGTATCTCACCTCCTCATAACTAATGTCCTGAGGTGACCTCCTCCCTCTGAGACTCCTATATCTCACCTCCTCATAACTACTGTCCTGTGGTGACCTCCTCCCTCTGAGACTCCTGTATCTCACCTCCTCATAACTACTGTCCTGTGGTGACCTCCTCCCTCTGAGACTCCTGTATCTCACCTCCTCATAACTAATGTCCTGTGGTGACCTCCTCCCACTGAGACTCCTGTATCTCACCTCCTCATAACTAATGTCCTGTGGTGACCTCCTCCCTCTGAGACTCCTGTATCTCACCTCCTCATAACTAATGTCCTGTAACCTCCTCCCACTGAGACTCCTGTATCTCACCTCCTCATAACTAATGTCCTGTGGTGACCTCCTCCCTCTGAGACTCCTGTATCTCACCTCCTCATAACTACTGTCCTGTCGTCACCTCCTCCCACTGAGACTCACCTCCTCCGTTTCCCCGCGGAGGCTGGAGGGGGTGAGCAGCGGAGCAGGAGGTTGCATGGGCTCCAGCTCCTCCCACGACGGAGGGGCTTTCCTGGGGTAGGACCCTCCCCTCTCGCCCTCCTCCACCACCTCCACCACTTCCTTCCCCCCCTCCTCCTCCTCCTCCTCCTCCTCATCGTCGTCCACAGCCATCTCTCTGCCCTCCCCGGGTAGGAGGGGGCTGGGGGTGGTGGTCGGGGTCAGATCAACGAGGTTGGAGGTCAGAGGCGAGGCGTAGCGAGGGAGGCCCCCGTCCAGGATGAGCTCCGGCTCCTCCTCCTCCTCCTCCTCCTCTTCCTCCTCCTGCTCCTGCTCCTGTGCATGTCGTCGAAGGTCCTCTGGTAGGATGGAGCCGTCACCGAAACCCTGGGAGAGACACACATTAAAACACAAGAAGTCGAGGCTACCTATATAGAAGTGTGTAAACAGGAACATGTCCTTATGTCCAGGGACACAGTCATGATGCACCCTGAAAGTTCATTATATTGTTTACACTGCTTATTTTTTATTTTCTACTGTACTATAATGCTATTGCCTATATTTAAGTATCCTACTATTACCCTGCCCATACCTGTACCCCCCCCCCCCCCCTGCTGCTATGATGCCTGCATTTCCTCAAGGGGATCAATAAAGGAATATCTTGAACAGTACTGTATACTGTGGACAATTCCTTCCATGGCCTTTTGTTAACACCTTCCTGCCCCCTTCCTGTGCCCTCACCCCATCACCCCATCACCTGGTCAATCCCTTCCCCCGCCCCCTTCCTTTGTCAGGGATACAATTAAACTGAACTGAACTGACAAGAAAGTCAGGGAGCTCGACCCAATAGCATTGTATTGTATTTTTATCTTAGTACTTTTAT
The DNA here is from genome assembly GCF_963971535.1 of Notolepis coatsorum. Lineage (NCBI taxonomy): Eukaryota > Metazoa > Chordata > Actinopteri > Aulopiformes > Paralepididae > Notolepis > Notolepis coatsorum. The sequence goes on from NC_140167.1 coordinate 204,442,204, forward strand.
CATGTCTATTTTATTCTATTATTATTTGTATGTTTTTGCACAATCAAGGCGGGCATGGCCACTACATGTCTCGTGTATGTACTGTATGTGACAAATAAATCTCTTGAATCTTGAATTCTCCTGGCCAGAGAAAGTCCTCTTACTAAACCTCCTAAACTAACTTGTATTCGATTTACCATATTTTAACAAATACATGTGTATATATAAACCAAGATGATTTGATCACGCGCATAATTCATCTCTTAATCATAATGAATCCCACCACACTGTAAAGCCACTGGTGCAGGGGCCATGCATTCCTCTCCACAGGTCACAGACCCAGTCAGACACCAGGCTGAGTATCAGTATCAGTATCTGTATCTGGAGCTGGAGCTTTCCCACTAAAGCCCCAAACCAAGTCCCACGTGTCGTTTGTCAAGACAAAAGTAAACCCACTTCGATTTTGTGGATTTTTTCGACACAGAAAACGTGTTAATACATCTCTAATGGTACAAAATGGATTCCATCTCGATCATTGTTTGTCCAGGTGACCCCAAACGGAACGGCACCAAATCCATACACTGCTAATGGAGTGGACCTGGCTTCAGTACTCTGGAGAGAGTGGCGTCGGCGCGTCCCCGGTGGCAGGTATCGGTAAAGAAGGAACATAAATCTTCAGATACGAGGTTTTCCAGGAGACAGGCTAACGATACACGGCACATTGATCTGCATTGGAAAATATTAATTACAACACTTAGGGTAACTATCCAGTGGCAGTGCTTTCAAGTCGAGGGCTCGGTTCGCCTCTCACTTTAATTCGGGCCGGCTGGGAAGGGAGCCCACACGCGCCGCTGTATAATCAAGGTGAGACGCAAATCATAAAGCACGAGTAAAGTGCTCATAACACTAAGAGCGCATTCTGAAGAGAGTGATGTGTGTTGGCCATCGCCAGCCGGGCCACACTCGTACCCCTCGCTTTAAAAGATGCCATCGTTAAAATCCTGTGACTATTAACACATTGGGTGCCAACGACGAGAAATCTCGTTGTTGGCCGCCATGCGTTGAGTGCCAATGACGAGACATCTAGTTATTTAATCGTTATTTCTTTTATTAGCGATATCCATTCATTTTTCATCCATCCAGCCTCATGTTATCATTGGGACTGGCTCTGAGCTCGAAAATGGCAAATACCGCCCCCTATCGTCTCCCGGATGGTATTGCACCCATTGGAATGGAGTCGATGGGAATGCATCAGAAAAAAAATACTCCGGGCTCACATTTTACTTCTGAGGCATGTAACCTGAGACTATTGCATTCATTGATGGCACTGGAAGAAGCGTCGATTATGTGTTTCGAGGTATAACGTTGGATCAATAAACACGATCGATATTTGGAATGGCGATCAGGAATTGGATTAATCTTTTTGCAGAACATCTGATCTGAGGTAAGGACTTTATTTTACCAGTATTGGGTTAATCAGAGTTTTTTTTTCACAGCGTTCACAACGTGTCTCCTCTGTGTGTACAGTGTGTGCGTAACGTTAGCGCCAGGCACGGCATAGATAATAGATTTTTCAGCCCGCTTCTCTAGCGTGCATAAGTACACATATACTATCGATAATCTAGCGTTTATTTGAAAACGATTCATAAATCAGCCGGAAAATGACAACGTGTTGTGTGTATTCCAGTAAATGGCTATTACTGCAGAATCTTTTTTTCTTTCTAGAAATTTCCAAAACTATACTCGTATTCAAAACGGTATAAAAGGGAAATGTACTGATGAAAAAACAATCCGTTTTGTACATGTCGACTGCAAGCAAGTCATTGATAAGCGAGGAGTGTTTTAGACCCATAGCCATAATTTAAGATGTAGTTTAAGCATTCGCAATTGTGCTCGTCCTCTCATTGATTAGAGTGGTGGCAACCAAGCGATAATTCGTCATTCATCAATGGCAACCAATGTGTTAAGAGTGGAAGAACAATATGAGCCGGTAAAAATAAATAATCAAGAATCAAGAATCAAGAGGTTTATTTGTCACATACATACCAGGGCATACAGTGAAATGCGGGTGGTCATGCTCGCATTGATTGTGCAAAATACAATAATAAAAAGGAATAAAATAGGCATAGAAAAAATAAAATAGATAAGACACAAGATATGCATGGTAAAAAAAAGACATGCTAGGTTCCTGAGGTTGCCCGTTCAGAGCCAATCGTATAGCCCTGCTTGCAGCGTCCTCGAGAACCGCTCGAATGAACCATTCTGGAGATATGCGAAGGACAGACCTATAGCGCCACCAACAGGCCAAATTCGTAACATATTCAACACTGCCCTCCCCAGGTTCCTCAGCAATACACCAGCCAAGCGTGAAGTTGATCGGATGAACGGTTCTCGAGATATATAAAGGATAGACGCACAGTATAACGCCACTAGGGCTGACCTCGATTAGTGGAATAGTCGATAGATCGATCAAAAGGAGCCGTAGTCGACTGCCAACCTCTTAGTCGAATGCAAACCAATTATAAAAAAAGATAACTTTTTTTTAAATTTTATAAATCATTCTTTACAAAAGCAAAGAGGTCTACAAGCGTGGCTAACGCTAATGGCGCGCATACCAGCGAGGATAACTGCCTAAAAAAACAGGCACAGAGGCACTGAAAGAGGATTTCACACACTACACATATCAAGGTGTATCCATCAGTGGACCAATTGCATGCTTTCGCAGAGGACAAGAAGCCTTCAGTCGACTCCTTCAGACATTAAGCACCCCCCACAGCCCAAATGGAATGATCCCCCCCCCCCCCCCCCCCCAAATAGAAATAGAATACAGTCGACTATCGCCAAATTTCGGCCAATCAAATTCGACTATACAAATCCTTAGTCGGGGACAGGCCTACACGCCACCATCTGGCCAAATGCAGACAGACAGATACTTTTTGTAGTAGAGACCTTTATAGTTTTTATTTTTTTTTATTGAAAGTGATTTTTAAAGAGAACACAATCCACGCCTGGCAACTCAACAGAGCGACTGTAGGTTCCGTTTTCAAAAACGCTCCTTATCCCACGCGTCACCTCACGGAACAGGGGCCATTCTGGACACGCAGGGGGAATGTGCCTTTAATGCTAACTTAGTGAAAGTGCTCCATAACCAGTGCCATCCACTATATGTGACCTCTAAAAGCTAACGAGGCGCAGGCGTATAGCGAGAGGTCCGTGTCTGGTCAGGGGGCCGGCGTGACAAAGAATGATCCCACTAGCTCGCTGACATAGCTGGCCTGGTCTGCTTTATGGCGGACCATCAGAGCCTTGTGATGTGTGAAAAACGTCTGCGGCTCCGCGTGCTGCATATAAAGCAGGGGGGGGGCTGAAGTCATAAAGAAGCAATATGGAGGCTGGCTGGAGGATGTACAGTAGGAGGACATACAGTACTCTGCTTCAATCATACTGTGTGAGCTGGGCCTGCAACTACAGAGAGTCAAACTGTGGTTCATTTTAGCTGTGTCTGATAAGTCTGTGAATGTTACTAGCCAATTTGGCAGGAACTAATATATATATATATATATATATATATATATATATATATATATATATATATATATATATATATATATATATATATATATATATTAGGGATGTCCGATATTATCGGCCGACCGATATTATCGGCCGATATCGGCAGTAAAATGTGATATCGGAAAATATCGGTATCGGTAAAAGAATTTTTTTTTTTTTTTTTTTTTTACATTTATTTAACCTTTATTTACCCAGGCAAGCAAGTAAGAACCAATTCTTATTTTATTTATTGTCAAAAGTATGCATGTTGGTTTAATTCAACAACAAGAGATATGTAATGTTAATTTTTACTTTTTTAATTATCATATTTTGCACAGATAATGCTTACATTTAGAAAGCCTTTTGAATGCATCCAGTGAAATTATTAATTACCTGAAATTATTCTGTTTTTTTGGGGGGAAACCCTGCATATATCGGTATCGGTTGATATCGGTATCGGTATCGGTATCGAAATTAAGAGTTGGACAATATCGGAATATCGGTATCGGTAAAAAAGCCAATATCGAGCATCCCTAATATATATATATATATATATATATATATATATATATATATATGAACTATATGTACTAAATGGTTATCAATGAAACTGTTCACAACAAGGTCTGAGTATTCTCTTGAGTAACTGTTGTGTGGGTATATTTGTATCCCTGTTGTTCGTCTGTTCCATGTATCTTGTGTTCATGTAATCTTGATCTCCGTGTTCTCCAGTGTTTTGTATTGTGTTCCCTGTCCTGTGCCTTAGTTGTAGTTCCTTGTTTGACTTCCTGTAGTTCTTTGTTTGTTTCCCTCCCAGGTGTATCCATTTGTAAATCGGCCCACGTGTTTCTTGTTCTCGTCATCCCCTTGTGGATATCTGTGCTGTTCTCCCCTGTGTTCGGTGGCTGATCCTGTTCGCACAGTCCTGTCATTTGTTTGTTTGTTATCCTTTTATTTGATTCCTGCCCCCTCAAACCAGACGGTAATTATCATTAAAAAACCTTTTTGTTACTTTTGGCTACTGTTTCACATTATGTTCCATTGATACCAGGCGACGAGTATTCTATGTTAATCTTCTTTTTTTTTTTTACTTCATTTTTTAGCGTTTATTGCTTTTTCTGGTCAAGCATGACCGACAGAAACAGGTTGAATGGGATATAGATCGGGGGAAGACACTCTGAGAAAATACGGCGAGTCCGGGAGTCGAACTAGTGTACCCCAGATCCGTGACGAGCACGGTTGTCCCCGACGCCGAAATAGCGCCGAGATACGCGGTGAGCTACGGGAGCTCCCCCTATTGCATGTTAATCAATGGTAACGTAATAGTAACCATGTCATAGGGCTGGGCGATATAACGATAATGATCGCGATATATTTTAATAATCGATATCGGGAAAAAAATAACGATTTTTATATTTTTTTTTACCTGCAACAGGGCACTTTTAAAACCAGAGACAGTGGACAGACTTGTCTTTCTTGCCTGCAACTTAAAGTAATGGCTTTGCAAAGTCCAAATGACAATACTGACCAAATTGAGATTTATTTTGTTTGCTTTCTAATTTAAAATACAGTTTGAAACCATCTGTACACAGTAGGCTATGTGTGTTAGCAGAGCTAGTCTCCAGTCACGAGTCACGGTGGTTTGTCCACCAAAAAAGCGCCAAAAGATAGAAAAGAAACTAGCAGAGCCAGAACTGTTCAACTCCCCTGGAGCCACAGCCAGCAGAGAAGCCTGTTTACTTTCGCTTTCAAATCAGCTACAGCCTGAGAACTGGAGTGTGAGGGGATGTAACACTAAAGATGGCGGCAACGACAAAGAATTGCTGCAAAATAAACATACATCTGTTGTTAAAAAAATATATATATATATATATTTTTTTTTACTTAACAATATCGATAATATCAAATATCGAGTGATATGATATTGTTATCGATATCGTTATCGTGATATCATTTTTGGCCATATCGCCCAGCCCTATGTCATGATTTCTGGAAAGAGACATTGCCGTTTGGGTTTTTCAAATGCTTGAAGCACCACAAACCCTGTGACATTCAGCTCCATGGAGTGACGACAGACAGCAGACATCTCTACAGCAGATATCTCTACAGCAGACATCTCTACAGCAGATATCTCTACATCAGACATCTCTAGGGCAGACATCTCTACAGCAGACATCTCTACAGCAGACATCTCTACAGCAGACATCTCTACAGCAGACATCTCTACAGCAGACATCTCTACAGCAGATATCTCTACAGCAGATATCTCTACATCAGATATCTCTAGGGCAGACATCTCTACATCAGATATCTCTAGGGCAGACATCTCTACAGCAGACATCTCTACAGCAGACATCTCTAGGGCAGACATCTCTACATCAGACATCTCTACAGCAGACATCTCTACAGCAGACATCTCTATGGCAGACGTCTCTACAGCAGACATCTCTACAGCAGACATCTCTACAGCAGACATCTCTACAGCAGACATCTCTACAGCAGGTATTTCTACAGCAGGTATCTCTACAGCAGGTATCTCTACAGCAGACATCTCTGGCAGACATCTCTACAGTAGACATCTCTAGGGCAGACATCTCTAGGGCAGACATCTCTAAGGCAGACATCTCTAGGGCAGATTTCTCTAGGGGCAGATATCTCTAGGGCAGATATCTCTAGGGCACTAGGGCAGATATCTATAGGGCAGACATCTCTACGGCAGACATTTCTATGGCAGATATCTCTAGGGCACTAGGGCAGATATCTATAGGGCAGACATCTCTAGGGCAGACATCTCTAGGGCAGATATCTCTAGGGCACTAGGGCAGATATCTCTAGGGCAGACATCTCTAGGGCAGATATCTCTAGGGCAGACATCTCTAGGGCAGATATCTCTAGTGCAGACATCTCTAGGGCAGACATATCTAGTGCAGACATCTCTAGGGCAGATATCTCTAGGGCAGACATCTCTAGTGCAGACATCTCTAGGGCAGACATCTCTAGGGCAGATATCTCTAGGGCAGACATCTCTAGGGCAGATATCTCTAGTGCAGTCATCTCTAGGGCAGATATCTCTAGGGCAGACATCTCTAGTGCAGACATCTCTAGGGCAGACATCTCTAGGGCAGACATCTCTAGGGCAGACATCTCTAGGGCAGATATCTCTAGGGCAGATATCTCTAGGGCAGATATCTCTAGGGCAGATATCTCTAGGGCACTAGGGCAGATATCTATAGGGCAGACATCTCTACGGCAGACATTTCTATGGCAGATATCTCTAGGGCACTAGGGCAGATATCTATAGGGCAGACATCTCTAGGGCAGACATCTCTAGGGCAGATATCTCTAGGGCACTAGGGCAGATATCTCTAGGGCAGACATCTCTAGGGCAGATATCTCTAGGGCAGACATCTCTAGGGCAGATATCTCTAGTGCAGACATCTCTAGGGCAGACATATCTAGTGCAGACATCTCTAGGGCAGATATCTCTAGGGCAGACATCTCTAGTGCAGACATCTCTAGGGCAGACATCTCTAGGGCAGATATCTCTAGGGCAGACATCTCTAGGGCAGATATCTCTAGTGCAGTCATCTCTAGGGCAGATATCTCTAGGGCAGACATCTCTAGTGCAGACATCTCTAGGGCAGACATCTCTAGTGCAGACATCTCTAGGGCAGATATCTCTAGGGCAGACATCTCTAGTGCAGACATCTCTAGGGCAGACATCTCTAGGGCAGACATCTCTAGTGCAGACATCTCTAGGGCAGACATCTCTAGTGCAGACATCTCTAGGGCAGACATCTCTAGGGCAGATATCTCTACAGCAGACATCTCTAGTGCAGACATCTCTAGGGCAGACATCTCTAGGGCAGATATCTCTAGGGCAGACATCTCTAGGGCAGATATCTCTAGGGCAGATATCTCTAGGGCACTAGGGCATATATCTCTAGGGCAGACATCTCTAGTGCAGACATCTCTAGGGCAGACATCTCTAGGGCAGATATCTCTAGTGCAGACATCTCTAGGGCAGACATATCTAGTGCAGACATCTCTAGGGCAGATATCTCTAGGGCAGACATCTCTAGGGCAGACATCTCTAGTGCAGACATCTCTAGGGCAGACATCTCTAGTGCAGACATCTCTAGGGCAGACATCTCTAGGGCAGATATCTCTACAGCAGACATCTCTAGTGCAGACATCTCTAGGGCAGACATCTCTAGGGCAGATATCTCTAGGGCAGACATCTCTAGGGCAGATATCTCTAGGGCAGATATCTCTAGGGCACTAGGGCAGATATCTCTAGGGCAGACATCTCTAGGGCAGATATCTCTAGGGCAGACATCTCTAGGGCAGATATCTCTAGTGCAGACATCTCTAGGGCAGACATATCTAGTGCAGACATCTCTAGGGCAGATATCTCTAGGGCAGACATCTCTAGTGCAGACATCTCTAGGGCAGACATCTCTAGGGCAGATATCTCTAGGGCAGACATCTCTAGGGCAGATATCTCTAGTGCAGTCATCTCTAGGGCAGATATCTCTAGGGCAGACATCTCTAGTGCAGACATCTCTAGGGCAGACATCTCTAGTGCAGACATCTCTAGGGCAGATATCTCTAGGGCAGACATCTCTAGTGCAGACATCTCTAGGGCAGACATCTCTAGGGCAGACATCTCTAGTGCAGACATCTCTAGGGCAGACATCTCTAGTGCAGACATCTCTAGGGCAGACATCTCTAGGGCAGATATCTCTACAGCAGACATCTCTAGTGCAGACATCTCTAGGGCAGACATCTCTAGGGCAGATATCTCTAGGGCAGACATCTCTAGGGCAGATATCTCTAGGGCAGATATCTCTAGGGCACTAGGGCATATATCTCTAGGGCAGACATCTCTAGTGCAGACATCTCTAGGGCAGACATCTCTAGTGCAGACATCTCTAGGGCAGACATCTCTAGTGCAGACATCTCTAGTGCAGACATCTCTAGGGCAGATATCTCTAGGGCAGATATATCTAGGGCACTAGGGCAGATATCTCTAGTGCAGACATCTCTAGGGCAGACATCTCTAGGGCAGACATCTCTAGGGCAGACATCTCTAGGGCAGATATCTCTAGGGCAGACATCTCTAGGGCAGATATCTCTAGGGCAGATAGTTCCAATTTAAGGAGATATATATCCAGGTAAGAGGACAAATATGTTTGCTTTTATTTTGGGTGAACCGCCCCTTTCATTTTAAATGCTTGCCCAATAAACATCCCTTAAAAAAAATATAATGTTGATTGAGAGGGGGGGGGGGGGAATGTGGTTCTTATTAGAACAATTGACGCATCTCAAACCCTGCCCTCTTTTCTTGTTCCTCCAATCACAACCGTCACCGGGGGAAGCAACAGTTGTGATTGGAGGATCAAGAAAAGAGGGCGGGTTTGAGACGCATCCATTACGAGTGCAGCAAAGTGAAGGAAGGGCAGACCAGACAAGTGCAGAATTGATGAAAGTAGCACCGGCTCGGATACAACATGAAACCCCCGTGAGACTGGTATCGCTAGGTAGTGCTGCAACGATGACTAAGGCTCCTTCCCCGCGTGTCCTTAGAGCACCCCCCCTCCCCCTCCCACCACCACACCCCCCCCTGCAGACACACTTAAGAGAGATGCTCTTGGTTGAGCTGAGAGCGCACTTTACACCCAGCGCTCATCCAGCCGACTCAGCGCCTTTCTCCCCGAGAGGAGGGAGACCGGAGAGGAGAGAGAGAGAGAGAGAGAAGAGAGAGGGCAGAGCAACCCCCCCCCCCCGGCCAATTTACAGTGAAAAATGTGCCGAGTCGAAAATCTTAATGGCACAATTAGTCTCGTTTTTGGTAGATTTACTGCTGAGCACTTTGACTCGCGAGCCACCATTACATCTTGGCTAAAGAATTTCCAAGGGTAATATGGAGGTGGTCAAAATGAGAGAAAGTAGAGAAGTGAAGAAAAGAGAGAGAAAGAGGGAGTGAGACATAAAGAAAGAGCGAGAGGGGGAGATAGAAAGAGAGAGAGATATTGCATACTCGCATAAAGTGGGGCCACTTGTCCCCACTGTCTGTTGGCTAATGACTAGGCGTGTTGGGTCATTTGTCAAAATGCTAAACGCTTAAAAAAGTCTAAACGTGGAAGAAAACTTCTACTCCGATCCAAAAGGAGGGCACCTTAGCAATTAACACCAGGAGTGGCGCTCGTTCTGTTCCCTCTCGTTCAGGAAGTTGTGTACTTCTTGGAGCGCTAACGTCTTTGCGAGCCTGGGTACGCTAGCCTCATAGCATAATTGCCTAAGTAATTTTTCAAGACTTTCGGAAAAGACGAAAAAACAAATTTTCGCACAAGTCACACGAGTGAGTTAGGCAGAAAGGGATTTGTAACATAACAAGGTTCTGATTGGCTGAGGACACAGTCACTAAGCCAGGGTGGTGCAGCAGTGTGAGGAGAGTAGAGTTAGGCAGAAATATCAATTTGGCCCAAAAATTACTTAGGCCATTAAGCCATGAGGCTATACAATAGATGTCGGGGACAATACGTTACTAACAGGCAACAGGCTTTGCTTCATGCGAGACTAAAGTGAGGGTTAAACGAGAGAAGAACAGATTTGTGCCTAGTAACATTTCATGAATGAGGCCCATTGATTTTACCCAGAGGAGAAATATTACAATATGAGGAGTGGTTTGACTTTCACATGCAGGATTTGTGTGTGTTTGTGCATGTGTGTGTGTGTATGTTTTACCTTGGGTACGGGTAGGAGTGTGTTGATGAGAGACATGGACATTGTCTCATCCCTGTTGCCATCCACTTGTCCCTCCGTGGTCGCCGCGCTGTTTCCCAATCGCCTCCCCTCTGCCCCCTCCATCTACACACACAGTGGAAATGGTGCATTTATATAACAGCTTTTATCCAAAGCGCTTTACAATTTGGTCCTCACATTCACCCATTCACTCACACATGCAAACACCGACGGCAGAGCCAACCATCCAAGGTGCCAACCAGCTCATCGGGAGCAACTAGTGTCTTGCTCAAGGACACTTCGTTCGACACGCTGCCCGGGAATCAAACCGGGAACCTCCAGATTACCAGATGACTGCTCTACCTCCCAAGTCACTGTCCCTGCCCACTGCCCACTTTGACAACCTAGGATGGCTTAGAGTAGACGACAGAGTACAGCAACTTGCAATGGGCCTGGTCTACAAGATACACTACACGACCAAGGTACCCATGTACATGTCAAAATACTTCCCAAAGGTCAGTGAATACCACGATCACAACGCCAGAGGGAGCTCCACAAATCATGTTAAACCCAGATTCGGCTCAAACAAGGGACTAAACACGTTTCGCAATTATGCCACATCAATGTGGAACGCCCTACCCAAAGCTGTAAACTACCCACTTTCAAAAACACTCAAAGAACACCTACGGGAGACTGCAATTCGAAACTGGCCCCTACAAATGTCCTAACCCAGTTGTACAGTAAATGACCAAGTATGGCTTTGTCAGTATTCCAATGTACAGTGTACAGTGTCCCCCACCCACCCCCTACCCAACCCCCCCCCACCCCCCCCCCCCCACCTCTCCAATGTACAGCCCCCCACCCCCCCCCCCCCACCCAACCCCACCCCACCTACCCAACCTCCTCCAATGTACAGTTTCTACGTCAAATGTATATACACTCTTTTTCTGGACACTTTTTGTATCACAAACAGTACTGTATTTGAAAATCTGGTATGTCATAAATGTATAGATGTAGCAGTACTGTCTATCTGTATGTCGTGTGTGTCATATATGTTATGATGAATTGAAAATGGGGGACCCTGATGTAAACATGACGAAAGTCTTTCTCTGGTCTGCATCCCCTTAACAATTGTATGTATTGAGCTGTACTGTACTGTACCCATTCTGCAATCTGTTAATAAAGTTTTCAATCAATCAATCAAAACTGTCGCCCCCAGTAGAGACAGCATTTTACTTTATGTATCTGGAACTGCCATTGTGGTTATGAAGTATCATTAAAGTGAAAAAGTCTCCTTACACTTAGCTCCATATAAGGGTATGTACAGTACTAGTCACATTACTTGCCCATCGCTCCACCAGTGTATGCTTTAAAAAAATTTGTATATAGAAATGTTAACTCATTGGACGCCATGGACTTGAGCATCTTTTGTTCCTACCACGACAACGCTCTAAGAGATAGGAATAAGTGGCGGTGTTTGCAGGGCTATATCTATATTCTATATTATAGCTATTGAAGGAAATAGGTTTTTCAATGTGTATATAGTGTTAAATATTGGTGGATGACAGCATCTACTTATAGCCAGGTCAGAGAGGTAGAGGTGGTGGAGGAGGAGGTCAGAGAGGTAGAAGAGGTGGTGGAGGAGGACGACAGAGAGTCAGTTCTATGTCTCCACGGTGGCAAGCAGAGCCCAGTTTGTACCATAAACAACTAGATAAGCACTGAGCAGGCAGAACTATGGAGAGGTTGACATCAATAGAACGGACGTTTAGTGTGTGTTAAAGGTGAACTGCAGTTGTCATGACAGCGTGTCACATAGCAACGAGAAAAGGGGCCGGGCCTGTCGTTGCTATGGCGAGAATAATATAATGTGAGTTTCTTCCGGGTGGAAGTTATTCAGATTCGACGCACAGACGAGAAGAGCTTGATCAGAGACTTTGAACCGAGGGGTGGAGGGGAGGACTGAAGTGCCACGACGACAGGGAAGGCTTTTGGGATAACAGCTAGGCTGCGACGACCACCGAGCGGGGTGAAAGGAGAAATCCATTAGGATAATGAATTTAGTTTCTTCCAAATACTTTCCAAGGACAATACAGAACTGGTTTACATCTGATGACGAGGCTTTGTTTATGGAATAAACAACGTTTTTCCAAGAAAGGTATCAGGCTGCCAGTGTCGAATTCTTATGATTACGGATTGCATTAAAGGGGAATGACAAAGATTGTACAGCCAGTATGAGAAGGCTGACGTCGGATAGAGAAATAAACACAATGCAGGAACTACACGAACACAGATGAAGAGGTGATAAGTGGCTGATTATTATCAAAATCCAACACTATGGATACAATACTATGGCCCATTTGACATCAACTATCTATCGTTCAATATGTGAAAAATAATAAAATGTTTCATCCATACGTTCGCGTTATACCGTGGTGAATATAAGTATAGTTTTAGAGTGATCCTGTCTAATCCCAGAAAACGATGATATGCAGCAATACGTGCATTTCACTAAAAGCGTTGGCGTTTTTTTTGCCTGGACACGCTACTATTTCCAAATCAAATGTATATAATAGGTATTATGTTTCATCATGAATGCATGATGAAATTTGCATTTTTATGCTTTGATCGTCACCAACGGCATACGTTGTGGAGTAACGTTACACACACACGTTGCGATCGATGTGAAATCATGGTTGGATCAAAGCAGGATTGATATAATTTAGTCCTTACCTTCACTAGGAGGTACCCCAAAAAGAATATTCCAATTGTCTGATCGCGAGTCCCAGTATTGGTGTCCATCGTGTCGCCAACATAATCCACCACAACAGATGCATCGGGGGCATTTGATGCTTCTCAATGCGATCAGGATAACCACTCGACTCGCCTGACAAAGAAAACTGCGCCCGGAGACATTTGAACGTAACACAGGCCAAGATATAAGGTTTCAAAGGGTGCTCGATGCCACCTGAGATGATGCGGCCGGTATTGCACTTTGGCGATCTGAGGACGACTCCTCATGTTAACCCCGAGTCTGTGTGCCTGTAATGAATAGAAATATAGAATAAAATAAATAACGATGAAAACCCGATTATACTCACTGTGCCGCCTAGACTCCTTACATTATTGTGCATTGTAAATGAGGGCTATTTCATTTTATTGAACAATTGTATTGCACTGCACTATTTCACCATAGAATGAAACCGTAAACAAAGAGGCCTATTGGGATGTTAGATCCTAATGTGAAAAATGTGATTTGCCTCACCGTGTCCATGTTATGCTTGTTTTATGTCTGCACTTTATGCATTGATCATCTGTAAATTTTTTGCTCGTTTTATGCCCGTCTTTTTTACTGCGTGAAGCACTTTGAGCTGCAATTCTTGTATGAAAGGTGAGTTTATATAATTAAAATCCAGTTCGTTTATTTTCGCATATCAGTGTCCACATTTATCAAATTTAAAAACATGTATTGTATATGTCTAGGCAGCAGAAGTACAGCAGCAGTGCAGAGTAGCTTAAGTTTCACTTTCACTTTGAGAGTAGATTTTACTTCACGTGGAGCAGAGAAAGAAAGAAGAACATCAGGGGCGACAGTGGCTCAGAGCAGTTGCCTGGTGATCGTAAAGGATCCCGCTTCGATTCCCAGTCCTCGCGGGCAGCGTGTCGACGTGTCCTTGAGCAAGACACTTAACCCCTAACTGCTCCCGATGAGCAGGTCGGCACCTTGCTCCACCGTGAATGTGGGAGTGAACGGGTGAATGCGTTGGATAACAGCGCTATACAGACGCACCATGTACCACTTACTGGAACCCATTCAGAGCTCAAATGCGACGGGTAAAGCAGAAGTAGAAGAAGAGGTAGCAGAAACTCTTATACAAGCAAAAGACACACAACCCGCTGGATGTTTATTCACTTTTATTGAGATGGTGAGAAAAGGAATACTTGTGTGAGCCGCCTAAGAGTTTAATGGCCTGGAAAACCCAGTTAGGCTGCTGCCAACTCCTCCAAAAACCAGAGACACTGATCTAGTACACGGCCGGGTGTCTGGAAAGTTAGTCTTGGGTAGTGATCAATCGCTCCTTAAGAATCCCGCACCCATCCATTATAGGAAAATAACACTCAATTTGAGAATCCACATAGGTTACCGTGGCCAACCACAGTCCCGACCATACGAAATCCTGTCAGCGAATAGGAACAAGCCTCTACCACATCCAACGGCCAGACAGCCAAGACCCTAATCTGTCATGTCATCGAGCGTTTTGGAAGCGGCTCCGCTGGCAGGGAACGGCAGACTGACTTTGTGTAAAGCCTCACCGTGCTTCCTGAGCTCCCCCGTCCACATGTACTTTATATCCTCTTATAGGAGCACCGCCGGTCACTTCAGAGGCAGAGCGGGGTGGACCCTGAGCTCCCAAGATCCGTACCTGGCAGCCGTCACAGTCACCTTGGTTCATGTGATCTCACAAGGGCTGTACATTCATACGCTATGACATCACAGGCCTTTGATTCCACTTGATGTATATATCGCTATACCACATGTGCAGCAAAAAGGAACACAGGCCATAGACGTGAACAGAGACCAAACGGTTTCTCCCGGTCACTCGGGTACAGCCTGGTGGTGATGCTGGAGTGCCTCCAAGAAAGTCAGTGTGATAGATGTTTTTTATTTTTTTACCCCCGATCTTCTGAAGTTGTTAATTTTGTTTGATTCTGGTCCAATCTTCTAGTGCGCCTCCATCCACACATCACTTGGTTTATCTGGAAGCTCATAGATAGACTAGGGACGGCACCGATCCGATACTCAGTATCGGTATCGGGCCGCTAATGGTCAAATTCACGGGATCGGATATCGGAAAAACAGGAAGTATTTTCCGATCCGATACATGCCGGTAAAACGTCCCATTGCGTCAACAGTAGTAGCGCGTAACAACGTTAGCTAAACGTGAGCGCCGCGGGCATGTCAGCTGTGTGGAGTTATTTTAAGCTCAAAGAAAAAAAAGGCAAAACAGCCCGTGGTGTTATGTTAATGTGTGCTATCTTGAGGGTGTGCAGTTAGAGACCATTGACCGGAGGGGCTGCACAATATGCCAGGTCGAGGGCCTTGGAAGTGGATTCGTGCGGCGATGGAGAGCCAGTGCAGCTCTGTAAGAAGTGGGGTAACATGGGCTGACTTTGGTAGGTTTGAGATCAGGCGGGCCGCTGCGTTCTGAATGCGTTGAAGAGGCTCGGTGGCGCTGGTCAGAGGGAACAGAGAGACCGTTACAAATGTAACCACAGTTCTCTCATGGAACAAGAGATGCCATTTATCAAGTTTAAATCATTAAATGAGTGATTCATTGTTTGCACGGTATCTATACTTTTTTAAGTTTTGTTTTTAAAGGTATTGATTTTGGCACCATTTAGGACCCGGCGTCGTTTTAAAGTATCCGTTTTTGCACTGGAATTTAAATAAATTCCAACGATACCCCACCCTATTTTACTGTGTATTGTCCATCTGCATTTCATGCAGGGTTCTGTACATCTTTAAATCATATGCGTTGATCTGTAACGAGAGAGCTGGTTATGTTGCCGGTTGTGTTACCACCAAATAACCCAGTCAAACTCAGTCATTCAATTAAATGTACGTTACAAAAAAAAAAAAAAAAGCAATCATGACTGTGATTCTCTAATCAATCAGCGTGTGTTCAATAACACTTAAACTTTATTGATTTTGCTCTCTAAGATAGAACAACGGGCGGTATACGCTTTACAGAAATGACCACCCACTTCCTTTGGTTTCAATCAATCTCCCCTCCTCCGTGTGGTGCGGCACTGCTTACGTACCACCAGAGGCTTGCGGATGCCCAGGCGGGCGGTGCCCGGCTTGGCCGCCTTGAGAACGTCCACGGCCTCCGCCAGGCTGAGGCTGTCCAGCTGGGCGTGGTTGACGGAGACCAGCTGGTCCCCGGGCAGCAGACCTCCCTGCCTCTCCGCAGCCCCGCCGGGAACCAGGGAGCGGATCACCATCACACAGCGGCCGGCATCCACCGGATCCTGGACACGCAGGCAGGGGGAGACAGAGACCAGAGGAAGAGGAGGAGGAGAGAGAGAGAGAGAGAGAGAGAGAGAGAGAGAGAGAAGAGGGAGGGGGGTAGAGGGAAAGGAGGGATAGAAGGAGACGAGAGGGGGGAGGGGGTAAAACACATGTTTAGAGAAGCTGTGGACACACATGTACTACACTGTACTCGCAAGCAGACACACACTGACACACCTACACTGTACTCACAAGCAGACACACACTGACACAACTACACTGTACTTACAAGCAGACACACACTGACACAACTACACTGTACTTACAAGCAGACACACACTGACACAACTACACTGTACTCACAAGCAGACACACACCGACAGAACAACACTGTACTCTCGAGCAGACACACACTGACACAACTACACTGTACTTACAAGCAGACACACACTGACACAACTACACTGTACTTACAAGCAGACACACACTGACACAACTACACTGTACTTACAAGCAGACACACACTGACACAACTACACTGTACTCACAAGCAGATACACACCGACACAACTACACTGTACTTACAAGCAGACACACACCGACAGAACAACACTGTACTCTCGAGCAGACACACTGACACAACTACACTGTACTTACAAGCAGACACACACTGACACAACTACACTGTACTTACAAGCAGACACACACTGACACAACTACACTGTACTTACAAGCAGACACACACTGTCACAACTACACTGTACTCTCGAGCAGACACACACCGACAGAACAACACTGTACTCACAAGCAGACACACACTGACACAACTACACTGTACTCTCGAGCAGACACACACCGACAGAACAACACTGTACTCACAAGCAGACACACACTGACACAACTACACTGTACTCTCAAGCAGACACACACCGACAGAACAACACTGTACTCACAAGCAGACACACACTGACACAACTACACTGTACTCTCGAGCAGACACACACCGACAGAACAACACTGTACTCACAAGCAGACACACACTGACACAACTACACTGTACTCTCGAGCAGACACACACTGACACAACTACACTGTACTCTCAAGCAGACACACACTGTCACAACTACACTGTACTCTCGAGCAGACACACACTGACACAACTACACTGTACTCACAAGCAGATACACACCGACAGAACAACACTGTACTCTCGAGCAGACACACACTGACACAACTACACTGTACTTACAAGCAGACACACACCGACACAACTACACTGTACTTACAAGCAGACACACACCGACAGAACAACACTGTACTCACAAGCAGATACACACCGACAGAACAACACTGCACACAAAAGCAGAACCCAGCTACCTAAATTAAATGCTACTACAAGATTTCTTAGAGAACGCTCCAATTTCTGTCCTGAACCCCTACAGCAGCTGACCTTTGAGCCCAAAAGGTCCCACAAGGCCTGCTTATCATACGACTGTACTGAAAAGCAACACCAACTTTTCTTTTGGATATTTTCTCCTAGGAATATGGCATAGTTGCGATATCCACATCATCTTTTAGAAGATATTTTTGGCTAAATGTGGTGAGGCAATAATGGGTATGAAAGCCATCTCCGACTAGAGATACAAGACTTGGGGTTTTCATCTGATACAAAAATCCTACGTGAAAATATGTGCAAAATTCTCCTGTACACCTTTAACTCATTGGCTGCCAGCTATTAACCTTATCCTGTGGTAGCTACTGCCACGCTGTAAACGATGGGAGTTAGTCACCTTGTTTGTATTCTATATTATAGCCATGGATACAATACTATAGTCATTTGACATTGAGTTTCTTCCAGTCAAGATGCAAAAAAAAGAAACATTTTCCATACATACGTTCTCGTGTTATACCGTGGTGAATATAAGTATGGTTTTAGAGCGGTCTAGGGTAATTCATGAAATGCTGAGTTATAGCCCTACACATCAATTCCATTGTAGACGCTGCCGTTTCGTGCCTGAACGCGCTATTGTTCCGGAATCAAATCTACGATATAGGTATTATTTTCCATCATGAATGCATGAAAGGAGAGGGGGGGGGGGGGTCGTTTCTGATTATTTGATTGTCAGTAACGGCATTCTCATTGAACACTAAAAACGTTTATCAGCCCGATCGGTACAAAAGCATTGCAGGATCAAGCTAAAATTGACGTCAAATCGCCCGTACCTGTGGCCGGGAGTAATCCAAAAAGAATATTCCAATTGTTTGATCGCCATCTGGTATATCCAATGGCCATTTGCTCGATGGCATAATCTACCATAACATATGGATCGGGCATATTTGACGGGCTTCAATGTAACCGGGACAACCGTTCGCCTCGCCCCCAAGACCTGGGGCCATCCCACAGCCCAGGATACAATGTTAGAAAGGGTGCTCGATACCGCCGTCTAGCGTGATGCGGCCGGTATTGCACCTAGGCATTCTCAATGCGATTCCCAATGATAACCCTGAGTCACTGGGCCTGTAATGAATATAAATAATGAATAAAAGAAATAACGATCAAATAACGAGTATACTCGTTGTTGGCGTTCAGCGATTGGCGGCCAATAATGAGTATAATCGCCGTTGGCGGGGAATGAGTTAATTAAAGATGAATGAAGGGGGGTTGATTTTTTATTCAACTATAACAAGGACCCAGTGTCATCGACGCGAAGCCTTCTCACATAGATTGAAGTCCCACAACATGCCCTTTGAAACGGGCATGAAACTAAACTATGAGACTACTGTGATAATCCTTTATTTCCATGACTTTTGAGCTACTAAATGTAAACAGGACTCAGGATGCAGACATGCAGTTGTACTAACGTTACTGTGATAAGCCATTCTTTCCATGAGCTTCATGGTGTGAACTGCCGTTGACGTCAACATAATGCTTGCAGGACGCCACTAGGGGGCAGAGTGGCTAAGTGTGAGTGAATGAATGAATAAATAATAATAATAATAATAATAATAATAATAATAATAATAATAACTATTTGTATAGCACTTTTCATACAGAAATTGCAGTTCAAAGTGCTTCACAGTAGTAAAAAATACAGGCATAAGCGAGCATAAAAAAGATAGAGAGGTAGCAAGGTGAGGTAAATCACAGTTTTTCACATTAGGATCTAGCATCCCAATAGGCCTTTCTGTTTACGGTTTCATTCAGTAATAATAAAACAAATGAAATAGAATAGATGGAGTAAAAAGGTGCGGTTTGATTCCGTTTAAAAATAGGCTAAAAATTATAAAAATAGAACAACAGAGCAGTGCATCGCTCTCAACACTGTGTGAGTTTCTTTACAAAGACATACAGTTCTAAATCACCTTATAGAACAACAGAGCAGTGCGTGTCGCTCACAACTTTGAGAATGAACGAGTGACTGACTGCGTCGATGAGTGAGTTAGTGACGCTGCCGGCCACAGAGGTGCTCTGCATCTAGAAGCAGACGAGCCCGGTCACACAGATGGAGAGACAGCGTCCATCAAGGCTCTTCTCTTATTGCCTCAGTCTCTATCCTTCACTCAGGCCGTGACA
Organism: Notolepis coatsorum; assembly: GCF_963971535.1. Taxonomy (NCBI): domain Eukaryota; kingdom Metazoa; phylum Chordata; class Actinopteri; order Aulopiformes; family Paralepididae; genus Notolepis; species Notolepis coatsorum. The sequence goes on from NC_140167.1 coordinate 204,462,069, forward strand.
GCCTTTGATGAGTCGCCACGCTAACAGGAAGCACTTTGGCAGCGCCGGCCGATCACGTGCTCCCAGGCCTCCCATAAAGGGAGAGAGTAGAGAAGAGAGAGTGTACCGACGGAGGGAGAGAGAGAATGAAACGAGACTCTTGAAGCGGGGGGCCGTAGTGAAGTGAAGATTTGCGACAGAGGTACTGGGTTGACTGAGGTGAGGCAATTGTGAAAAGTCTTTTCAGAGGTAAGGCAGGGGGCATACTGTATATTATGGACTCAGAGGTAAGACAGGGGGCATACTGTATATTATGGACTCAGAGGTGAGGCAGGGGGCATACTGTATATTATGGACTCAGAGGTGAGGCAGGGGGCATACTGTATATTATGGACTCAGAGGTAAGACAGGGGGCATACTGTATATTATGGAGGTAAGACAGCAGGGGGCATACTGTATATTATGGACTCAGGTGAGGCAGGGGGCATACTGTATATTATGGACTCAGAGGTAAGACAGCAGGGGGCATACTGTATATTATGGACTCAGAGGTGAGGCAGGGGGCATACTGTATATTATGGACTCAGAGGTGAGGCAGGGGGCATACTGTATATTATGGACTCAGAGGTAAGACAGCAGGGGGCATACTGTATATTATGGACTCAGAGGTAAGACAGGGGGCATACTGTATATTATGGACTCAGAGGTGAGGCAGGGGGCATACTGTATATTATGGACTCAGAGGTGAGGCAGGGGGCATACTGTATATTATGGACTCAGAGGTGAGGCAGGGGGCATACTGTATATTATGGACTCAGAGGTGAGGCAGGGGGCATACTGTATATTATGGACTCAGAGGTGAGGCAGGGGGCATACTGTATATTATGGACTCAGAGGTGAGGCAGGGGGCATACTGTATATTATGGACTCAGAGGTAAGACAGGGGGCATACTGTATATTATGGAGGTAAGACAGCAGGGGGCATACTGTATATTATGGACTCAGGTGAGGCAGGGGGCATACTGTATATTATGGACTCAGAGGTAAGACAGCAGGGGGCATACTGTATATTATGGACTCAGAGGTGAGGCAGGGGGCATACTGTATATTATGGACTCAGAGGTGAGGCAGGGGGCATACTGTATATTATGGACTCAGAGGTAAGACAGCAGGGGGCATACTGTATATTATGGACTCAGAGGTAAGACAGGGGGCATACTGTATATTATGGACTCAGAGGTGAGGCAGGGGGCATACTGTATATTATGGACTCAGAGGTGAGGCAGGGGGCATACTGTATATTATGGACTCAGAGGTGAGGCAGGGGGCATACTGTATATTATGGACTCAGAGGTGAGGCAGGGGGCATACTGTATATTATGGACTCAGAGGTGAGGCAGGGGGCATACTGTATATTATGGACTCAGAGGTAAGACAGCAGGGGGCATACTGTATATTATGGACTCAGAGGTGAGGCAGGGGGCATACTGTATATTATGGACTCAGAGGTGAGGCAGGGGGCATACTGTATATTATGGACTCAGAGGTGAGGCAGGGGGCATACTGTATATTATGGACTCAGAGGTAAGGCAGGGGGCATACTGTATATTATGGACTCAGAGGTGAGGCAGGGGGCATACTGTATATTATGGACTCAGAGGTAAGACAGCAGGGGGCATACTGTATATTATGGACTCAGAGGTGAGGCAGGGGGCATACTGTATATTATGGACTCAGAGGTGAGGCAGGGGGCATACTGTATATTATGGACTCAGAGGTGAGGCAGGGGGCATACTGTATATTATGGACTCAGAGGTGAGGCAGGGGGCATACTGTATATTATGGACTCAGAGGTGAGGCAGGGGGCATACTGTATATTATGGACTCAGAGGTAAGACAGGGGGCATACTGTATATTATGGACTCAGAGGTGAGGCAGGGGGCATACTGTATATTATGGACTCAGAGGTGAGGCAGGGGGCATACTGTATATTATGGACTCAGAGGTGAGGCAGGGGGCATACTGTATATTATGGACTCAGAGGCATCAATCTCAGTCAGAGAGGACCCTGCAGAGCGTCGAGTTCTCTGTACACTTAGTGATGTTAGTCTACGTCCGCTCGCTGTCAGCTGCACATTTCTAGTTCCCCCCCCCCCCCCCCCCCCCCCCCCACGGCATAGAGTCAAACCTATGAACAGAATAGTTTTAGATTAGATTAGAAGATATGACTCTTACAACTGAGTAACAATGTTCATCAAACAGTGCTGAAACTTGGGTGCTGCAGTGATGAGTGCATAGTAGTAAACAGTGGCGAATATTCATGGAGGCCAAGGGAAGCCAAGCTTCCCCAAAAATATAAACAGTAAAAAAAAAAATAATAATAATATATATATATATTTTTTTTTTATAGTTTACAATAATAAAAAATCATTGTTTTTCATCTCTGTGTTATAATAATGTTCTCCCTCCTGGAGAAATTAACCGAATGAGCGAAACTGCGCCCACTCTCTCTAACACTGTCACTGTGGCCCATACTCACAGATAAAGCTGGGAACGAGGTTAGGACGCTAGGCCGTATTTTTTTGTTTATTCATCCTATTGCTTAATTATTAGCCAATAAGATTCGAGCTGGGTTGGGCTTAGCTCCTAAGCCTTAACACGGCCCAGCTTGGTTCTCTAGGTAGGGGAATATATGCTAATTTTGTGTCTGGCCAATCAAATCACATTAAAAGCAAACGTGACCAAACGTCTTCGCCTCGCGGGCACTTTGGAATATGTAATGAAGCATATAGCACTTTATTAGCAACTTATTTTTCGCCGGCGGGACCTTTACTGAGGACCAGCACAGCACACCACTGTGGATATTATGATTTAACAAATCTATCTGTCCAGGAGGAGGACCACATTATTGGCCAGGTAAGCAGCCTACATAGGCTAGCTTGGTTTCTAAACTAACGTGACCAAGCTAGCTTGGTTGTAGCCCCTTTCGTGACTGCGATGCAAGCCAGGGGCTCGAATACGCAGTCACTTATTTCTCCGTAGTAGCCAGGTTAATTTGCACCACCAAGTACTGCTTAAAAGCTAGCGGTGGGTCCAAAATATATCAGATATAAATTTCAAAGGTACCCAGCGTTCCATTAGGGTTTCACACACACACGCGGCGGGGTTTGAAAGCTTGGCGTTGCTAATAAACATTTTAAATAATTTTTATAAACGAGTAAAAAAAACACTGAGCTAGCCTTTGCTAAAATGGCTGCTTCCGCATTTTACAGTAGGAGCGCTGTGATTGCTGGGCGCACCAGACACGTGACAAAGCAGCCAGCAATCACAGCACGTAAGTTTCACCACGGACATATGGACCTGTGATGTTTGTTTGGTTTATTTAATTCTTTTTGAGGCGTGCTGTCCTATAAATACCAAGTAATAGTTGTTTCATGGACCAAGACCACAACAGTCTCCTCTCCTATAGCGTCAAATGCTTTATCTGCTGACAAAGCACAATACCTGTTGGTTTTTAGTTCACTCATTGTTCAGGGAAACACATTGTTAATGACATTGACGGATTGTGAATTTTGTGATTGACTCAAATTATATTTATTTGGAAAAATAAATAGTCACTTTATTTGAAGAGTCAAAACTGTTCTCTTGGCTTTGTTTTGTTCATAGTAGTAACGCTCATGTCATGATAAATCTGGTTAGGTCAAAACTACAGGAATATACATAAAAAAATAAAATTATAATACAATAAATATATATATATATTATCGGTTATCGGTATCGACCTTGAGCAGAAAGTTATCGGTATCGATATCGGGGTCAAAAATCAATATCGTGCACCCCTATAAGGTAGTAGTTGTTATGATTACAGTGCATCGGAGTCACGAAAGGGGCTAGGTGACTGCTTGGTTTGACTGGCCGCCGAGCCATACTGTACATGGTGACTGCTTGGTTTGACTGGCCGCCGAGCCATACTGTACATGGTGACTGCTTGGTTTGACTGGCCGTCGAGCCATACTGTACATGGTGACTGCTTGGTTTGACTGGCCGCCGAGCCATACTGTACATGGTGACTGCTTGGTCTGACTGGCCGCCGAGCCATACTGTACATGGTGACTGCTTGGCTTAAATTTTTTTTTTTTTAAATAAATAAAATATTAATAATTTTTTTTTATAAATTGTTTTGGCATCCTGTTATTTTACCCACGCGACGCCACTGGTAGTAAAGACATTAGTATAGTAGGAAGAGTGCATGATAGTATAAGACAGTAAGAATGTTAGTTTTTCTTGTCATTTCAGATATTGATTATTGAATATGTGTGTGATATGTACAGTGATATAAGGACACTATGGTAGTTAGTCATACTGGTAGTATTAATATGTACAGTGATACAGGTATAAAGACACTATGGTAGTTAGTCATACTGGTAGTATTAATATGTACAGTGATTGTTACGAAGGATCAGATTAAACTGAATATATATATTTATTTATTGATATATATTGAATAGTATTTGTATATCGTTTGATATCCCTTGTATATTCCTTGTACATATACACAGAATATCCCTTTAGCCTACTATAGCCCATAATAGTTCATTCTCCTATTGGACAAAGGACCAGGCGCCAGGGGACCAGCCCCCGGAGCCAAGTTCAAAGTTACAGACAAGACATGTCTGTACTAGCCCCGGCCCTGCGCAGGGATACGGCGACAGAAATGAGAGTGGCACTATTTGTTCACCGTGCATATAAATATAGCGCAGGTGGATACAGAAGTTAGTTAACCTAGTTTGTTACCCACTAAGTGAAGCCTCACCCACGATACGACGTGCGGTGAAGTATGGCCTGTTTGGCCCCAGAATAGCATTGAGACCGCGTGCGAATTAATAGCTGAATTGTCAGAGTTTGGCACTGTACCGTCGAGTGCGACGTATTTCTATTAAGTTAATAATAGTCTATTGTGTATGGTGCATCGTGCGGTTAGAGTTCTAAAGTGACCAGCATCTCCAACGCTTCCTCGTGTTAGCTAGATTCTTATCCAGGCTGGGCCGACCACATGGCGCTTTCATCCGAGGAGATCTAGGCGAGGACCGAATGGACATGTACACTGGATTACCTACCCGACGACTGCTTAGCCCTTTGCGGCTGGAATATATATTTGCTTTGGTCCTATGATTTATGGAGCGGATAATCGCCGACGCCTGTGAGTGTTGGATTTACCCCCGAGAGGAGTCAAGGTCGAGTCGGCGCTCAGAGAGCCTGAGGCCGCCTAGTTTTCTTCTTCACTGTGGAGCTACAGCCTACAAGAGAACCAAGCTGTATTCGTCTACGGATCAAGAGTCTATCGCACTGTCTTCTGTACTCGAAGTCTCCCTAGATATCGTTGACCAGACGTTCTACTACCGACAGCTCTCCTACCCCCCCTGCCGGCTTACAACCGGGAGGACCCCTTCCAGTATATCCCGCTATATCATTAAGTGTACCATAGATATAATTCCCTAAGAGCCAGGTTGTATACTTGCCTCCTGCGTAACCAGAGAATGGACATTCAGTGTTGATTTGCCTACGAATACTCATTTGCCTTACAAGTGCAATCAAATGTAATATAAGTATCATATGTACCTTTTGCTCCATTAAATACTTGATTAATACCTTTGACTGGAACCGATTTCATTGTGGGAAGTGTTCATCATATTCATATATTGTGTACTGTATGGCCAGTAGTTAAAGTACATAAAGCGGTAGTGGTTTAATGATACCATACTTATCAATACAGTCAGGGAATTGTACCCCTCAGTTACAATTGGTCCTTCGAGCCGGATAATAACTAGTGTAATATTAATATAGTGGTATTAATATTGAAATGGCCTATGATGAACACTCCACAAAACGGTCCTCCTAAAGTAGATCGCCCGCAGCGTAGACAGCAGCCACCTCAGTACTTAGAGGTAGGGGTGGACGGTATGGTCTAAAATTTATATCACGGTATAATTTGAAGCATAGACGGTAACGGTATATATCACGGTATCATCGTTTTTGATAAAAAAAAAAATTATTTTATATAATTTTTTTTTTTTTTTTATAAAATATATATATATTATATAATTAGACTTGTACTTGTATTATCTGCGAGACATCGCCACCACGCAACAAGCTCCACTGTCTGTGTGTACTCTAGTAGCCTCCAGCTACGGCCAGGTTTCCCCGGAGCTGCACCTGGACCTATACTCAGTAGCCTCGAGCAGAGCTACGGCCAGGATTCTCCGGCGCTGCACCTGGACCCTATTATATTGGAATAACGTTAGCAAGCCCTCAGCTCGAATACGCATCGAATCAGTGTTATAAGACATTGATATCAGGAGCTATCCGGCTAAGCCGGATATATAACGTTAATACAACGCCTCAGTGAATTATTTAGTTCAATGGGACATTTCGTTTTGAACGGTGAACTAACTCGAGTTAACGTGAGCTAACGGCTAACAGGTAGCACACACACGTCTCTCTCTACTAGACTTTGTGGAGCGTTTGTTGATGTCAGGAGCTATCGGTAGCTGGCCGACTAGATACCGTTCGGTTAGACAATGCCTCATCATGTATTAAACTAAAAGTGAATAGTTGACTGGGTCATTTTGTAACGGTAGCTAAGCTAACGTTAGCTCAGGGAGACGCCGCCGACAGCTGAGCTCCCGTGTCCCGTCCCACTAGACTACTAGATCCGTGTTTACATGCGTGCGGTAGGGGCTGGCACGCCCACTGCGCGAAGCCTCCTAAATAACTTTTTCCAGTTCGCACATATCTATTATCTATGACTAATTCTATCTATTTTTAGGGGCAAATGCGAGTGAAATAGTCGCGCTGTGGTTACATGACGTCATTGGTATTTTAGAGCTGCACTACCGGTTTAGACGGTATAGTCAAAATCCATACCGTAGAGCAAATTCATACCGTTTATACCGTATACCGTTTATACCGTCCACCCCTACTTAGAGGATTACGCTGCCAGTATACTACCTAGCCTTCTACAGACCACGGTAAACGCGGTAAAAGTAGAAAGTAAAATTATGTCCGACCCTATCAACCAGGATACCCCGACCACAGAGGCCCTAGTGGGTTCTAATGTAACTGACCAAGCTCACGGTGGGGACCAGGAGGGAACTGACACGACTTTACCCCCCGCCAAGACCGAAGAAGTAGTCCCCGGAGAGCTCCGGGAGGAAGACAACCCTCCAGAGATGGAACTCTGCACGGTACAAGAAGAGGAGAGCGCCCAGGAGATAGAGCTCCAGGACTCCCCGCAGGAGAACGCATCTCCAACGAGTACTGCCAGGAGCGGATCACCTCAACCAGCGTCTTCCCCCAGCGAGGCAGACAAGATGCTGGCACAGGCGTTCCTCGCCAGCCTAGCAGCCTCAACAGAGCGCGATCGACTCCAAGCACAGACGCTTAGTGAGCGCGAACATTCTTCCATGGAAAGAGAACGCATTCAAGCGCAGCAACGGAGCGACGAAGATCGTATACGTCTAGAGATTAGACGCCTTCAGACGGAAGAGAATATGGCAAGAGACCGGGCCGACACCCAGCGTGCCGCTGCCGGTGCCCAAAGAGAAGCAGAGCGCGACAGAATACAAGCGCAGCTAATGGAGCAGCTGATCGCCAAGGCAACACCCCCTCCCTCCGCACGGGGTTCCAGGGCCTCGTCAAGACACGGGTCAAGGGCACCCTCCCCTAACCGATCAAGCGACCCTGAACTCGACCACCAGAGAGAGCCTATACCCCCCTCCGAACCCCTTCCCCGACCGGTCCCAGTGAGACCCAGCTACAAGGAAGGAACGGTGTACACCGCGGAGAGGCTAAATAGACGACTACAGGATCTAGATGACCTGACAGAAGAAGAAGAGGGAGAGGAGGAGAGTCAAGCCCGACAGCAGCACAGTACTCCACAGGACCAGGAGGTCCAGTACAGCCCAGGCTCTACCCCCGCGGCTCTGCGCTACAGACCCCCGACTCTATTCACGGGTGAGCATGACGCACGACCAGTCCCGAGGAATAGCACCTGGATACGCGGGCCATGGTACCCTGCCGGTACCAGCCCACCGAGAGGCGTAAGAGGAGACTCGCCTAGGAGGCCTCTCTTCCAACGCTCACCGATGTGCCAGCCATCTACAGCGTCATACATTGGCACACCGACGTTTCCAGACTTCACCCATGAGAACCGAGCACAGTACACGGAGTTACGGATGTGCTTAGAGACAATGATGGTTGACGTAGCTGATGAACGCCACAAGTATGCTATCCTATTGAAGCACCTGAAGGTGCCCCGAGCGCACAACATAGCGCTGGCCTATGCCACCTCTACTACCCCATACACAGCGGCTCTAGCAGCACTAGACCAAAGATATGGACGCATATGGGATTACGTAATACAAGAGATAAGGCATATTGACCGCCTACCCCCAGCAACAGACAATCGCTCACTAGACGACCTGTCTATCAAAGTACAATCCCTGGTAGGGATGCTGGGGGCGCAACGAGAAAAGGGTATGCACGAACTATACGCAAACTCTAATGTCGAGAGGATTTTAGAGAAGCTGCCGCCCGCCCGACAAGAGCGCTTCAGGCGGCAAAGAGACCACCGTGATCCTAACGGTCCCGAGCCATCCCCCCTAGACCTAGCAGACTTCCTGGCGAGAGAAGTCAGCAGCCTACGATTGGATACGTTCGTGCGGAGCACACAAAGCTCCAGAGAGGGACCTAGGAGAGCAAACGATGGCCGAAGATTGGTGACTGTCATGCACCAATCAGAATCAGTACCGAGCAGCAAGAACCACAGTACCCCCTCGATGAAAGAGAAGTGGAAGATGGTGTGCCCATACTGCGAAAAGGAACACTGGTTGTCACAATGCGACCTGTTCAAGAAGATGACCGCTGAAGAAGTGAGTCAATGGATAAAGTCCAACCGACGCTGTTACCGATGTGCGCGCAGTCACATGGCAGCCGATTGCCGCTTAAAGAAGAGGTGTAGTCGGTGTGACGGAGCCCACCTAGATGTCCTACACGACAGTAACAGAAGAAAGCCTGCACCTTCCAGCAGCACAAAGGCAAGTGTTATGTACATTGACCCCGCCAGCAGCGGGGGCGCCCAGGTGCTCTTAAAGGTGGTCCGCGTAACACTGAGTTACCAAGATAAGGTCATGGACACTTACGCCGTCCTTGACGACGGGTCAGAGAAGACCCTTCTCCTCGCGTCCGCTGCGGCCCAGCTGGGGCTGCGGGGGAGCGAAAACCAGATGACGATTCGGACAATAAGAAGAGATCTAAAGACGATAAAGGGCGAGAATGTCTCCTTCACTATCGCAGCAAGCGGGCAGCCAGAGAGACGGTATAGGATTACTAATGCTTTCACCAGCCAAGAAATAGGCCTGTCGCAGTACACCTACCCCATCGCCAAACTGATGGATAAATATGTGCACCTGCGCCAACTACCTATCCCGCTCATAGACGGTGCCACCCCGACCCTGCTGATAGGCTCCGACCATGCAGACCTCATAGTCCCGATAGACCGAGTCCACACAGGACCCAGAGGCTGTCCTGCAGCAGTTGAGACCCGCCTAGGATGGACATTACAAGGCCCCCTCGCTAAGTCTCTTAACCGAACAGCAGCCACTAACTGCCTCCACTCCAGAGTGACAGAAGAAGACACCACTCTCCTGCAGCATGTCAAGAGGCTATGGACACTAGAGACAATGCCCTTTAAGAACGAAAAGAAAGACATTCGTTCCAAGGAAGACATTTACGCTATAGCCCTCCTCGAGCAAGGGACAAAGAGAGTCAACGTCAACGGAGTGATGAGATACGCAACTCCACTCCTGAGGCGAGAGGGTATGCCTACCTTTCACGCCACAAAAGAAGCGACGGAGCGGTATCTATTGAACACAGAGCGGCGCCTAGCCAGAGACCCCGCTCAAGAGACTGTGTACCGCGCTGAGATTAACAAGCTAATCACAGCGGGACACAAAACGAAAATTGACATTAAAGAGGCCGATCAGACGACCGAATCATGGTACGTGCCGCACCACAAGGTCCACCACAACGGCAAGGATCGTATTGTGTTCAACTGCAGCTACCAGATCGGATCACGAAATCTGAATAAAGAGCTCTTGCCCGGCCCAACACTCGGCCCCTCTCTACTAGGCGTGTTACTACGTTTCCGCCAGGACAAGGTGGCCATCAGCGGAGATATCAAAGGGATGTTCCTGCAGGTGAGACTAGTGGAGGAGGACAAGCCCCTGCTGCGGTTCCTATGGAGAGAGAGGATCGGGGATGAGCAACCAGCCATCTATCAATGGGAAGTCCTCCCTTTCGGAACCACATGCAGCCCATGCTGTGCTACGTTTGCACTGCAAAAACACGTCGCAGAGGACCCAGCAGCAGATGAAGAGGTCCGACAAAGTGTAGGAAATAGTTTCTACGTGGACAACTGTTTGCAAAGCGTCTCGACGCCAGAAGAAGCCGAGGCTCTTCTACTCAAGCTCCGCGCCTCCCTGATCAAAGGCGGCTTTGATCTCAGGCAGTGGGCCAGCAGCGACCCGCAAGTATTGCGCAGCCTCTCCCCCGAGGACAAGGCAGCGAGCAGCGAGACCTGGATGGCGACCATCCCAGGAGAAGCCCAAGAAATGACACTAGGACTAGTCTGGCGCTTCAAAACAGACTCGCTCCATTATAGACACAAACCCCTGACCAAGGAGCAGGGAAGGTCGACGGCAATACCGACCACCAGACGGAGTGTATACAGAACACTCGCCAGACAATATGACCCGTTGGGATGTATTCTACCTTACACCACCAGGGCAAAGATGATTGTAAGAGCACTATGGGACAAGGACCAGGGCTGGGACGACCCCATACCCGAACACCTTGCATCCACATGGAGAGAGTGGGAGACGGAACTCCGCTCACTCCCAGGTGTTAACATACGCCGCAGCTACTTCCCACCCACAGTGAGGCCAGAGACATGCAAGATGGATCTGCACGTCTTCAGCGACGCCTCCGAAGTAGCCTACGGTTCGGTGGCTTACTTGCGTGCCCGAGAGGAGGGAGGAGAAATACATACTGCTTTCATCCTGGCTCGCTCAAGAATAGCCCCACGAAAGCAACAATCTATCCCGCGTCTAGAGCTCTGCGCAGCCCTAGCAGGAGCGCAGCTCGCCACGTTAATCCAACGTGAACTCACCATTCCGGTGCAAAGAACAATCTTGTGGTCAGACTCCACGACAGTACTCACATGGATCCGGTCTGATTCGTGCAGATACAAGGTCTTCGTGGGAGTCAGAGTCACAGAGATTCAAGAGTTAACAGAAGTAGCGAGCTGGAGGTATGTGGACACAAAACACAACCCAGCTGACGTCATCACCCGGGGAATGTCCCTGGATGACCTCACCCGTCACAACCTCTACAGTGACGGACCAGAGTTTCTCAAGCTCCCGGAAGAAGAGTGGCCTACACCCACCCCACGGGAGGCGAGTAAAGAGGAGGCCGAAAACAAGAAATCTATGTTCTGTGGATTGAACACACTCGTCTCCACAGACCCCGACATAGACGATTGCCTCACCCTAGAGAGTGCGCAGCTAAAGACATTTCTGTGGCACCACCCAGAGGTTCAGCCCACTACTGACATTTCAGCAGCTGACTACGAAGAAGCAGAACTTCTTCTACTACAACGAGCCCAGAGAGACTCGTTCCCCGACGAGCTAGACTGTCTACAGGGAGCAAAGCCCGTCCCATCAGACAGCAGACTGCTCCACCTAGCCCCCGAGAGCGGCGCCCATGGTCTCATCAGAGTCGTCTGCGGAGAGCCCCAGACTTACCGGATGACGTCAAGTACCCGATAGTCTTGAACAGCCGACACAAGGTCACAGAGCTGATCATAAAGAAATACGACGAGGATGTGCACCACGCAGGGGCAGAGAGAGTCTTCGCGGAGATCAGACGTCGTTATTGGATACTGCAAGGGAGAGAAGCTGTGCGGCGCTTCCAGCGAACCTGTCTAGACTGTCGTAAGTGGCGAGCACAGCCCAGTATACCCCGGATGGCAGACCTACCTCCCTGTCGCCTCCGACTCGGCGACAAGCCCTTTCACTCCACCGGTATGGACTGTTTCGGCCCGCTGTATATAAAAAAAGGAAGAGGAACCGAGAAGCGGTGGGGTATTGTATTCAAATGCATGACCACCAGAGCGATACATATCGAACTCCTTGCAACCATGAGCACAGACTCATTCCTTATGGCCTTCCGAAGATTCACATCACGGAAAGGAAAACCGTCTACATTATTGTCTGATCACGGGACAAACTTCAAAGGCGGAGAAAGAGAGCTGAGAGAGAGCTTCCAAGCTATGGGCCCAGAACTTAAGACCCACCTCGCTCCATCCCAGATTGACTTCCAGTTTAATCCCCCGAACGCACCTCACTTCGGTGGAACTTGGGAACGAGAAGTACGTTCCATCAAGACAGCCCTGTACGCCGTGCTTGGGGCCCAGACCGTGGCGGAAGAAGTCTTAATGACAGTCCTCACGGAGATCGAGGGAGTATTGAACTCAAAGCCCCTCGGTTACGTCTCAAGTGATGTAGCAGATGTCGACCCAGTCACCCCCAACACACTCTTGATGGGGCGGCTGGACCCCGCGCTACCCCAGACAATGTACAGGCCTGAAGAAGCGAACGGCCGAAGAATGTGGAGGTACAGTCAAGTATTGGCTGACAAGTTTTGGAACAGCTTCCTACTCCACTACCTACCGTCTCTACAGACCCGCCAGAAATGGGTAAAAGAGAGAGACAATTTGACAGAAGGAACAGTCGTCATGATTATCGACCAGTCACTACCCCGAGCTATGTGGCCGGCTGGCCGCGTAAGCAAAGTGATCACCGGTGCCGACGGAAAGGTCCGAGCAGCTGAAGTGCTCGTCCAAGGGCGGACCTACACCCGACCCGTGGCGAGGCTAATAGAACTGCCAAGGCTCCCCGATACTATCGATGACGACCATGACCCCATGACTTTGTGAATTGACTGACCCTCACAGCAGACATTGAGTAGTGGACAGTGCGGTTAATCTGTCTCTGCTTAGCTAATTAGGTGGGACTAATTAGGGAGCGGCTGTTACAAAGGATCAGATTAAACCGAATATATATATTTATTTATTGATATATATTGAATAGTATTTGTATATCGTTTGATATCCCTTGTATATTCCTTGTACATATACACGGAATATCCCTTTAGCCTACTATAGCCCATAATAGTTCATTCTCCTATTGGACAAAGGACCAGGCGCCAGGGGACCAGCCCCCGGAGCCAAGTTCAAAGTTACCGACAAGACATGTCTGTACTAGCCCCGGCCCTGCGCAGGGATACAGCGACAGAAATGAGTGGCACTATTTGTTCACCGTGCATATAAATATAGCGCAGGTGGATACAGAAGTTAGTTAACCTAGTTTGTTACCCACTAAGTGAAGCCTCACCCACGATACGACGTGCGGTTAAGTATGGCCTGTTTGGCCCCAGAATAGCATTGAGACCGCGTGCGAATTAATAGCTGAATTGTCAGAGTTTGGCACTGTACCGTCGAGTGCGACGTATTTCTATTAAGTTAATAATAGTCTATTGTGTATGGTGCATCGTGCGGTTAGAGTTCTAAAGTGACCAGCATCTCCAACGCGTCCTCGTGTTAGCTAGATTCTTATCCAGGCTGGGCCGACCACATGGCGCTTTCATCCGAGGAGATCTAGGCGAGGACCGAATGGACATGTACACTGGATTACCTACCCGACGACTGCTTAGCCCTTTGCGGCTGGAATATATATTTGCTTTGGTCCTATGATTTATGGAGCGGATAATCGCCGACGCCTGTGAGTGTTGGATTTACCCCCGAGAGGAGTCAAGGTCGAGTCGGCGCTCAGAGAGCCTGAGGCCGCCTAGTTTTCTTCTTCACTGTGGAGCTACAGCCTACAAGAGAACCAAGCTGTATTCGTCTGCGGATCAAGAGTCTATCGCACTGTCTTCTGTACTCGAAGTCTCCCTAGATATCGTTGACCAGACGTTCTACTACCGACAGCTCTCCTACCCCCCCTGCCGGCTTACAACCGGGAGGACCCCTTCCAGTATATCCCGCTATATCATTAAGTGTACCATAGATATAATTCCCTAAGAGCCAGGTTGTATACTTGCCTCCTGCGTAACCAGAGAATGGACATTCAGTGTTGATTTGCCTACGAATACTCATTTGCCTTACAAGTGCAATCAAATGTAATATAAGTATCATATGTACCTTTTGCTCCATTAAATACTTGATTAATACCTTTGACTGGAACCGATTTCATTGTGGGAAGTGTTCATCATATTCATATATTGTGTACTGTATGGCCAGTAGTTAAAGTACATAAAGCGGTAGTGGTTTAATGATACCATACTTATCAATACAGTCAGGGAATTGTACCCCTCAGTTACAGTGATACAGGTATAAAGACACTATGGTAGTTAGTCATACTGGTAGTATTAATATGTACAGTGATACAGGTATAAAGACACTATGGTAGTTAGTCATACTGGTAGTATTAATATGTACAGTGATACAGGTATAAAGACACTATGGTAGTAACTAAGTCATACTGGTAGTATTAATATGTACAGTGATACAGGTATAAAGACACTATGGTAGTTAGTCATACTGGTAGTATTAATATGTACAGTGATACAGGTATAAAGACACTATGGTAGTAACTAAGTCATACTGGTAGTATTAATATGTACAGTGATACATGTATAAAGACACCATGGTAGTAAGTCATACTGGTAGTATTAATATGTACAGTGATACAGGTATAAAGACACTATGGTAGTTAGTCATACTGGTAGTATTAATATGTACAGTGATACAGGTATAAAGACACTATGGTAGTTAGTCATACTGGTAGTATTAATATGTACAGTGATACAGGTATAAAGACACTATGGTAGTTAGTCATACTGGTAGTATTAATATGTACAGTGATACAGGTATAAAGACACTATGGTAGTAACTAAGTCATACTGGTAGTATTAATATGTACAGTGATACAGGTATAAAGACACCATGGTAGTAAGTCATACTGGTAGTATTAATATGTACAGTGATACAGGTATAAAGACACCATGGTAGTAAGTCATACTGGTAGTATTAATATGTACAGTGATACAGGTATAAAGACACCATGGTAGTAAGTCATACTGGTAGTATTAATATGTACAGTGATACAGGTATAAAGACACTATGGTAGTTAGTCATACTAGTAGTATTAATATGTACAGTGATACAGGTATAAAGACACTATGGTAGTTAGTCATACTGGTAGTATTAATATGTACAGTGATACAGGTATAAAGACACTATGGTAGTTAGTCATACTGGTAGTATTAATATGTACAGTGATACAGGTATAAAGACACCATGGTAGTAAGTCATACTGGTAGTATTAATATGTACAGTGATACAGGTATAAAGACACTATGGTAGTAAGTCAATGGTCATATTATTATGTACAGTGATACAGGAATAAAAGGTTAAATCTCCCCTTTCCAATGGCAGAGTTCAATCTGGATTTAGTATCACCAGGCGTACAGCAAAAAACGTGAATGAAATCTAATGTAAATACAGTTACTTTTTTATGTACATTTCTCCACCATTTTTCATCAGATTACAATGCTGTTTTTTGCTAGACGCTCACAGAAAGGTAGAGAAACAAACTGTTTTTTATGGCAATAACGTTCATGCTTGTTCCACCCGTGAGATATGATCCTGAAAATAAAGAGGAAAAGATTAACTGAAAAATAATTCAGATGATTGACAGGGGCTGGTGTGAGGTGGGAAGTGTAGTTCTTTTTTATTCGAAAGCCCATCGAAAGCACTGGGTCTCTTCTCTCAGGCTGCGGTTACATTAGGGCCATTTCATTTCTTTTCATTTTGCTTTTCAGAAAGCTGGGTATTGGCAGGCAAGTTAGAGTTAAGTTAGACGTCGTTTTGTCTCGTCTACTATATACATGTAGTACAATGCCAAAGCAGTAGGTGGCGATGTAGTTCAAACATGAAGGCCATTTTCAACCAATCAGAAAGGTTGAACGAGTCACTCCACATCCTGCTCAAAATCTCAGAAAGCCACCATCTTTATACCTCGCATGAGCCATTTAGCTACATAGCATTTATTTTTCAGCAAGAAATAAAGTGCAATAAACAAAAACGGATACATTCACTGTGTGTTCTGCCTCATTTGTTGATGATTTGTTGATGAAACAAAACTAACATCAACACAATTGACCACCAAGAGCGGAGTTTTATCTCACAAAAATATCACCGATTTTGTTAGCTTACGTGCTAACGTGATTGGGATATGCCATTATAACAGTATAGCATTGTGGCTAGCAGCGTAGTAACGTTAATGCTAGCAGAATGAATGGATGTAAACGTTATTTAACAGATTGCAGAATGAGTACACTACAATACGGCTCAATACAAACAATTGTTAAGGGAATGCAGACTGTTGTAGTTTTGGACTGGGTTCCTTATAACAATAACTTGACAACACATGATCTTAGTTTAGCCACAGCTACAGGCAATCTGAGGAGGACGCAGCTGATATCCTGTATAGGTCCAGCCAGGGGAGAATTTGGCATCGGTGTTTACTACTGCGCATGGGCGTTGGGCAAGAAACGGCTCCGTATTGCGCAAATTACATGGCACCATTGTGGGCGAGTTTCGGCGAGTTTCCAAAACGAAAACACCCTTTCAGCGTTGCCACTAGGAAAAGGCGTTTTCCTGCCAAAACTGCGTTTCTTTTTAACTTGGACATGCAAACGTAATCATTCGAAAATACAACGTTGCTGTTTTACCCCAGTGTAACCATGGCCTCAAAAGACTACACTCAAGTTAGGTTGCGCAGTGGGCAAGGCGCTCGCCACTAACGCAGGAGATGCTGGTACCAAGCTCAACTCTCTGCGTTGCTACCGGCTTGGCCGGCCGTCATACTAACACAATTGGCAGTGTTAGAGGGTGGGAAAGCCTGTGGGTGGGGATTGGACGTTGTGGACAGCGACTCCTACAGGTCGGTTGGGTGACGCCGGTACGGCGGAAACAGTTAGTATCGGGGGCAGTGTGAGCCTCCCACGCGTTACTCCTCGCCACTGAGAGTTCGAGCTGCTGCGGTGAAAAGATAATAAATAATAAATAATAAATAATAAATAATAAATAATAATAATAATAATAATAATAATAATAATAATAATAATAATAATAATAATAATAATAGATTGAATTTGTAATGCACTTTTTGTTCGCTGGGATCCCAAAATGCGACAGGCTGCCTCCTCGTGTACCGGAGGGGACACGTGATGCAAGGCTTCTATCCTCACTACAGCCGACCAGTGGGAGGCATAGTCTAGCAACGTTCAAGACAGGGGAGGGAAGAATTGGAAATACGAAATTGGGATGGGAGAAAAATAGAAAAATGAGGGGAAAAAAGTGGATAAAAAAAATGTGGTTGCGCCAAATCCTATCCTATCCTAAAAAACAAGTGATTTTTTTCAACTCGATGCCCTGAGATTTCTATAAACTCATATTTCACTATAACACTTAAAATCATTTATAAAATATAAAAAATATATTTTAAAATATAAACGTTGGCGGCTGTTTTGACAGGGTTAGGGTCTTTACTCTTGGCTACATTTGAAGAAAAAAAAACACAACATAAATTCATACATTCTGTAGAGATGGATTTATGACATGATGTAATTTGCATAACGGTACCGGACCACTTGGGCTTAACCCTTTCACTGCCGCACTACCAAAACGGTTAACCCTTTCACTGCGACAACACGACAGCCGGTTAACCCTTTCACTGCCACGCGACAGAAGGTTAACCCTTTACTATCACACAACCGACGGTGTGAAAAATTTCATAAAACGAAAAAGCAAGGTGTATAAACGAGAGGCGAGGTGAATAAAGGAGTAGCTCCACAAATCATGTTCAACCCATATTCGGCTCAAACAAGGGACTAAACACGTTTAGCAATTATGTCACAATAATGTGGAACGCCCTACCCAAAACCGTGAAGGAATGGGATTCCGTTCTCAAAGAGCACCTACGGGTGGCTGCAAGTAGAAACTGGCCCCGGTAAATGTCCAAACCCCCCAAAGAAAGCTGAATGGCTGTCAAACTGCATATAGATACTGAACCTACTGATTTCTTCTCATCAATTCCTAAAAAGGAGATTCTTTGGAGACACAAGGTTTTCACTTAAAAGCCACCAGAGACACACAGACACACCATGTCCAATCAGACAAAGACACACACAGACACACACCTGCAAGAGTAAACCATGTCTAATCAGACACAGACACACACCTGCAAGAGTAAACCATGTCCAATCAGACACAGACACACACCTGCAAGAGTAAACCATGTCCAATCAGACACAGACACACACCTGCAAGAGTAAACCATGTCCAATCAGACAGAAACACACCTGCAAGAGTAAACCATGTCCAATCAGACAGAAACACACCTGCAAGAGTAAACCATGTCCAATCAGACAGACACACACCTGCAAGAGTAAACCATGTCCAATCTGACACAGACACACACAGACATGCAAGAGTAAACCATGTCCAATCTGACACAGACACACACCTGCAAGAGTAAACCATGTCCAATCAGACACAGACACACACCTGCAAGAGTAAACCATGTCCAATCAGACACAGACACACACCTGCAAGAATAAACCATGTCCAATCAGACACACACACACCTGCAAGAGTAAACCATGTCCAATCAGACAGACACACACCTGCAAGAGTAAACCATGTCCAATCAGACACAGACACACACCTGCAAGAGTAAACCATGTCCAATCAGACACAGACACACACCTGCAAGAGTAAACCATGTCCAATCAGACACAGACACACACCGGCAAGAATAAACCATGTCCAATCAGACACAGACACACACCTGCAAGAGTAAACCATGTCCAATCTGACACAGACACACACAGACACACACCTGCAAGAGTAAACCATGTCCAATATGACACAGACACACACCTGCAAGAGTAAACCATGTCCAATCAGACACAGACACACACCTGCAAGAGTAAACCATGTCCAATCAGACACAGACACACACCTGCAAGAGTAAACCATGTCCAATCAGACACAGACACACACCTGCAAGAGTAAACCATGTCCAATCAGACAGACACACACCTGCAAGAGTAAACCATGTCCAATCAGACACAGACACACACCTGCAAGAGTAAACCATGTCCAATCAGACAGACACACACCTGCAAGAGTAAACCATGTCCAATCAGACACAGACACACACCTGCAAGAGTAAACCATGTCCAATCAGACACAGACACACACCGGCAAGAATAAACCATGTCCAATCAGACACAGACACACACCTGCAAGAGTAAACCATGTCCAATCAGACACAGACACACACCTGCAAGAATAAACCATGTCCAATCAGACACAGACACACACCTGCAAGAGTAAACCATGTCCAATCAGACACAGACACACACCTGCAAGAGTAAACCATGTCCAATCAGACACAGACACACACCTGCAAGAGTAAACCATGTCCAATCAGACACAGACACACACCTGCAAGAGTAAACCATGTCCAATCAGACACAGACACACACCTGCAAGAGTAAACCATGTCCAATCAGACACAGACACACACCTGCAAGAGTAAACCATGTCCAATCAGACACAGACACACACCTGCAAGAGTAAACCATGTCCAATCAGACACAGACACACACCTGCAAGAATAAACCATGTCCAATCAGACACACAGGGTGTCTCTGTGAGCCATAGGGCCAGTGGAGGTGAGTGTCAGTCAGGGTGTCTCTGTGTGCCGTAGGGCCAGTGGAGGTGAGTGTCAGTCAGGGTGTCTCTGTGTGCCGTAGGGCCAGTGGAGGTGAGTGTCAGCAGGGTGTCTCTGTGTGCCGTAGGGCCCCAGTGGAGGTGAGTGTCAGTCAGGGTGTCTCTGTGTGCCGTAGGGCCCCAGTGGAGGTGAGTGTCAGTCAGGGTGTCTCTGTGTGCCGTAGGGCCCCAGTGGAGGTGAGTGTCAGCAGGGTGTCTCTGTGTGCCGTAGGGCCCCAGTGGAGGTGAGTGTCAGTCAGGGTGTCTCTGTGTGCCGTAGGGCCCCAGTGGAGGTGAGTGTCAGGGTGTCTCTGTGTGCCGTAGGGCCCCAGTGGAGGTGAGTGTCAGCAGGGTGTCTCTGTGTGCCTTAGGGCCCCAGTGGAGGTGAGTGTCAGCAGGGTGTCTCTGTGTGCCATAGGGCCCCAGTGGAGGTGAGTGTCAGGGTGTCTCTGTGTGCCGTAGGGCCCCAGTGGAGGTGAGTGTCAGGGTGTCTCTGTGTGCCGTTGGGCCCCAGTGGAGGTGAGTGTCAGCAGGGAACCTCTCCGTCTGTAGTGTCACAAGTATCAATCAAGGCTGGACAGCCGCCGCCCGTAAAAGACCAATTCTGCAGCCGTTTGACGCCTGACACAATGTGTTTGATGATCCATATGGGCGTCTTTTATGTGACGAGCGGTCATATAAAAGTGATTAACAGTGGTTATCTTTTCTGCTGGAACAACTGAAGGGCTGCACACTACCATGCTAATTAGCAGAGACACGCTAGTTCACAGGCCACAGGAGGAGAGAAGGGGGGGGGGGGGGGGGGGGGACTATATCGTTTCAGCGACACAATGTGCGCAGCATACGCAATAAGGATTTATTTTTCATTCACAAGATGAGCATCATGGGGCGGCTGGGTGGCGCAGCGGACATTGCGCTCGTCACCAACGCAAGAGACACCGGGTGTTGCCTCCGGAAGTCGAGTGGACAGCGACTCCTACAGGTCGGTTGGGGGACGCCTGCACAGCAGAGACAGGAAGTGGCGGGGGTAGTGTGAGCCTCCCACACGTTACACCTCACCGAATGAGAGTCCGCGCTGGCAGGTGAAAAGATGTGACAGGCTGCCTCCACATATATCGGAGGGGACACGTGATGCAAGGCTTCTATCCTCCCTACAACCGGCCAGTGGGGGGCATATGTGAGCAACTTTCAAGACAGGGGAGGGGAGAATTGGCACAGCGAAATTGGGATGGGAGAAAAAATTGAAAAAAGAGAAAAAGTGGATAAAAAAATAATAATAAGATTAGCATCATGGACTTTAGCCTGGACTGATAGATGAGTATTATCTGAATACAATGGTGTCATGGTGAGTCAACCAGTACAGTAGTATTAAATAGTCAATGCTGGAGCCATGCATTCTTCCCAAATGGAAGTATTGAGGTTAAAAGTTGTATAGATCAGCTGAAATCATGGTGCTCCTGCATTTTTTCATATCGCAATATATATTGCAAAGAATGTAAATATTGCAATGTCAATATTTTCCAATATCGTGCAGGCCTAGTGTGCTTGTGTGTGTGTGTACATAGAAAGAGGTGTGTGTGTCTGTGTACATATGGATAGGTTGAGAGTGTGTGTGTGTGTTTGTGTTTGTGTGTGTGTGTGTGTGTGTGTGTACATATGGATAGGTAGATGGTAGAGCCATATGAAATCCGCGTTCACGGAATCGCGGACGGAATCACGGAATTGACCAATAAAAATGGATAAACTGCAAAACGTGGAATATTGCAGAATTTGGCCTAATCTGGACTGAAATTCCGTTTTTGGGTGGAACGTTTGTTGCAAAGCAAACATGACCGGGGAGGCGGGGACCGCTGCGTGTTACACACAACATGAGCGGGGAGGCGGGGACACTACAGCGTGTTACACACAACATGAGCGGGGAGGCGGGGACACTACAGCGTGTTACACACAACATGAGCGGGGAGGCGGGGACACTACAGCGTGTTACACACAACATGACCGGGGAGGAGGGGACACTACAGCGTGTTACACACAACATGACCGGGGAGGCGGGGACACTACAGCGTGTTACACACAACATGACCGGGGAGGAGGGGACACTACAGCGTGTTACACACAACATGACCGGGGAGGAGGGGACACTACAGCGTGTTACACACAACATGAGCAGGGAGGAGGGGACACTACAGCGTGTTACACACAACATGAGCGGGGAGGCGGGGACACTACAGCGTGTTACACACAACATGAGCAGGGAGGAGGGGACACTACAGCGTGTTACACACAACATGAGCGGGGAGGCGGGGACACTACAGCGTGTTACACACAACATGAGCGGGGAGGCGGGGACACTACAGCGTGTTACACACAACATGACCGGGGAGGCGGGGACACTACAGCGTGTTACACACAACATGAGCGGGGAGGCGGGGACCGCTGCGTGTTACACACAACATGAGCGGGGAGGAGGGGACACTACAGCGTGTTACACACAACATGACCGGGGAGGCGGGGACCGCTGCGTGTTACACACAACATGAGCGGGGAGGAGGGGACACTACAGCGTGTTACACACAACATGACCGGGGAGGCGGGGACCGCTGCGTGTTACACACAACATGAGCGGGGAGGCGGGGACACTACAGCGTGTTACACACAACATGAGCGGGGAGGCGGGGACACTACAGCGTGTTACACACAACATGAGCGGGGAGGCGGGGACACTACAGCGTGTTACACACAACATGAGCGGGGAGGCGGGGACACTACAGCGTGTTACACACAACATGAGCGGGGATGCGGGGACACTACAGCGTGTTACACACAACATGAGCGGGGAGGCGGGGACACTACAGCGTGTTACACACAACATGAGCGGGGAGGCGGGGACACTACAGCGTGTTACACACAACATGAGCGGGGAGGCGGGGACACTACAGCGTGTTACACACAACATGAGCAGGGAGGAGGGGACACTACAGCGTGTTACACACAACATGAGCGGGGAGGCGGGGACACTACAGCGTGTTACACACAACATGAGCGGGGAGGCGGGGACACTACAGCGTGTTACACACAACATGAGCAGGGAGGAGGGGACACTACAGCGTGTTACACACAACATGAGCAGGGAGGCGGGGACACTACAGCGTGTTACACACAACATGAGCAGGGAGGCGGGGACACTACAGCGTGTTACACACAACATGAGCAGGGAGGAGGGGACACTACAGCGTGTTACACACAACATGAGCGGGGAGGCGGGGACACTACAGCGTGTTACACACAACATGAGCGGGGAGGCGGGGACACTACAGCGTGTTACACACAACATGAGCGGGGAGGCGGGGACACTACAGCGTGTTACACACAACATGAGCGGGGAGGCGGGGACCGCTGCGTGTTACACACAACATGAGCGGGGAGGCGGGGACACTACAGCGTGTTACACACAACATGACCAGGGAGGCGGGGACACTACAGCGTGTTACACACAACATGAGCGGGGAGGCGGGGACACTACAGCGTGTTACACACAACATGACCAGGGAGGCGGGGACACTACAGCGTGTTACACACAACATGAGCGGGGAGGCGGGGACACTACAGCGTGTTACACACAACATGACAGGGGAGGAGGGGACACTACAGCGTGTTACACACAACATGAGCGGGGAGGCGGGGGACACTACAGCGTGTTACACACAACATGACCAGGGAGGCGGGGACCGCTGCGTGTTACACACAACATGAGCGGGGAGGCGGGGACACTACAGCGTGTTACACACAACATGACCGGGGAGGCGGGGACACTACAGCGTGCTACACACAACACAGCGGTGTCCAGGCGTCTGCCGTCTCGCTGCTTTGGTGTTAACGTCGTCAAGAAGCTAAGAAATTCCGCAATAAGCCCTAAATTCAGAGCAGTATCCTAATGACTTTTATGCCTCCGGCGATAAGGTGTTTTGCTAATTCTGTCAACGTACCGCGGACTGGACCCGCAAAAACACGTGCGACACTATTGTGATTAAATAGCTATGTAACGTTACAGTACATAGGACTATAGATGGAAATGATAGCTTCTTGCTAAATCTAGTGCACCCATCTATTTGTTTAATGCAAACGATTGTCATTACACACTGTCCTTTATAAACTAAATAAACTAAAGGTGCCTAAATTATGCATTACTATATTTCATCACAATATAATGGATATAGCTAGGCTACCGACATTGTCATTGTGATAATGTCAGTAGTAGCTGTATCTACACTTCTTTACACTTGAAATGTGTATTTTTATTTTGTGTGCATTTTTATTTTGTCACAATATTATTTGAAAAATATTGTGTAAAATTGAACTGTATTTCTGAGTTGCAGCACTTACAAACATTAAATGGACTGTTATATCTTATTCAATTGTGGACATTTATTCATTCCCACTTATTAGACACTATTTCTGATGGTAAAATTTGCATAAAAAGCTAAATACAGATTTGAATTTAAAATGGAATTTGGAAAATAATAAAAACGGATTTCATATGGCTCTAGTAGAGGGTGTGTGTGTGTGTACATATGGGAGGTGTGTGTGTGTGTGCACAGAAGTATGAGGCTAGTATGAGTGTACATGCATGCATATGTGTGTGTGCGTGTGTGTATTGTGTGTGTGTGTGTGTGTGTGCGTGTGTGTATTGTGTGTGTGTATTGTGTGTGCGTGCATGCTGCAGTAGCTGCAGGAGGCCAGGTGGACACAGAGGAGTGGGCAGCAGGTCAGAGTGCCAGCTTCCTTCCTGTGTTGAGTCATCTCTCTGTGGGGAGTTGGTGAAAAGTAGGGATGCACCGATATGAAAATTTGTGGCCGATACCGATAGTTCAACTAACACAATCGGCCGATACCGATACCGATATTTGTGCCCTGGAAAAAATAAATAAAAAATTATGTTAAATTTATATATATATATAATTTTTATGATATTACTGTATATTTCTATGTCTCTAAATGTTTTGATGAATTGAAAATGGAGGACCCTTATGTAAACAAGCTGAAAGTATTTTTCTGGTCTTCATCCTCCAGTCTTAGCACTGTTGTTGTATTGAGCTGTACTGTATTGTACCCATTCTGCAATCTGTTAATAAAGTTTTCAATCAATCAATCAGACAAATGTATAGAAAAGCTTTTATTATAACATTCTTTCATATAACAAAAAAATATATTATTGTTTTTAAGAAAACGTTTTAGCCCTATGCATGACTAATATTTTAGGCATGGCAACAAATAAAATAATAATAATATGAATAAATAAAATATTAAATAAATAAATAGGTTACACGTCTCTATTTTTGTGTTACAAATTGTGCTCACCGATATGAACATAGGCCTCTTTATTTACTTAAAAAAGGAAACATCAAGAAATATGTTTATGCTATTCCACCATGCCATGTGTGTTTTATTTTATAATGCTCATGATTATTGCTGAAGTCTGAGTCATACAATACCCACTGGCTTTCATAACCTAACAGACTAACTTGACTAAAAAAGACTAAAAAGTTTATGAGTTTTAAGAGTTTAAGAGACACTGTATCTCTCTCAAACAAAGCCCCATGTTCTCCAGTGTTATCCCATAATATCTGAGTTTGCAATGCATGCATGTCAGGTACAACAGAACTATTTTGATTGACAGTCGATTCTGCCAATTACGTCACACCGCTTGCACCCACCTCTGCCTTTCTTACCACCAATCAGCAAGTGCTTATTCGTTTTTTTACTTCCGGGAAGTCCACCATTTGGGCTACACGAGAGAATCAATAACAACCCTACTGGAGCTAATAACGTTAGCTCCCCGCCGCCAACGAGTAGACTACCAGCGCTCCGCAGCAGGACCAAACGAGGCATGATGATTTTACTGCAAACAATGTTATAATAAAAGCTTTTCTATACATTTGTCTGATTGAAAACTTTATTAACAGATTGCAGAATGGGTACAATTCAGTACGGGCTCTCTGAGCAAAGGAAGGAACTGAGAGATATGAATGACCAACAATGCTATGGTCGGGTAAATATGCTGATGTTATTGAACGTGTAACTATATGTAACGTTAATGCCACAAAACGAATGCCTTTTTAATGATAAGTAACGTCGATGCAGTAGCGTGTGTGTGTGTGGGGGGGGGGGGGGGGGGGGGGGGGGGTTGTGCAGTTCGCTTGACTGAAACCCCATGGTTTGAACATGTGGGACTGGACAACACGTTAGCTTAACGTTACATGTATGATGTGAGTAGAACGAATAATCTAATTCAGATTCAGTTAGTGCCAGAATGCTTGTGACAGTTTGCAGAACGTCGGAGGAGTAGGCAGGGTTTTAGTGTCGTTTAAATTTTTTCAAAGTTTGAACGTGTGGACCAGATTGACGCAACACAAATTGACGGATATTTATCGGCCACTGCCATCTGCAAATATGAGCTTATCGGCCGATAGGACGATGGCAGTCAACAAGGCACTTATCAGCCGATACCGATAACCGACCGATATATCGGTGCACCCCTAGTGAAAAAGTCCCTATGTAAGGCATACAGCTACTGTACCAACTACACACACACACACACCAACCATACATAAGCATTGATTAACACAATCACCAGCTGAAACCAAACTGCAACCCAAAGAATATACAGTGTATATATACACGCACACAGACATAAGACAGACATTAACGCAGACTTATTAAGCCTACACATGAAACACACAGCAGAACAAGCCCAAACTAAACTGCAATGAGAGAATTCCAGAGAAGAGTCATGTGTTGATGAAGCCGTCAAACTGACTCTGCTCTCTGACTTGATCCCACAATCCTTCACTGATCCCACAGTGGCTCTGTGTGTGTGTACACACACACACACACACACACACACACACACACACACACACAATCTGTGGCGGAGACAATGTTTTCTGTACCCATGACACATCCTCAAAAACATGTGGAATAAATTTTTTATATTTGAATTTGAATCCTTCGTGTGTGTGTGTGTGTGTGTGTGTCTGTGTGTGTGAGATGTATAATCTGTGGATTCAAATGAATTATTTAAAAGGACAGGTCCTCTGGACCGTATAATACTCGCTCCAATGATTGACTTACACTTCAAAGTAAACCCCCAGTTCACACTGAACTTGGGAAATCTGCGTTTAGCTTCTGTGCCCTCAACATGTGGAACATCATGCAATATACATTAAAACTCAATATGTTAGTTTAAATCTTTAATGGCCAACCGTTTCACCCCAGTCTGCAGCCGTTTTTAATTGTTTTATTGACTGACTTTCTTGTTTGGGGTTCATTGTATCCTGTATCATCTGAAATGAGTTGAACTCTCAATGATATTCGAGACTACATGGATGAATGAATTAATAATAATAACTTTATTTGTATAGCACCTCTCATACAGAGGTTGCAGTTCAAAGTGCTTCACAATGTAATACAAAGAGATAGACCGGTAGCAAGGTAAGGCAAATCACAGTTCTTCAGTAATACAGAAAAATAAAATAGAATAGATTAGATAGAGTAAAAAAGTGTGGTTTGATTCAGTTTAAAATAGGCAAAAAAAATTCAAATAGAACGGACAGTAAAAAAGTGTGATAAGATTGTTCAATAAAAAATATATAACAACAGAGCAGTGTATCGCTCTTAGTACTTTGAGTTTCTTTACAAAGAGAGAGAGAGAGAGAGAGAGAGAGAGAGAGAGAGAGATACGTGCGAGAGAGAGAGAGAGAGAGAGAGAGAGAGAGAGAAAGAAAAGAGATGGGATGAAGTAGCAGTGTGTGTGTGTGTGTGTGAGAGTATGTGTGTGTGTGTGTGTGTGTGAGTGTGTGTGTGTGTGTGTGTGTGTGTGTGTGTATGTGTGTGTGAGAGTATGTGTGTGTGTGTGTGTGTGTGTGTGTGTGTGTGAGAGTGTATGTGTGTGTGTGTGTGTGTGTGTGTGTGTGTGTGTGTGTGTGTGTGTGTGAGAGTATGTGTG
>NC_140167.1:204490212-204535964 GCF_963971535.1 Notolepis coatsorum
TGTGTGTGTGTGTGTGTGTGTGTGTGTGTGTGTGTGTGAGAGTGTATGTGTGTGTGTGTGTGAGAGTGTATGTGTGTGTGTGTGTGTGTGTGTGTGTGTGTGTGTGTGTGTGTGTGTGAGAGTGTGTGTGTGTGTGTGTGAGAGTATGTGTGTGTGTGTGTGTGAGAGTATGTGTGTGTGTGTGTGAGAGTATGTGTGTGTGTGTGTGTGTGTGAGAGTATGTGTGTGTGTGTGTGTGGTGTGTGTGTGTTGTGTGTGTGAGTGAGAGTATGTGTGTGTGAGTGAGAGTATGTGTGTGTGTGTGTGTGTGTGTGTGTGTGTGTGTGTGTGTGTGTGTGTGTGTGTGTGTGTGTGTGTGTGTGTGTGTGTGTGTGTGTAGGAGGTTACACCAGCTGGGCCCATCGGAACACACAGGGCTCATTGTCCGGTTCTGGGTCTGCAGCCAAGCCCGCCCAACCATAGCCCTCCAGACACAGACAGAGAGACAAAGACACACACACACACACGACACACACACACACACACACAGACACACACGCATACATGCATACATACATACATACAGACAAATAAACACACACACAGACACATTTAAGTGATGATGTCAGCATTGGGCGTTATAATGAACTACACATTCATTTATTTGGCTAAAGGGAGTGAATATGTATGCACACTACATAGGGAGGGAGGTAGGGAGCGAGGGGCGACAAAGGCAGAAGGGGAGAGAGAGACTGACACTGAGAGAGAGAAAGAGAGAGGCAGGCAGACAGAGAGAGAGAGAGAGAGAGAGAGAGAGACTACAGGAGAGAGATAGACTACAGGAGAGAGAGAGAGAGAGAGAGAGAGAGAGAGAGAGAGAGAGAGAGAGAGAGAGAGAGAGAGAGAGAGAGAGAGAGAAAGAGAGAGAGAGAGGGAGAGAGAGAGGGAGAGAGAGAGAGAGGAGAGAGAGAGGAGAGAGAGAAAGAGAGAGGCAGGCAGGCAGGCAGAGAGAGAGACTACAGGAGAGAGAGAGACTACAGGAGAGAGAGAGAGAGAGAGAGAGAGAGAGAGAGAGAGAGAGAGACAGAGAGAGAGAGAGAGAGAGAGAGAGAGAGAGAGAGAGAGAGAGAGACAGAGAGAGACAGGGGGCCCAGTCCGCTGAATACAATATGAATTCTCAGGCCTGACAGCTTGAAATAAGTCGGCCAATTCTTATTTATGTTTCTGCCTGAATGCCGTACAGATTTAGGGCTCAATATAAAATTGGGTCTCGTTGGGAGAGGGAAGGAAACAGGGGGATGGAGGAGGGAAATGAGGCAGGGAGTCAGAGAGGGAGGGAGGGAGGGAGGGACAGAGGGAGGGAAAGAGAGGGAGTAGGAGTGTCATATAGCTGTGACGTATCTGCTCATCAGTCTCTCCCTTTTATTTCTCTAGTCCCTCTCCTCATGTCTCACTCTCTAGGTCCTGTAGTTCTATGTGTATCATGTTTCACTCTCTCGGTCCTGTAGTTCTACGTATTTCACTCTCTCGGTCCTGTAGTTCTATGTGTATCATGTTTCACATGTTTCACTAGGCAAAATCTGCATATGGCTCACTGATAACAAACTATCATAACACATGGGCAAAACAGAGTCCATTCTCTTCGGTTCAAATAACAAACTCAGCAAGACCGACGGCTTCTCAGTTACAGTGGGTGACAATATTGTCACAAGGAAAGATGAAATTACCTACCTGGGTTCCATCCTAGAGGCTAATCTCTCCTGTGACAAAATGGCATCCAATGTAATAAAAAAAGGCAACCAACAAACTCGATTCTTGTACCGGATCTCCTCTCTGGTAAACAAGAATACCCTGAAGACTCTGGCAGGAGCACTCATTCAAGGGTACTACGACTATGCTTGCACCTCATGGTACCAAAGCACCTCAAAGGCGCTAAAAACAAAATTACAAACATCTCAAAACAAACTGGTCAGACTACTGCTTGACCTTACTCCTAGAACCCACCTCACCCCTGCCCACTTTGACAACCTAGGATGGCTTAGAGTAGACGACAGAGTACAGCAACTTGCAATGGGCCTGGTCTACAAGATACACTACACCACTCAGGTACCCATGTACATGTCGAAATACTTCCCAAAGGTCAGTGAATACCACGATCACAACACCAGAGGGAGCTCCACAAATCATGTTAAACCCAGATTCGGCTCAAACAAGGGACTAAACACGTTTCGCAATTATGCCACATCAATGTGGAACGCACTACCCAAAGCTGTAAAGGAATGTGAATCACTACCCAGTTTCAAAACCACTCTCAAGGGACACCTACGGGAGACTGCAATTCGAAACTGGCCCCTGTAAATGTCCTAACCCAACCCCCTCCAATGTACAGTAATTTACCTAGTATGGTTTTATCAATATTCCAATGTACAGTTTTGCTTGTTTATACAGTGTTTATCCCCCCCCCCCAACCACCTCCAGTGTACAGTTTCTACGTCAAATGTATATACTCCCTTTTCTTGACTCTTTTTGTATCACAAACAGTACTGTATTTGCAAATCTGGTATGTCATAAATGTATAGATGTAGCAGTACTGTCTGTCATGTATGTCATATATGTCCTGATGAATTGAAAATGGGGGACCCTGATGTAAACAAGACGAAAGTCTTTCTCTGGTCTGCATCCCCTTAACAATTGTGTGTATTGAGCTGTACTGTATTGTACCCATTCTGCAATCTGTTAATAAAGTTTTCAATCAATCAATCAATCAATCACTCTCTAGGTCCTGTAGTTCTATGTGTATCATGTTTCACTATCTAGGTCTTGTAGTTCTGTGTATCATGTTTCACTCTCTAGGTCCTGTAGTTCTATGTGTATCATGTTTCACTCTCTAGGTCCTGTAGTTCTGTGTATCATGTTTCACTCTCTAGATCCTGTAGTTCTATGTGTATCAAGTTTCACTCTCTAGATCCTGTAGTTCTATGTGTATCAAGTTTCACTCTCTAGGTCCTGTAGTTCTATGTGTATTATGTTTCACTCTCTAGGTCCTGTAGTTCTATGTGTATCATGTTTCACTTTCTAGGTCCTGTAGTTCTATGTGTATTATGTTTCACTCTCTAGGTCCTGTAGTTATATGTGTATCATGTTTCACTCTCTAGGTCCTGTAGTTCTATGTGTATCATGTTTCACTCTCTAGGTCCTGTAGTTCTATGTGTATCATGTTTCACTCTCTAGGTCCTGTAGTTCTGTGTATCATGTTTCACTCTCTAGGTCCTGTAGTTCTATGTGTATCATGTTTCACTCTCTAGGTCCTGTAGTTCTATGTGTATTATGTTTCACTCTCTAGGTCCTGTAGTTCTATGTGTATCATGTTTCACTCTCTAGGTCCTGTAGTTCTGTGTATCATGTTTCACTCTCTAGGTCCTGTAGTTCTATGTGTATCAAGTTTCACTCTCTAGGTCCTGTAGTTCTATGTGTATCATGTTTCACTCTCTAGATCCTGTAGTTCTATGTGTATCAAGTTTCACTCTCTAGATCCTATAGTTCTATGTGTATCAAGTTTCACTCTCTAGGTCCTGTAGTTCTGTGTATCATGTTTCACTCTCTAGGTCCTGTAGTTCTATGTGTATCATATTTCACTCTCTAGGTCCTGTAGTTCTATGTGTATCATATTTCACTCTCTAGGTCCTGTAGTTCTGTGTATCATGTTTCACTCTCTAGGTCCTGTAGTTCTATGTGTATCATATTTCACTCTCTAGGTCCTGTAGTTCTATGTGTATCATATTTCACTCTCTAGGTCCTGTAGTTCTGTGTGTCATGTTTCACTCACTAGGTCCTGTAGTTCTATGTGTATCATGTTTCACTCCCTAGGTCCTGTAGTTCTATGTGTATCAAGTTTCACTCTCTAGGTCCTGTAGTTCTATGTGTATCATGTTTCACTCTCTAGGTCCTGTAGTTCTATGTGTATCAAGTTTCACTCTCTAGGTCATGTAGTTCTATGTGTATCATGTTTCACTCTCTCTGTCCTGTAGTTCTATGTGTATCAAGTTTCACTCTCTAGGTCCTGTAGTTCTATGTGTATCAAGTTTCACTCCCTAGGTCCTGTAGTTCTATGTGTATCATGTTTCACTCCCTAGGTCCTGTAGTTCTATGTGTATCAAGTTTCACTCTCTAGGTCCTGTAGTTCTATGTGTATCATGTTTCACTCTCTAGGTCCTGTAGTTCTATGTGTATCATGTTTAGGGCTGTACCGAATGCTTCGAAGCTTCGATCATAATGTTGACATTCGAATTCTTAATTTGAATACATTTATTAATGTTTAATAAAAAAAGAATATTTTTTCTCTTTTATTTGTAATCTTTTTTTTTATGTGTCTATTCAATCTGTTTAAACCAATGGGGGTTTTCTTCACAGTTGCAGTTAAAGATTAGGCTACATTAATATTATAATATTACACTATAAGACGTCACCATCACTTTCATACCAACCGTGCCCTTATTGGATTATTTATGCTGACGAAACTGATGAGTTATATTCATTAAAGAAAGTTGATTTAATAAAAGAAAAATACTCATTTAATCAGATTAATAACTTTATTCAAATTGAGGATTTAGTTTGAGAAAAAAAAATGGAGTACATTTTTTTCTTTTTTTATAGACATTCGTTCGAATACTTCAATAGAAGCTTCAAATGTTAAAAAATGACATTCGGTACAGCCCTAATCATGTTTCACTCTCTCGGTCCTGTAGTTCTATGTGTTTTCACTCTCTAGGTCCTGTAGTTCTATGTGTTTTCACTCTCTAGGTCCTGTAGTTCTATGTGTTTTCACTCTCTAGGTCCTGTAGTTCTATGTGTTTTCACTCTCTAGGTCCTGTAGTTCTATGTGTTTCACTCTCTAGGTCCTGTAGTTCTATGTGTTTTCACTCTCTAGGTCCTGTAGTTCTATGTGTTTTCACTCTCTAGGTCCTGTAGTTCTATGTGTTTTCACTCTCTAGGTCCTGTAGTTCTATGTGTTTCACTCTCTAGGTCCTGTAGTTATATGTGTTTTCACTCTCTAGGTCCTGTAGTTCTATGTGTTTTCACTCTCTAGGTCCTGTAGTTCTATGTGTTTCACTCTCTAGGTCCTGTAGTTCTATGTGTTTTCACTCTCTAGGTCCTGTAGTTCTATGTGTTTCACTCTCTAGGTCCTGTAGTTCTATGTGTTTCACTCTCTAGGTCCTGTAGTTCTATGTGTTTTCACTCTCTAGGTCCTGTAGTTCTACATGTAGTGTCCTGTCTGTAACCGACCCAGAGAGAGAGAGAGAGAGAGTGAGAGTGAGAGAGTGAGAGTGAGAGAGAGTGAGAGACAGAGACAGAGACAGAGTGAGTGAGAGACAGAGACAGAGAGAGTGAGAGAGAGTGAGAGACAGAGAGTGAGAGACAGAGACAGAGAGAGTGAGAGAGAGACAGAGAGAGAGTGAGAGACAGAGAGAGTGAGAGACAGAGACAGAGAGAGTGAGAGAGAAAGAGAGAGCGAGATAGACAGAGAGAGCGAGAGCGAGAGCGAGAGCGAGAGCGAGAGCGAGAGCGAGAGCGAGAGAGAGAGAGAGAGAGAGAGAGAGAGAGAGCGAGAGAGAGAGAGAGAGAGAGAGAGAGAGAGAGAGAGAGAGAGAGAGAGAGAGAGTGAGAGAAAGAGACTGAGTGGGGGGGGGGGGGGGGGGGGTGTTCCGGTAAAGGAAGCAGCTGCTCTCAATGTTACAACCTTCAGGTCAGCGCTGACTCAAAGCATGACAGTAACGGAACGTCCCGTCTGGCCCTGCTGGTCCGCCTTCTGCAAGCTTCCTCCACATCCAAGTTCATCATGTTCCGTGACTTTTCTGCTGTGTTATATAACATATATCATGTTCCGTGACTTTTCTGCTGTGTTATATAACATATATCATGTTCTGTGACTTGTCTGCTGTGTTATATAGCATATATCATGTTCTGTGACTTGTCTGCTGTGTTATATATCATATATCATGTTCCGTGACTTTTCTGCTGTGTTATATAACATATATCATGTTCCGTGACTTTTCTGCTGTGTTATATAGCATATATCATGTTCTGTGACTTGTCTGCTGTGTTATATAGCATATATCATGTTCCGTGACTTTTCTGCTGTGTTATATAGCATATATCATGTTCTGTGACTTGTCTGCTGTGTTATATAGCATATATCATGTTCTGTGACTTGTCTGCTGTGTTATATAGCATATATCATGTTCTGTGACTTGTCTGCTGTGTTATATAACATATATCATGTTCCGTGACTCTTCTGCTGTGTTATATAGCATATATCATGTTCTGTGACTTGTCTGCTGTGTTATATAGCATATATCATGTTCTGTGACTTGTCTGCTGTGTTATATAGCATCATGTTCCGTGACTTTTCTGCCGTGTTATATATCATATATCATGTCCCGTGACTTTTCTGCTGTGTTATATATCATATATCATGTTCCGTGACTTTTCTGCTGCTTTATATATCATATATCATGTTCCGTGACTTTTCTGCTGCGTTATATATCATATATCATGTTCTGTGACTTTTCTGCTGCGTGTTATATAACATTATATCATGTTCCGCGACTTTTCTGCTGTGTTATATAACATATATCATGTTCCGTGACTTTTCTGCTGTGTTATATAACATATCATGTTCCGGGACTTTTCTGCTGTGTTAGATAACATATCATGTTCCGTGTCTTTTCTGCTGTGTTATATAACATATATCATGTTCCGTGACTTTTCTGCTGTGTTATATAACATATATCATGTTCCGTGACTTTTCTGCTGTGTTATATATCATATATCATGTTCTGTGACTTTTCTGCTGTGTTATATAACATATGTTCCGTGACTTTTCTGCTGTGTTATATAACATATATCATGTTCCGTGACTTTTCTGCTGTGTTATATAACATATATCATGTTCCGTGACTTTTCTGCTGTGTTATATATCATATATCATGTTCCGTGACTTTTCTGCTGTGTTATATAACATATATCATCTCCCGTGACTTGTCTGCTGTGTTATATAGCATATATCATGTTCCGTGACTTTTCTGCTGTGTTATATAGCATTATATCATGTTCCGTGACTTTTCTGCTGTGTTATATAACATATCACGTTCCGTGACTTTTCTGCTGTGTTATATAACATATATCACGTTCCGTGACTTTTCTGTTGTGTTATATAACATATATCATGTTCTGTGACTTTTCTGCTGTGTTATATAGCATATATGACGTTCCGTGACTTTTCTGCTGTGTTATATAGCATATATCATGTTCTGTGACTTTTCTGCTGCGTGTTATATAGCATATATCGTGTCCCGTGACTTTTCTGCTGCGTGTTATATAGCATATATCACGTTACGTGACTTTTCTGCTGCGTTATATATCATATATCATGTTCTGTGACTTTTCTGCTGTGTTATATATCATATATCATGTTCCGTGACTTTTCTGCTGTTATATAGCATATATCATGTTATGTGACTTTTCTGCTGCGTTATATATCATATATCATGTTCCGTGACTTTTCTGCTGTGTTATATATCATATATCATGTTCCGTGACTTTTCTGCTGTGTTATATATCATATATCATGTTATGTGACTTTTCTGCTGTGTTATATATCATATATCATGTTATGTGACTTTTCTGCTGTGTTATATAACATATATCATGTTCCGTGACTTTTCTGCTGTGTTATATATCATATATCATGTTATGTGACTTTTCTGCTGTGTTATATAGCATATCACGTTCCGTGACTTTTCTGCTGTGTTATATAACATATCACGTTTCGTGACTTTTCTGCTGTGTTATATAGCATATATCACGTTCCGTGACTTTTCTGCTGTGTTATATATCATATATCATGTTCCGTGACTTTTCTGCTGTGTTATATAGCATATATCATGTTTCGCGACTTTTCTGCTGCGTGTTATATAGCATATATCATGTTCCGTGACTTTTCTGCTGCGTGTTATATAGCATATATCGTGTCCCGTGACTTTTCTGCTGCGTGTTATATAGCATATATCACGTTACGTGACTTTTCTGCTGCGTTATATAACATATATCATGTTCCGTGACTTTTCTGCTGTGTTATATAGCATATATCATGTTATGTGACTTTTCTGCTGCGTGTTATATAGCATATATCATGTTCCGTGACATTTCTGCTGCGTGTTATATAGCATATATCATGTTCCGTGACATTTCTGCTGTGTGTTATATAGCATATACCTAGGGGTGGGACAATACATCGATCCAGATCGATATATCGATCTATTATCAATAATCAAATAGGATCGACGCAACGTAAAAAGATCGATTCATATTGCGATACTCTTATTTTGAAAATCCCCGCGAGTCATATCCGCCGGCGCCCAGTATAATATTGTGAAACTCCGTGTACACATTACAGCAGTGTTTGCGTCTGCTGTAAAGCACTACAGAGCGTCTATTTTGCGAGCAGATATAAGTCTGTGCAGTTTTTTCCCCGCAACGGGTCAAATGCATATAACAGGCATTCCTTTATGCCAACGTCGCGTTAAATATCTAAATGAACGTCGCGTTGGCTGCTTAAAAGCTAAGCAGCTAACCGTGAGAGAGAACAGGAGAGTGAAGAGGGGACTTGGAAGGAGGAGGGGTGGGGGCTGTGGGGGACTGCGTGTGTGTGTGTGTGTGTGTGTGTGTGTCTGTGTGTGTCTGTGTGTGTGTTAAAGCTCAATATATAAAAACAAAAGTGAACGGGAGGTCTATTTGTATTAAAAACAATAGATTGTTTTTCATTTAAATGTCTGGAAGAGCTCAAAAATAAATACATCAATTGATATTTCCGTAGCCTTTTTTTAGTTGATCTAAATGTGACTGATTGTGTTAAATGGGCACATAATATCGCCTCATATCGATCGCAGGCACCTGAATTGAATCGTATCGTATCGTATCGTGGCAGACTTTGTGATATCGGCAAATATCGTATCGTTGTCCAAAGAATCGATATCGTATCGTATCGTGATGAAACTGATGATTCCCACCCCTACATATACCATGTTCCGTGACTTTTCGGCTGCGTGTTATATAGCATATATCATGTTCCGTGACATTTCTGATGCGTGTTATATAGCATATATCATGTTCTGTGACTTTTCTGCTGTGTTATATATCATATATTGTATTGTAACTCAGTTACTTCTACTCTGCATTGTACATTTTATATATGTATATACTGAACACTTGTCTACGTACTTGACTTCTATTTTATACTGCTATACTTATTTTATACTTATCTATTTTTGTCTAGCACAGTCCCTGGAGCGTAACAGAAAGAAGCATTTTGTATAAAAGTATTCTGTACTTCTGTATGACAACTAATAAAGAAACTTGATATATCATGTTCCGTGACTTTTCTGCTGTGTTATATAGCATATATCATGTTCCGTGACTTTTCTGCTGTGTTATATGATATGATATCATATATCATGACATTCATCAGCAATCTATGCTTCATCGTTACATTGTTGAAGATCTGCTTATAGAAATTAAAATGATAGATAGTATGGATGCCCGATCGATCGGCCAGCGATCGGTATCGGCCGATATTCAGTATAAATATGAGAGCGGGGAATTCCGATAATGCTTTATTTTCGCCGATCATGAAAACCGATCGATGACACGCGTGAAAAACATGATCCAATTCTCAGCGGAGTTCTCACTCGCTGTCTCTCTTGCTCACAGCTGCTGCTGCTGCTGCACGCCTTGCCCCTCCCCCCTCCCCCTCCCAGACCCATGTCAACAAATGCTCCGGCAGAGTCGAGTGCACCTCGAGTGATACTAGCTAACGTTACTGTTTAAACAAAATGACCCAGTCAACTATTCACTTTAGTTTAATACATGAGGCATTGTCTAACGTCATCTAGCTGGCTAGCTACTGATAGCTCCTGATATCAACGTCTGATATCATCATTTTGGCAATCAATTTCGCAGTCGTTGGCTAGTGTTGGCTAACTAGCTATCGTTGTTCCGTGAGCTAACGTTAGCTACCTAGCTAACGTTACTGTTTAAACAAAATGACCCAGTCAACTATTCACTTTAGTTTAATACATGAGGCATTGTCTAACGTTATCTAGCTGGCTAGCAGTAGCTACAGATAGCTCCTGATATCAATGTCTTATAACAAAATGACCCAGTCAACTATTCACTTTAGTTTAATACATGAGGCATTGTCTAACGTTATCTAGCTGGCTAGCAGTAGCTACAGATAGCTCCTGATATCAATGTCTTATAACAAAATGACCCAGTCAACTATTCACTTTAGTTTAATACATGAGGCATTGTCTAACGTTATCTAGCTGGCTAGCAGTAGCTATAGATAGCTCCTGATATCAATGTCTTATAACATCATTCGTTGTTGAAGCTGTTGGCTAATTAGCTATCGTGCTTCATAGCTGTAACTGAACACTGAGAACATCTTATAAGTTTCAGTTCATAGGAAAATACTTTGTCTTTGACTATAATGGTCAGAAGTAAATTAACTTGGATACCGTTATGCCCAACACCCACTTTACTTAATTTCTAAGATTAGATTAGATAATTTAGACAGGACATTGAGAATGCCTGTGTTAGACCTTCAGTATAATACTGCCAGCTGCTATAAAAAAAACAAAAACGATCGGTATCGGCAACGTATCGGCCGATATGACTCATCGACGATCGGTATCAAAAAACGTGATCGGGGCATCCCTAGATAGTATAGAAATGTAAATGATAGATAATCCAGTTGGTGTGCATCATCTTGGACTGCATGGTAAGGGGATGTGTGATACAGTATCAAACTGTATCAAACTGTATCAAACAGCATCCAAATGTCATCTTCAATTGACATTCCTTAATATTTCAGAAATTATTTTACAAGACATCTGACTTAGCTTCTTGTGATTATTTCAACAGAACTGTGTATCACAATTCACGCTATCAAAGAAAAAATAACCAACAATCTAATAACACAGATTAGTTAAATGCTAAATATGGATATAATGCTTTGCAATCGTTCCAGGCACTGGCCCATCGGTCTTTAACCTCTTAAGCCCGAGCGGTCTGGTACGAGAATGACATCACTCCATGAATCCATCTCTACAGAATGTATGAATTAATGTTGCATGTTCTCCTGTGTCCATGAGATGGATGCAGACCATGCTGCAATGCATGCTTTAGAGGAAAACGCACTGGGTCAATGGCATGTAGCATTAACTCCTGTATTCCAACATCCACACGCACACACTCACTTTAAACATTACACCATATTTTATCTATTTATTTGTACATATTTGCACTCACTTTGACATTAGATCTATAGTATTTTAATTACTTTATTGTGAATACCTCTTTTTGTTTTGTATATTTAGTATTATTGTTTGGTCAATACAAAACCAAGCATTTCACTATATGTGACGAATAAAACAAAACAAAACTTGAACTCAAATGGTAGAAACAATTATTGTTTGCTTGACCAACATTTACCCTAGTCCAGGGGTCTCAAACTCAATTTACCTGGGGGGCCCTGGAGGTAAGAGTCTGGGTGAGGCTGGGCCGCATCAAATATTCCACAAAAAAAGGGTTTCAAGTATTCCAAAAAAAAGTACAACTGATCCAATCTTCTCAATATTTAGCAATAACATGAACAGTTCTTCAGAACATGAACGGTTCTTCAGAACATAGGCTTCTCAGTGGTGTCAGTGGACTCATCCACATGCAGCTATGGAAATGCACTGTGCATTATTTTTTATTCTATCACAAAGCTGTTTAATCAAATCACCAGCCAGTATTTCAGTTATTCTGGTTGCTGTGTGATCTGAGGGGGATTTGCTATTGTTTGCCTTCAAACATGGTCTCCATCACTTCAGTCATACATTATTTTATTATGTATGCATCAGAGAGAGAGAATGGCTTCTTGTGTTTAGCATTGATTGATTGATTGAAAACTTTAGTAACAGATTGCAGAATGGGTACAGTACAGTACAGCTCAATACATACAATTGTTAAGGGGATGCAGACCAGAGAAAGACTTTTGTCTTGTTTACATCAGGGTCCCCCATTTTCAATTCATCGTAACATATGTGACATACATGACATACAGATAGACAGTACTGCTACATCTATTCATTTATGACATACCAGATTTGCAATTACAGTTCTGTTTGTGATACAAAAAGAGTCCAGTATATACATTAGACGTAGAAACTGTACATTGGATTGGGTAGGTGAGGGTGGGGGGGGACTGTACATTGGAGGTGGATGGGGGGGGGGTAGGAGGGGTGGGTGGGGGACACTGTACAACTGTACAAACAACACTGTACATTGGATTATTGACAAGACCATACTTGGTAATTTACTGTACATTGGAGGGGGTTGGGTTAGGACATTTACAGGGGCCAGTTTCGAGTTGCAGTCTCCCTTAGGTGTTTTTTGAGAGTGTTTTTGAAAGTGGGTAGTGATTCACATTCCTTTACAGCTTTGGGTAGGGCGTTCCACATTGATGTGGCATAATTGCGAAACGTGTTTAGTCCCTTGTTTGAGCCGAATCTGGGTTTAACATGATTTGTGGAGCTCCCTCTGGTGTTGTGACCGTGGTATTCACTGACCTTTGGGAAGTATTTTGTCATGTACATGGGTACCTTGGTCGTGTAGTGTATCTTGTAGACCAG
The DNA here is from genome assembly GCF_963971535.1 of Notolepis coatsorum. Taxonomy (NCBI): domain Eukaryota; kingdom Metazoa; phylum Chordata; class Actinopteri; order Aulopiformes; family Paralepididae; genus Notolepis; species Notolepis coatsorum. The sequence continues at coordinate 204,502,926 of NC_140167.1, forward strand.
GCCCATTGCAAGTTGCTGTACTCTGTCGTCTACTCTAAGCCATCCTAGGTTGTCAAAGTGGGCAGGGGTGAGGTGGGTTCTAGGAGTAAGGTCAAGCAGTAGTCTGACCAGTTTGTTTTGAGATGTTTGTAATTTTGTTTTTAGCGCCTTTGAGGTGCTTTGGTACCATGAGGTGCAAGCATAGTCGTAGTACCCCTGAATGAGTGCTCCTGCTAGAGTCTTCAGGGTATTCTTGTTTACCAGTGAGGAGATCCGGTACAAGAATCGAACAAACACCCATGCCACCCATGGTTGCTTTTTTAGATTTAACAATAATTCTGCTTGCAGCTTGATATGATGATTTCATTCCATTTATTTGTGTGGTTCTTAGCACTGAATTTTGAGGGAAGGTTGCATCAAAATAACTGTTTTGTTTCGTAGTGGCGTTTCATATTGCCACTCTTCACAAGAGCTACAGTTTCTTGGCATATTAGTCACATTGGTTTGGTGCTGGACTCAGGATGAACGCATATTTTTCAGTCCATTCAACTGTGAATTGCAGTCGACTTTTCTTTTACTGGCCATCTTTGAAGATCCCATATTTTTCTACTGCCTGCCTGCTGGCGAAACTAGCTACATTTATCTCACGGAGATAAAACTGGGAGCAAGGCTACTGTAGATGCACTGTCAACGCTCTGCTCTGACTCGGACTGAAAGAGACGACACGCATTCCGTGAAGACCCGCCCTACTCCCCTACTCTGCCTCTGATTCGCAGACTGTGGGTGGGGGGGGGGGGAGAAACTCTGACGGGACGCTGAATGTGATTGGACCAGACCCGTACACAGACACAGACAGACAGTGCAGCCGGACATGCAGAGCACTGCTTGCAGAGGAGATTTAGCGAGGATGTATTTGCCTTCCACTATACTTGGTGTTACAAAGGATCAGATTAAACCGAATATATATATTTATTAGGGATGCTCGATATTGGCTTTTTTACCGATACCGATATTCCGATATTGTCCAACTCTTAATTTCGATACCGATACCGATATCAACCGATACCGATATATGCAGGGTTTCCCCCCAAAAAAACGGAATAATTTCAGGTAATTAATAATTTCACTGGATGCATTCAAAAGGCTTTCTAAATGTAAGCATTATCTGTGCAAAATATGATAATTAAAAAAGTAAAAATTAACATTACATATCTCTTGTTGTTGAATTAAACCAACATGCATACTTTTGACAATAAATAAAATAAGAATTGGTTCTTACTTGCTTGCCTGGGTAAATAAAGGTTAAATAAATGTAAAAAAAAAAAAAAAAAAAAAAAAAAATCCGATACCGATATTTTCCGATATCACATTTTACTGCCGATATCGGCCGATAATATCGGTCGGCCGATAATATCGGACATCCCTAATATTTATTGATTGATATATATTGCATAATATTTGTATATCGTTTGATATCCCTTGTATATTCCTTGTACATATACACGGAATATCCCTTTAGCCTAGTACAGACCATAATATTTCATTCTCCTATTGGACAGCGGTCCACAGGCGCCAAGGCCATGCCTCCGAAGTCAGGTTCAAAGCCACCGTCAAGACATGTCTGTACATGCCCGGCTTTGCCCAAGAATACGAGACAGAAATGAGATTGGCACTAGATTGTTCGCCGTGCATATAAATATGGCGCAGGTGAATACAGAAGTACTTAGAGAAACTTAGTGTTGTTACCCAATAAGTTGAAGCCTCACCCACGATACGACGTGCGGTGAAGTATGGCCTGTTTTGGCCCCAAATAGAGCATTGAGACCGCGTGCAAATTAATAACTGAAGTGTCAGAGTTTGGCGCTATACCGTCGAGTGCGACATATTTCTATTAAGTCAGTAATAGTCTATTTGTGTATAGTGTATCGTGCGGCTAAAGTTCTACAGTGACCAGCATCACCAACGTTTCCTCGTATCAGCTAGAGTGCTTATCCAGGCTGGGCTGCTTTCATGGCGCTTTCACCCGAGGAGACCTAGACGAGGACCGTGTGGACATGTACACTGGATTATCTACCCGACGACTGCATAGCCCTTTACGGCTGGATTATATTTGCTTTTGGTCCTGTAATTAATGGAGCGGAGAATCGCCGACGCCCACACGTGTGTGGGATTTACCCTGTGAGGAGACACGTCGAGTCTGCGCCTCAGAGAGCCTGAGGCAGGCTAGCTTTCTTCCCTGTGGAGCTACAGGCTACGGAGAACAGCTGTATTCGTCTGTGGATCAAGATCTTATTGCACCGTCTCCCGTACTCGGAGTCTCCTTATCATCGTTGACCCAGACTCTATTACCGACAGATCCTCTACCCTTGCTGGCTTACAACCGGGGGGACCCTTCCAGTATCTCCCGCTATATATTACTAGTGTACCATAGATATAATTCCCTAAGATTCAGGTTGTATGATTACCTCCTGCGTAACCAGAGAATGGACATTCATTATTGATTTGCCTACGCACATTCCTTTGCCTTATAAGCGCATTCAAAGTAAAATAGAGAAGTATATTATGTACCTTTTGCTGCAATAAATACTTAATTACAACTTTGTGTGGAACCGATTCATTGTGGGAAGTGTTCATCATTATATATATCATGTACTGTATGGCCAGTAATTAAAGTACATAAGACGGTAGTGGTTTAATGATACCATACTTATCAATACAGTCAGGGAATTGTACCCCTCAGTTACACTTGGTATCACTCCGGAATCACGTTTCAACCAAGTCACTAACGTAACGTTGCTGTCATGAGCCTGCGCTATGGTAGCCTACAAGTGATAAAATAAATAAAACTTCCAACTCGCGCAACGACTCGGCAACAAGTTGCGCGCGGGCCGCATTAACACTAAACTTTGATGTCAAGTAGGGTGCCGCAAAATATCATCCTGCGAGTTTGAGACCCCTGCCCTAGTCTATTATGCCATTTACTATGTTAGGACTATGCAATGTTGAGCAAAATCCTCAAGATAATTCTCAGGTAAGGCGGCTGGGTGGCGCAGCGGACATTGCGCTCGTCACCAACGCATGAGACACCGGTATCAAATCCGGCTGTCGGCGTTGCCTCCGGCTTGGGCCGGCCGTCATACTAACTCAATTGGCAGAGTTAGCGGGTGGGAAGTCGATGGGTGGTAATCTGGACGTTGTAAACAGTGACTCCTACATGTCGGTTGGGGCGCATGCACAGCAGAGACAGGAAAATAGCGGCGGCAGTGTGAGCCTCCCACACGTTACTCCTCGCCAAATGAGAGTCCGCGCTGGCAGGTGAAAAGATGCGACTGGCTGCCTACACATGTATTGGAGGGGACATGCGATGGGCTTCTATCCTCCCTACAACCGGCCAGTGGGGGGTACATGCAAGCAACGATCAAGACAGGGGAGGGGAGAATTGGCACGGCTAAATTGGGATGGGAGAAAAATAGAAAAATAGGAGAAAAAGTGGATTAAAAAAAAGATAATTCTCAGGTGAAAAAAGCATTATGTACCTGTACGTATTTGGCCCGCCAAAAAAGGTCTGACAAGTGGGAGTTGAACTGAGGTTCCAGTGCTTCAGGTCACACGACTGATAGATAACAGACATAAATGGATTAGGCAGTTTAATCCTGGTCTTCTACTGTACTGCCGTTTAGCCAATACTACGGCTCCTCGACAGAACTTACTCTCTCTACCCATCCATCTCTGTCTCTCTCTCTCCATCCATCCATCTCCATCTGACGCCCACACTTTTTTCCATCTAACCTCCTGTATTTCTCTCAAAAAACCTTATTTTCCCTTCAGAACAGCACTGCCTCACTTGATTCAGTTTTTTCTCTTCTTCCTGGGATGTTGCCTGTGGAAGGGATTAGAGCTCAATGCGGGCTGAGGCTCTCCGTGCTTCACATGGAGAACCATACAAGTAGCAGTGTCTGAGAAAGTAACCAAAGACAACTTCCTGAGACAAACAAAAGACAAACAGCTAGACACAAACAAAAGACAAACAGCTAGACACAAACAAAAGACAAACAGCTAGACACAAACAAAAGACAAACAGCTAGACACAAACAAAAGACAAACAGCTAGACACAAACAAAAGACAAACAGCTAGACACAAACAAAAGACAAACAGCTAGACACAAACAAAAGACAAACAGCTAGACACAAACAAAAGACAAACAGCTAGACACAAACAAAAGACAAACAGCTAGACACAAACAAAAGACAAACAGCTAGACACAAAAAGACAAACAGCTAGACACAAAAAGACAAACAGCTAGACACAAACAAAAGACAAACAGCTAGACACAAAACTAAGACAAACAATTAAGACACAGAGCTAAGACAAACACTTAAGACACAAACAGCTTGTCAGGATTGGGGGGGGGGGGGTGTAGGACCCACACGCAGACACACAGAAAAAGGGGAATCTTAACACATTCGGGGCCAACCACGTATAAATACGTGTTTAGGCCTCATGCTTAACACATTCCCTGCCACGCACTTTCAGCATCTTATACCATTCTCTGCCAGTACTGTAAGTCTATGGAGATGTTCACCTTCTTTGCAGGGCTATAACTTTTTAAATTGTATTGCTAAACATTACTATGGCCCATTCAACATCGATTATCTATCGTTCAGGATGTAGGAACGTTTTACTTTTTCATTCACACATTCATACGAAAATACTGTCTAGAATATAAATATGTTTTTATCGTTTTCTGCAGTAATTCCTAGAACGTGAGATATAGGCATAAATGCATATATAGATTATCAAATGCCGTTTGTTGCCGATCAATGCTATATTAAAAATGTCAACTGTACATGGTCCTAAACGTTATGAGTGATCATGCGCGGATGAACGGAGGGGGGGGGGTCGTTTATAATTCCGTGACCGACGTTAAATGATTTATGTAGTATGGGTGATATATTGATCAGAGCAGTTTGTATCAAAAATGATAAAGAAAAACGCTGAAACTCACGTCCGTCTCCCCGTACCGTTGGGCGATGAGAGTGGAACAAACAGATCCCAGTTATGTGGTGGGGATCGAGGCGATCCAGTTCCGGTTTGTATAATACTAATATACGCCCAAATCATGTTGTTTATTGAGTTATGGCAACGATCCATGTCCACGGTGTGTGGATTGAGTCCCGGGACGATAAACGAGTGGCCGGACGGAATTAGGGGACGGACCGAGCTGAAACGGGCATTTCCGGTTTGGCAACTCGCCGATCAGCGGTATTGAAGCGTTGCAGAGTTGTGATGGCTCCCGCAGCATATGACAAGGCTCCGTGGGTGAAATATGAATTCCATGACGAAAATATGAAATATGAACTTGAAACACGCTGTACAGCGATATTGGCAGACAACGCATGGCGGGCAATAACGCTGAACAGCGACCCATTGTACGCTGTAGAATGGGTAGGGTAAGTGCTTTTGGGCCACTTTTTCCTTTGTAACTTCATCCTTCATCTTTCAATATCTTTCAATATCTTATTTAACATTACTGTATAATATAAGTGTCAGTGTGTTAATTAACGGAGCTGTTAATGCGTATATGAATGTCTGTGTCCACGGGCAAGCTATATTCACGTAACTCCCATATATTCAAATGATTCCTGTAATTCCTGTACAGTAACTATTCAACTAATAATGTTAAGTTATTATGTCATCCTGGGACCACTCACGCGTGATGCCAACATCCTCAACTATCCACAACATGAACATCAGAGAGCATCGGGTGCAGACGCCGACCTCTTCTGTCTGGCGCTTATTAACTAAATCTAGAATGCAATTAGGCTTTTAACTAAAGCCGGGCGCAACACTAGACATGTTTAGCAAAACATTAAATATGTTTGGAACAGTTTGTGATAAGGTTTCAGAATTGGGAGATTGTGATCTCGACATTGACATTGTATCTCTCCAGCAGGAAATACGCAGACAACGAAAAAACGTCACTCGAGTCGCCACTTACAGAAATCAAAAGCATGTATTTAACAACCTCAAAAACGTTATAAACACGGTTTATTTTAACTTAATAAATAAACAAAAACGAAAAAGCTACTTATGTCAATGAAAATGTCCAGTAGGCCTAAATAAATAACAGATACATCTCCGTTACACGCAAGCAGCGTCTGATGGCTGAATCTGTCAGACAGCACTGGATAGAGAAACGAGCTGTTAAAAACGGTTCAATACTCCATTTTATTAGTATCACTTCGTTTAGAATAGCCAGATGCTGTATTTTCTATGAGTTGAGTGGATGCATGACCGGAGCACTAGCTTTGCCTAGTGGGCGTGTCAACAGTGTCAGCTGAACACAGACAAAGGCATATTCACAGATATCGCCAAATGTCTTATTTCATAATACAAAGTTTCTGAATGGACGTTTGGATTAAACCAAGTTGTATGCAGTGATGAACAGTCTTTCCCAGCCGAACACACGTTAATTAACGTTACACAGGTCACGCTGTGCATGCTTAGCTTGCTAACGTTAAGATAGCAGGAGCAGTCTGCCAACAAAGATGTTGTTTCAACAAATGGATTCACAAAATGTATTATCATCCAAACTTTATTGAAGACTCCTGTGACCAGTAAGTAGGCACTACGTACGTCTAACTTTTACTAACCATTTTTCACAGCAGCAATTTTGCGCAAATTGTTCTACGTTATATGCGTAAATGTGCGCTATGTGCACGGGCGGCTACGTGGCGTAGTGGGCAAGGCGCTCGGCACGAAATCTGGAGACGCTGGGCTTGCCTGTTCGAGCCCAGCGCTCCACATTTGCTTTCAGTTTAGCTGGTCGTCCGTACTAATACACATTGGCCGTATTAGGGGGTGGGAAACTGATGGGTGGGGATCGGGCGTTGTGGACAGCGACTCCTACAGGTCGGTTGGTGCGCCTGCGCAGTAGAATCAGGAAGTGTCGGGGGGCAGCGTGAGCCTCCCACGCGTTACTCCTCGCCACTGAGAGATCGAGCTGCGCAGGTGAAAAGATGCGACTGCTGTTACCTCAAGTACCGGAGGGGACTTGTGCTATGTATGACTTAGTCCACATTGCAGCCGGCTTGTGGGAGGCAAGAAACAGCGTTCGTGACAGGGGAGGGTTGAATTGGATGATACGAAATTGGGATGGGAGAAGATAGAAATCAAAAAAAAAAAATGCGCTATGTGCCTAAAGTCGCACATCAACGTTAGTAGGCTATAATAATCGATTATGTTCCGTCACTGCATCGATGCAGAATCGTCCACATCCGCATCGCGATGCATCTTAGAATCGAGAAATGTCCACACCCCTAACAACAAACAAAGTAAAATTAAAAGAAAGAAAGTGAGAGAATGTCCAGATAGGGTTGCCAGAGCAGACCGAGGCCCTTGTGGATTAGGCCTGAGCTTTGAGGAGAGGATAATGACTTGTAATGATCTAGTGCTGTGTGGCCATGGGAGCCGTAGCCAAGCCGTACCCAGCTGAAGTGGAACCGAGCCCTGCCCTCCCTGCTGGTCAACCCAGGGGTCTCCCTCATTCATCTCCATTAAGGGACTTCCCCGTCGTTAGCTCACACGTCGCTACTAATGGCCGCCGTTACATATCTAACTTTGAAAAGGCGCTTTGTGTGACATAGTAGTGTAGCGGTGTGGTTTTGAGCCGGAGAACTGTGGCTGGTTGCGGTGGTGAAGGATAATCGCTGCTTCTTCATGGGGTATTCAAGACGGTTCATTGGGCCTGAGAGCAGACTAGACACCAGGTGAAATAAGATTGTATGGTTCAGTTTACTTACTCATAGTATATATTCCGATTCTAAGTGTTATTGACCATATATATGGTAACAAATAATATAACTGATCATCTGCACCTTTGATTACACTGCTTACTTTCTCATTATGCTTATATTCAGAGTTAATTACATTGTTTACACAGCTTATTGTAATCATTACTATAGTTTTATTGCCTATATTTATGTCTTCTACTATTACCCTGCCCATCAGCAACGCAGGACCTCGTCATAATTTTCACCTGAATAGTTGTTTATAAACCTAAGCATTATCGTGGTTGAGAGCTCCCACCATGCTGTAATGGAAAACAGAGATGGAGGAAAACATTTTGTGATCCGCCAGTGTGTGGAAACAAATCACGCATCACAGGGTAGCGAGCGTCCAGCCACTCGCGGCGCGGTTCAGGATCTTGCTCAAGGACAATTTGACAATGATGGGCACACTGGTCGCCGTGGAGGATGGATCCAATGACCTTCCTCCTCCTCCGACCTCTGTGCCACCCTACCGCCCCTCAGCCAAAAGACATGTACTGCCCAATACATAATGAAACAAGCGTAATAATGCAACCAATACCTGTTTGCGCAAAATCACCCTCCTTTGAATAAAAAAAAAATTTAACTATAAAAAATTTAAAAGAAGAATGCTTTAAACATATTTAAGGAAACATGTATTTGCCCCTGTGACTCTCGTTCACGCAGAGTGCGTTTAAGAACCAACCCATGCATTGCCGTTTTGCCAGCTTGTTACAGTAGACTAGCCTCAGGCTGAAGAATCCTCCGACTTTCTGGTGAAAAACACTGGCGTTATCCTATAAGTGGTGCGCGCTGTGTAATATGGATGCAAAGTGCATCCCTGGGACTGTAGGCAGGGTGAGAGTGCAGAAACTGAGCCTCCTAACTTCTGAAGCCCAGCCTATGTGCACAACAGTGGTCTCTTCTGACCCAGCTGACAACAGGGTGACCACAAATGCACGTCCTAAGTTGAATTTTGGGTAGATTCTTCCTTTACAGGGGAAGTGAGTGGGAGGGGGTATACGGTTGCTGCTTTGACCCCTGTGTGCAACAGCGAGACAGACAAAGCTCTCTTTCTTTCTGTATATATATGTGTGTGTGTGTGTGTGTGTGTGTGTGTGTGTGTGTGTGTGTGTGTGTGTGTGTGTGTGTGTGTGTGTGTGTGTGTGTGTGTGTGTGTGTGTGTGTGTGTGTGTGTGTGTGTGTGTGTGTGTGTGTGTGTGTGTGTGTGTGTGTGTGTGTGTGTGTGTGTGTGTGTGTGTGTGTGTGTGTGTCCCATTCAATCGTATCAGCCCAAAGCTCTTACTGGTGGAGACACCCAGCCTGAAAATCAATTCACCCTCTCTGCCTAGGGCACCTGCGGCTCATAGCTCACACTTGTAGGGAGGGAGGGAGGGAGGGAGGGAGGGAGGGAGGGATGGAGGGAGTGCAGAAGAAGAGGAAAGAGTGGTATGAAGGGGAGGTAGGACGACTCTGGACATTAAAATGGACATCATTTTGGCTCATCAACCCTGGTTGCCATCTACATCCAATTAATTGATGATAATAAATGCACACTATTAATCTCACTACACTGGCGTTCGTTTATGGGAATATTTGTATTCTAATGACATGCTTTTCAGGAGAATATACTATATAATGATGTACAACACACACACACAGGCACGCCCCCAGCACACACAAACACACCAACCCCTGTGGGCACCTCTCACACATACAGTACAGTAAGCCTCCAGGCGGGCAGACCCACACAGGCCGACATGGTGCAGTGTGATCAACAGGGACGTAACCTGGCCTCCCAGCACGGCTCAGCTGGTTCAGACAGGAGGAGGAGGAGGAGGAGGAGGAGGAGGAGGAGGAGGAGGAGGAGGGGGGAGGAGGAGGAGGAGGAGGAGGTAGGAGGTAAAGGTCCAGGAGGTGAAGCTATGCCTTAAGAGATACAAGCATCGCCAGAATGTACAGCGAAGCAGGCGGGGGTTGGTGGGGGGGGGGGGGGGGGGGGTGTTGGTGGGGGTGGCAACACAAGCCTTCAAATGGTTTGGAGAGTTTTTAGCGAAATGTGCGAGGAGGTCTTCCCAAATTTAGTACAGACACTTTTCTTTCTTGGTTCGCTGAAAGTTGCCAGATTTCGGGTCGATTCGATAAGAACATTCAGCCTTTGCACACTTACTCTGTGTAACCCGCTCAGAGCCCTCGGAGCCAAATGTAACTCGTGTTCGTTACAAAAAGTTTCTATTTTGTTCCGTCTTGCTCCTCCGTACGAAGTGTTTGCCGTCCCGAGGTTGTTTGACGAAAGCTTGTTTAGGACGTACTGAGTAGAGCCGCCTCGCTTCGGCAGAAAGGCCGGGTGAGAAGAGGACAGTGAAGAGGACAGTGAAGAGGACAGTGAAGAGGACAGAGAAGAGGACAGTGAAGAGGACAGTGAAGAGGACAGTGAAGAGGACAGTGAAGAGGACAGTGAAGAGGACAGAGAAGAGGACAGTGAAGAGGACAGTGAAGAGGACAGAGAAGAGGACAGTGAAGAGGACAGTGAAGAGGACAGTGAAGAGGACAGAGAAGAGGACAGTGAAGAGGACAGTGAAGAGGACAGTGAAGAGGACAGTGAAGAGGACAGTGAAGAGGACAGAGAAGAGGACAGTGAAGAGGACAGTGAAGAGGACAGTGAAGAGGACAGTGAAGAGGACGGTGAAGAGGACAGTGAAGAGGACAGTGAAGAGGACAGTGAAGAGGACAGTGAAGAGGACAGAGAAGAGGACAGTGAAGAGGACAGTGAAGAGGACAGAGAAGAGGACAGAGAAGAGGACAGTGAAGAGGACAGTGAAGAGGACAGAGGACAGAGAAGAGGACAGAGGACAGAGAAGAGGACAGTGAAGAGGACAGTGAGGAGGACAGTGAAGAGGACAGTGAAGAGGACAGTGAAGAGGACAGAGAAGAGGACAGAGGACAGAGAAGAGGACAGTGAAGAGGACAGTGAAGAGGACAGTGAAGAGGACAGATAAGAGGACAGTGAAGAGGACAGTGAAGAGGACAGTGAAGAGGACAGTGAAGAGGACAGAGAAGAGGACAGTGAAGAGGACAGTGAAGAGGACAGTGAAGAGGACAGTGAAGAGGACAGTGAAGAGGACAGAGAAGAGGACAGAGAAGAGGACAGTGAAGAGGACAGTGAAGAGGACAGTGAAGAGGACAGTGAAGAGGACAGTGAAGAGGACAGTGAAGAGGACAGTGAAGAGGACAGTGAAGAGGACAGTGAAGAGGACAGTGAAGAGGACAGTGAAGAGGACAGAGAAGAGGGCAGTGAAGAGGACAGTGAAGAGGACAGTGAAGAGGACAGTGAAGAGGACAGAGAAGAGGACAGTGAAGAGGACAGTGAAGAGGACAGAGAAGAGGACAGAGAAGAGGACAGAGAAGAGGACAGTGAAGAGGACAGTGAAGAGGACAGTGAAGAGGACAGTGAAGAGGACAGTGAAGAGGACAGTGAAGAGGACGGTGAAGAGGACAGTGAAGAGGACAGTGAAGAGGACAGTGAAGAGGACAGTGAAGAGGACAGTGAAGAGGACAGTGAAGAGGACAGTGAAGAGGACAGTGAAGAGGACAGAGAAGAGGACAGTGAAGAGGACGGTGAAGAGGACAGTGAAGAGGACAGTGAAGAGGACGGTGAAGAGGACAGTGAAGAGGACAGTGAAGAGGACAGTGAAGAGGACAGAGAAGAGGACAGAGAAGAGGACAGAGAAGAGGACAGTGAAGAGGACAGTGAAGAGGACAGTGAAGAGGACAGTGAAGAGGACAGTGAAGAGGACAGTGAAGAGGACGGTGAAGAGGACGGTGAAGAGGACAGTGAAGAGGACAGTCCCTCAGAGGGCTGAGCCCAAACGTTAGAACCTTTGTTCGTTACGTTGGCATTCGAATTCTAAATCAACATTTGAATTTTTTTTATTTTTTATTAAAAAATATTATTCTTTCTTTTTCTTTGTTTCATTCTGTTTAAACCAATGGGGTTTCTCTTCACAGTTGCAGATACAGATTAGGCTACACTATTATTATAGTATTAAAATAAACTGATGAGTTATATTCATTAGAACGTTGATTTAATTGATTTAGTTGGGCTTTGGCTTCTCCCCGGGCTGGGTCTGGGGCTGGAAAGTTGATTTAATAAAAGAAAAAATACAAATTTAATCAGATTAATCACTTTATTCAAATTGAGGATTTAGTTCGAGGATATACATTATTATAATTTTTTTTAAAGATATTCAAATTTCTTAAATATTATTTTTTAATTTAAATGTTTTAATTAAAAATGAAGGTTCGAACATCCGTTCGAAAAACCCTGACGAAGTTCGAATCCCAAAAACATGCTTCGGGAAAACAGCCTTAGACAGACCCTCCAGGGGTGAGACGAGGACAGAGGACAGGGGTGAGACGAGGACAGAGGACAGGGGTGAGACGAGGACAGGGCCTCAGGGGTGAGACGAGGACAGAGGACAGGGGTGAGACGAGGACAGAGGACAGGGGTGAGACGAGGACAGAGGACAGAGGGGTGAGACGAGGACAGAGGACAGAGGGGTGAGACGAGGACAGAGGACAGAGGGGTGAGACGAGGACAGAGGACAGAGGGGTGAGACGAGGACAGAGGACAGGGGTGAGACGAGGACAGAGGACAGGGGTGAGACGAGGACAGAGGACAGGGGTGAGACGAGGACAGAGGACAGGGGTGAGACGAGGACAGAGGACAGGGGTGAGACGAGGACAGAGGACAGGGGTGAGACGAGGACAGAGGACAGAGGGGTGAGACGAGGACAGAGCCTCAGGGGTGAGACGAGGACAGAGGACAGGGGTGAGACGAGGACAGAGGACAGGGGTGAGACAAGGACAGAGGACAGGGGTGAGACGAGGACAGAGGACAGAGGGGTGAGACGAGGACAGAGGACAGGGGTGAGACGAGGACAGAGGACAGATGGGGTGAGACGAGGACAGAGGACAGAGGGGTGAGACGAGGACAGAGGACAGGGGTGAGACGAGGACAGGGCCTCAGGGGTGAGACGAGGACAGAGGACAGGGGTGAGACGAGGACAGAGGACAGAGGGGTGAGACGAGGACAGAGGACAGAGGGGTGAGACGAGGACAGAGGACAGGGGTGAGACGAGGACAGAGCCTCAGGGGTGAGACGAGGACAGAGGACAGAGGGGTGAGACGAGGACAGAGGACAGGGGTGAGACGAGGACAGGGCCTCAGGGGTGAGACGAGGACAGAGGACAGGGGTGAGACGAGGACAGGGCCTCAGGGGTGAGACGAGGACAGAGGACAGGGGTGAGACGAGGACAGAGGGGTGAGACGAGGACAGGGCCTCAGGGGTGAGACGCCTCAGGGGTGAGACGAGGACAGAGGACAGGGGTGAGACGAGGACAGAGCCTCAGGGGTGAGACGAGGACAGAGGACAGGGGTGAGACGAGGACAGAGGACAGGGGTGAGACGAGGACAGAGGACAGGGGTGAGACGAGGACAGGGCCTCAGGGGTGAGACGAGGACAGAGGACAGGGGTGAGACGAGGACAGAGGACAGGGGGGTGAGACGAGGACAGAGGACAGAGGGGTGAGACGAGGACAGAGGACAGGGGTGAGACGAGGACAGGGCCTCAGGGGTGAGACGAGGACAGAGGACAGGGGTGAGACGAGGACAGAGGACAGGGGTGAGACGAGGACAGAGGACAGGGGTGAGACGAGGACAGAGGACAGAGGGGTGAGACGAGGACAGAGGACAGAGGGGTGAGACGAGGACAGAGGACAGAGGGGTGAGACGAGGACAGAGGACAGGGGTGAGACGAGGACAGAGCCTCAGGGGTGAGACGAGGACAGAGGACAGAGGTGAGACGAGGACAGAGGACAGAGGGGTGAGACGAGGACAGGGCCTCAGGGGTGAGACGAGGACAGAGGACAGAGGGGTGAGACGAGGACAGAGGACAGGGGTGAGACGAGGACAGAGGACAGGGGTGAGACGAGGACAGGGCCTCAGGGGTGAGACGAGGACAGAGCCTCAGGGGTGAGACGAGGACAGAGGGGTGAGACGAGGACAGGGCCTCAGGGGTGAGACGAGGACAGAGGACAGAGGGGTGAGACGAGGACAGAGGACAGGGGTGAGACGAGGACAGAGGACAGGGGTGAGACGAGGACAGAGGACAGGGGTGAGACGAGGACAGAGGGGTGAGACGAGGACAGAGGACAGGGGTGAGACGAGGACAGAGGACAGGGGTGAGACGAGGACAGAGGACAGGGGTGAGACGAGGACAGATGACAGGGGTGAGACGAGGACAGAGGACAGGGGTGAGACGAGGACAGAGGACAGAGGGGTGAGACGAGGACAGAGCCTCAGGGGTGAGACGAGGACAGAGGACAGGGGTGAGACGAGGACAGAGGACAGGGGTGAGACGAGGACAGAGGACAGAGGGGTGAGACGAGGACAGAGCCTCAGGGGTGAGACGAGGACAGAGGACAGGGGTGAGACGAGGACAGAGGACAGGGGTGAGACGAGGACAGAGGACAGGGGTGAGACGAGGACAGAGGACAGGGGTGAGACGAGGACAGAGGACAGAGGTGAGACGAGGACAGAGGACAGAGGGGTGAGACGAGGACAGAGCCTCAGGGGTGAGACGAGGACAGAGGGGTGAGACGAGGACAGGGCCTCAGGGGTGAGACGAGGACAGAGGACAGAGGGGTGAGACGAGGACAGATGACAGGGGTGAGACGAGGACAGAGGACAGAGGGGTGAGACGAGGACAGAGCCTCAGGGGTGAGACGAGGACAGAGGACAGGGGTGAGACGAGGACAGATGACAGGGGTGAGACGAGGACAGAGGTGAGACGAGGACAGAGGACAGAGGGGTGAGACGAGGACAGAGCCTCAGGGGTGAGACGAGGACAGAGGACAGGGGTGAGACGAGGACAGAGGACAGGGGTGAGACGAGGACAGAGGACAGAGGGGTGAGACGAGGACAGAGGACAGGGGTGAGACGAGGACAGAGGACAGGGGTGAGACGAGGACAGAGGACAGAGGGGTGAGACGAGGACAGAGGACAGAGGGGTGAGACGAGGACAGAGGACAGAGGGGTGAGACGAGGACAGAGGACAGGGGTGAGACGAGGACAGAGCCTCAGGGGTGAGACGAGGACAGAGGACAGGGGTGAGACGAGGACAGAGGACAGAGGTGAGACGAGGACAGAGGACAGGGGTGAGACGAGGACAGGGCCTCAGGGGTGAGACGAGGACAGAGCCTCAGGGGTGAGACGAGGACAGAGGACAGGGGTGAGACGAGGACAGAGGGGTGAGACGAGGACAGGGCCTCAGGGGTGAGACGAGGACAGAGGACAGACGGGTGAGACGAGGACAGAGGACAGGGGTGAGACGAGGACAGAGGACAGGGGTGAGACGAGGACAGAGGACAGGGGTGAGACGAGGACAGAGGACAGAGGGGTGAGACGAGGACAGAGCCTCAGGGGTGAGACGAGGACAGAGGACAGGGGTGAGACGAGGACAGAGGACAGGGGTGAGACGAGGACAGAGGACAGAGGGGTGAGACGAGGACAGAGGACAGGGGTGAGACGAGGACAGAGGACAGGGGTGAGACGAGGACAGAGGACAGAGGTGAGACGAGGACAGAGGACAGAGGGGTGAGACGAGGACAGGGCCTCAGGGGTGAGACGAGGACAGGGCCTCAGGGGTGAGACGAGGACAGGGGACAGGGGTGAGACGAGGACAGAGCCTCAGGGGTGAGACGAGGACAGAGGACAGGGGTGAGACGAGGACAGGGCCTCAGGAGTGAGACGAGGACAGAGGGGTGAGACGAGGACAGGGCCTCAGGGGTGAGACGAGGACAGAGGACAGACGGGTGAGACGAGGACAGAGGACAGGGGTGAGACGAGGACAGAGGACAGGGGTGAGACGAGGACAGAGGACAGAGGGGTGAGACGAGGACAGAGGACAGAGGGGTGAGACGAGGACAGAGGACAGGGGTGAGACGAGGACAGAGGACAGGGGTGAGACGAGGACAGAGGGGTGAGACGAGGACAGAGGACAGGGGTGAGACGAGGACAGAGGACAGGGGGGTGAGACGAGGACAGAGGACAGAGGGGTGAGACGAGGACAGAGGACAGAGGGGTGAGACGAGGACAGAGGACAGAGGGGTGAGACGAGGACAGAGGACAGAGGGGTGAGACGAGGACAGAGGACAGGGGTGAGACGAGGACATGTTATATATATTAAAAAAATGCTAAAAGCTAAATATATGATCTGATGAAGTATACAGTATTCACATAAGGTGCGGTAAGGTAGAAGCGGTGTCAAGACTCCGCTGTTAAAAGATTCATAGTATATTGAGCGATATTTTATTAATTCAGTCGACTGTCTGTCCTGTGCCTCGCGAGGTCCTGTGAGGCCCATCTGTCCTCGTATCATATCATCTTATAAAGGCTTGAATATTAATAAACTCTTTATTGACTGAACTCTTCATACAAGGTCTTTCAGCTAAACCTGAAGTTTTACTTACATTTCTGAAGGCATCGACACAGCTAGCAACGTGGTTGTTCCATTGATTGGCATACGCTGTGGGCAGTGCGAGTGGCAGTGCTTGTGTCTACGCAGTGTCCTTGTGGAACAACAAACATATTACTGTGGTGTGGAATAATGATCCCCTCCCCCCACAAAAAATCCTTTTTGCAGTCCAACCGGCCACAGGTAAGATCTTTTTTCACGTAAATTACACGCTGATCAGGCCTTGTTATCATAGCCAACCAGGCGATCAGCGAATGTGGCTAACGCCGTTATTGGTAATCAATAATCAGAAACATCGTCCCCCGCCCCCCCCCCCCCTTTCATGCATTCATGGTGGAACATTATATCGATCATATGCATTTAGATTTTTAGCTCCAGCTTCTGTAGGGCCGAAACGCCATTCGATTTAACGTTATTAGCTTAGCAGCCTGTATCTCGTTTTGCAGGAAATATACCAGACCAATCCCATATAACGCTTATATTCAATACGCTATAAAATGGGAACGTATTGATGAAAAAATTATTTCTTTAAGCCATTTTGAAGGGACGGTTTATAGTGTCAATTGACAATGAGAATGGACAGATAGCAATACTATAAAGTATAGATTTAGCTCTAAAAACAGCCTCACGCACAATGAAACCTTAAGTTTCAAGTTTCTTTAATAGTTGTCATACAGAAGTACAGAATACTTTTATACAAAATGCTTCTTACTGTTACGCTCCAGAGACTGTGCTAGACAAGATAAGTATGAAATAAAATAGTATAGTATATGTAAAATAGAAGTAAAAATAGAGGTCACAGTGTTCAGTATAGACATATGTACAATGTTCGATGCAGAATAGAAGTAACTGAGTTACCATACAATATACAATATACTATGCAATGTACTAATATACAATACTATATAGTGCAGAGCAGAAATGGGATGAGGTACAATTTAGGTACAATTTACAGTAAGGTGTACGAGTTGTAGTGCAAATCCTTTACCAATAAATATAAAGTGTAAAGTGTGTTTAGGTGATCTAAAGTGTGTAAAGTGGGTGTTGCAGTGAGTTGTTTGTTTAAAGTGAGTGTGTGCGTGTGGATGTGTGTGCTGTGTGCATTTGATGGTTGTTGCATAGTGTTTATTGTTCGTTGAGCAGCCTGATGGCCTGGGGATAGAAGCTTCTTCTGAGTCTTTCTGTGCTCGCCTTAAGACTCCGGTATCGCTTGCCTGACCGCAGCAGTTCAAAGAGGCAGTTGTTCGGGTGGCTGGAGTCCTTGATGATTCTCTTAGCCTTCCGCCTGCACCGCTTGTTGTAAATTTTTGAGGATGTACCTCAAAAAGAATATTCCAATTATCTGATCGTGAGTCCCAGTATTGGTGTCGATCGTGTCGCCAACATAATCCGGCACACATCATGCACCGGGAGCATTTCACGCTTCTCAATCCGATCGGGACAACCGCTCCCCTTGCCCGACCAATACAAATTATTATGATATTATTATGATATGCTGGCTTTATAGAGTGAGATTAGACGGATCCAAATGTCCCCGAATGTGTTAAGCTAGCGCAAAAGTAATTTATTTTTTTTATGAAACTAGAGATCTTGAGGAAACCATATATACCAGCCATGTCATGCTGGTATGATTGACAGGACTAGATATTGGGGTGACAGTGGCTCGGGAGGTAGAGCAGTCGTCTGGTAATCCGGAGGTTCGATTCCTGCTCCTCCCGGGCAGCGTGTCGAAGTGTCCTTGAGCAAGACACTTAACCCCTAATTGCTCCAGATGAGCAGGTCGGCACCTTGCATGGTGGCCTCCGCCGTCGGTGTGTGAATGGGTATAATGTGGGGAACAAATTGTAAAGCGCTTTAGATAAAAGAGCTATATAAATGCACCATTTACCATTTATGTTGCATGGGCATTAATTGGGCATGATCTTTTTCAAAGGGGTCCTTTGACATCTCACCTCAAAATATCTTAAACTGGGGTTTATTGGAACTTTACAGCTATGTCAAACATATGCTAGTCCCATGCATATTTAGGCTCAAACCAAGTAGGGATGGGCATGGTTATTCCACGGTTTGAACTGACGTAGGTATTCAGGCACAAGAAATGCGGCGACAGGGAGGGGCTTCCGGTGTCATGGAGTGAGGATTATCCACACCTGCTCCCCCAGCTTTTGTACATTTTGTTTGTAAATGTTTAAATTCCCCGATTGTCAGTTCCTAACTCAATCAGCGCCACGCAGTTGAGCATCGTTTGTACTTAACAGGCCAACGCTCTAAAATATAGGAATACGTGGCGGTGTTTGCAGGGCTATAACTATATTCTATATTATAGCTATGAATACAATACTATGGCCCATTTGACATAGACTATCGTTCAATATTTTTCATCCACACATTCCCGTTTTATACCGTGGTGAATAAGAGTATAATTTTAGAGTAATCTTGTCTAATCCCAGAAAACTACGCTATGCAGCAGTACGTGCAATTCACAAAAAACTTTGCAGTTTCTCGCCTGTACACGCTACTATTTCGAAATCACATCTATATTATCAGTATTATGTTTCATCATGAATGCATGAAAGGGTGGGGGGGGGGGGTAGTTTTTTGATGCTTTGATCGTCACCAACGGCACACGTTGTGGAGTAACGTTACATTATATCTTGTGATCGAAGTGAAGCAATGGTTGGATCACAGCAGGATTGATACCATATAGGCCGTACCTTAACTAGGATGTACCTCAAAAAGAATATTCCAATTATCTGATCGTGAGTCCCAGTATTGGTGTCGATCGTGTCGCCAACATAATCCGGCACACATCATGCACCGGGAGCATTTCACGCTTCTCAATCCGATCGGGACAACCGCTCCCCTTGCCCGACCAATAAAAATCCGACCGGAGATTATAATAATTTTTTTCAAAGGGTGCTCGATACTGCCACTTGGGTGGATGCGGCCGGTATTGCACTTTGGCATTCTCAGGATGATTCCCCATGTTAACCCAGATGTCCGTGTGCCTGTAATGAATGGAAATATCGAATAAAACAAATAACGATGAAAACCCGACTATACTCGGGTCTGGCGCTGACCGGTTGGCGAGTTAACCCGACTATGATCGGGTCCGGCGCTGATTGATTTAATGGAAAGATTCGTTTTCCGCTTGAAATTAAAGTGCAGTATTTTAAATACATTGAAAGGAATATGGCTGGATTTCTTATCAAAAAGGAAAAGTGTCACTGTGTTATTTAAAATGAATAAATAAATCATGTGTACTATTATATATATATTTACTTTTTAATTGCATAAAACATTATGAAGTATTCTCGTATGCCGCTTGTACCACTGCATGGTACCACTACCTACTCGACTCGCTTTTGTTATTTTTCCACTGCATGTAGTAGAGAGATACAGCCTCCCTCCCCTGTGATGTATTAGGTTTGAGCGTCTTGGTAGCCGTATTTGAAGTGATGTCACACGAGGAAGTCAATAGTCAACAGTAACACAGCGTTGGAACCTGGAGAAGCCTGATGCATGAAGCGATATATAAACGAACAGCCAATAAATGTGAAGTTATCTTTGAACATCTTGCCAAGCCTCATCAATATACCCCCCCCCCACCCTTCCCCACTAATGGACTGGTGTCGTGGAGTCACTTCGCTCTGAGCGTTTCCGCGGTTAGTGGCTAACGTTTGTTGCAACTTAATAGGCCAGGTTAATGATTATGAGTTATATTTCATATATGTTAATATCGATTATTGTTTACCTTTGAAAGAAGAAGTGGAAGTGGAAGAGTGTTTGCTTATTCTAGTCAGAGATACTATTATTTACATTAGTCGCCACGTTAGTAGAAATACAAGTCCCAGGATGCTTTGCACCTGCTACCAGCTGCGTCCTTTTAGGGTGATTGAGTTGCTGACGGCAGAGCGTTTTATGAATGAAACTGATGAGAACTCAACTGTAATGTAACGTGCGCTGAAGGTTCTATATAAAGTACAGCCTATTGGAATCCGACGTATTGGACAATCTATTCTTTTGGAAAGTAGTTATTCTACAACGTTAGTTAGCTTAGCTTATTTAGCGGCTAACTTAGTTACCGCCTCTCCGTCTCTGGGTGTGTGAGTGCGTGCGTGTATGTGCATATTTTTTTGCGCATCCCCTGAATCGAATAATACACACATGCCCCAAACCGTGGAGGTCGTACCGAACGGTGTACGGTTCGAATGCGTACCGTTCCACCTAGGGGTGGGACGATACATCGATCCAGATGGATATATCGATCTATTATCAATGATCCAATAGGATCGATGCAACGTAAAAAGATCGGTTCATATTGCGATACTCCAGAGTCCGCCTATTTTGCGACCCGAAATAAATGCCTGCTGTTTTTTCCCACAACAGGGATAAATGCATCTAACATGCTTTGCATCCTCGCCGTTCCTTTATGCCCACGTCACGTTAACACACACTGTGCCAAAAACGGCTTTTTACGTGTTTGGGCGCCGACAGTTGAGTGCCATAAACGTAAAAAGTTGTTTTTTGATCGTTTGATCTTTTCACATTGATCCCCGCTCTACACAGTTGCCCAGACCGATCTGCATCATTTAGGCACATCATTGGAACTGCATTCTGATCGACTATCACCAGGTGACAGTATCGTCCCGTGTCTGAACTGCATGGGGCTCTGGGCTGATAGTCAGCTTCACTTTCAGTTTCTCCTCGCGAGTAGCCCCTCCTTCTCCTGGGACAGAAATGCACAGTCCTCGCCTCGGGATTCCGTTGCATAAGCGTATTTGACCATGGAAATGTGTATAGACATATACACTGGTAATCGCGATGCGATCACTTGGAATTATTCTTTTGGAATACCTTCTGGGTAAGATAAGGTACATTCTATGACTATTTTACCTAATCTGAAACGTGTTTTTCTAACGATCACAGTTCTGTGTTTCAACGGACAAAAACATGCTTGGCAAACGCGATCATAGTTTTGAGTTAAAACGACCCCCCCCCCCCCCCTTGATGATTTTGTGATGATACATATATACAAGTCATATACCTTTGATATGGGAGTATTCTGGGTTTCAGGGGATCAGCCAGAGCGGTTTGGGCTTATTGCACATAACGTGTTTTATCCTGCGACCTATGAAAAAAGACTGTATTATCTTGGAAATGCGCGATGTTTAGCGTGTAATAAACTACAAACTACAGTGTGTGGAAACAAACTATTATTCCCATGCTGGACTACAAGTAATGTTTGTCGAAATGGGCCACACCGTGTCTCTACAGCTATAAGACAGAACACAAACACAGCTTCGCAAACATAGTGCTAGAAAGGCTGGCATTCTAAAGGTAAATTAACCAAACAGTGCGGCACTCAAAGTGTAAGTGTGTGTGCGTTTGGAAAGACCAGATGAAGTCAGGAGTATATTATATTTATAGTAAATTTACTGAGGATGGACAGATAATGTTGATATTTAAACATAAAAAATACAATACATAATAAATGTATTCATGATCATCATGCAACATAAAACAATTGTAGGAACGGTTTGGGAGAGGAAGGGGCTTTAGGTTGCGTGTTGTGAGTTCCAAAACATTTTACTTAAAGTTTAAAGCTCAATATATGCAAACGTCGCACTTTACAGTGAACAGGAGGTCTATTTGTATTAACATTCTTTTAAATGCCCATTTAACACAATCAGTAACATTTAGATAAACTTTTTTGAGTTGATCTAAATGTTACTGATTGTGTTAAATGGGCATATAATATCGTCTCATATCGATCGCAGGCACCTGAATTGAATCGAATCGTATCGTGGCAGACTTTGTGATATCATAAATATCATATCGTTGTCCAAATAATCAATCGTATCGTATCATGATGAAACTGGTGATTCCCACCCCTATAAAATAGTAATCAAGATTCAAGATTTTATTATAATATAAGTACAAAATCGAGGTAAAAACAAATATAAAAAAATATTACAAAATGCTAAAATGAGGTAAAAATGTAGTGCAAAGTAAAAAAAAAAATATGGTGTGTTTAATGACTTAAACAAGTGTGTACAATCAACTGTTATTTTCTGTGTTGGCCCTGTATTCTGACGTTTGTTCATGCAGGGAATGTCATATTCTTGTGGACCTATACAACGGAGACAAGAGTCTGTGTTGAGCTCAGCTGTAATCCAACCCTAACTATGTGACCGATACCCATTTCTTATTTGGTCTTGTGTATTCTGCCGCAATTTTTTTTTATCCACTTTTTCTCCCATTTTCAATTTTTTTCTCCCATCCCAATTTCGTATCATCCAATTCAACCCTCCCCTGTCTCGAACGCTGTTTCTTGCCTCCCACAAGCCGGCTGCAATGTGGACTAAGTCATACATAGCACAAGTCCCCTCCGGTACTTGAGGTAACAGCAGTCACATCTTTTCACCTGCGCGGCGCGATCTTTCAGCGTCAGGGGTCTGCGCTTTGGAGGGGCGCCGCCCCCATCGCTTCCTGATTCTACTGCGCAGGCGCACCAACCGACCTGTAGGAGTCGCTGTCCACAACGCCCGATCCCCACCCATCAGTTTCCCACCCCCTAATACTGCCAATGTGTATTAGTACGGACGACCAGCTAAACTGAAAGCAATGTGGAGCGCTGGGCTCGAACAGGCGAACCCAGCGTCTCCAGCATTTGTGGTGAGCGCCTTGCCCACTGCACCACGTAGCCGCACTTTCTGCCGCTATTTCTGAAGAAGCATTCTCATTGGCCTAGTGATGACATAAAATATATAAAATACCCGGAAGACCAATGAAAATAAAATACATTTCCTTTTAAACAACTTTATTCTTTCTTTGCGGCCCGGTACGAAATGATCCACGGCCAGATACCATCCGCGTCCGGTATCTAGCATATTTCCTCACCTACAAGTCAAACTTGTAACAGTATTAGCTGAAGTCTTTCAACAAAAATTTTTTAACTCAAAGAAATATGGGATTCCGAAGCGAGATTCAACCAACAGGTGTATGGTTTTATAACATCTTGCCAAAAGGACTACAGTTGTGAATTAGCCAGCTGGCTAAAACTGGCATATTTACAGAAATGTTGATTAATGTGTACTGTCCTTTTTAAATAAACTGAAACTCTTCAAGGAAATATACATATATATATATCTTCAAAATGTACAGAAATATATTCAAAATGTATGGGGGCTGAATCTTACCCCATATTTTGGGGTTTTACCTCATCGGTGTCAATTTCACCATTTGAGACAGATCCTTGAACATTTACAAGTGTTTCGACTTCATTCGAATCATCATGAAGTAGAGCCTAATTTATTATCATCATCTAATCACCTAATGAGAGGAGTGACTTTACAGTGTAGTCTGCTACAGTACAGTGGTGCGGCTCCGTCTGGCACAGGGCCGCTGGCGGTGGGGATGAGCTATGTGGCGTCATTAAACCCTGATCTTTGTCTTCTCCTTCAATTATTTTGGAGACGGGGAGTTGAAGCGCAGCCATTTATAAGCCTCTTGGCGTAATATGCTGCGAAAGCTTTTCATCCGTCCTCCTGTCGACGAGAGCGGCGCTAGAAACCTGTGAGGCCGTTTGATGGTTTTGGACACGACACTCACCTCAACTGGTTTACATAATGATTAAGAATAATGATAGTAATAATTAGTTGTGGGACTCGATTAAAACATTTAATCGAATTAATTTGAGACTTTATAGTTAATTAATTTAAATTAATCGCATTTTAAACACATATCAATATTTGATGCGAAAAGCAACATTTTTCAATAACTTTTGGTATACGAGTGAATCAATTAATATACATTATACATACGTTTAACACATTCGGCGCCAGACCCGATATATCCCGGGTGTTGGTTGTTTTTTCTTTTATTCGATATTTAGTGTGGGTGACCTGGCGAAGCCAGGTTGCCACCCACACTATAGAAATCTATACTCTTCTTTATTATTATTATTATTCCACAGATTTTGCAAACACTACTCTTGCCAGAGCGTTCGCGCCCCATATACGTGAAAGGTATCAATCGACTTTAAACAGGAAAATTTCTGTCCCATTGGAAAAGCATTGCAAGTTAGAGTGCGGCAGCTGAAATAATCTTTTTTCCACTACCTTGGGTAAATTGCGAGAGTGATCTCAATTTTGGACGTAGAAAAAAAACACATCAAAACGATGACACGGCTGTCTGTTCGCTCACAAAAGAAAAATAAATGGAATTCGACATTTCTATCTCAACTGATGACCATTTGTTTGAAGGTTCTCCTCCCCATAGACCCCAATGTAATCCCACTCTAGGAATACGATGATTTTTGAGCTTTTTTCCCCTTCTGTTCCGATCGCCACCGAGGCCACAATTGTCGAAGGAATGCCACAATATCGCACACAACCCTTCGCCTACTCCTTGAAGTGCTCATGTGCGCGTCACAACGCTTCATCTCTTATAGTTTTCTTTTAATCATCGTGACAATGCAGTCATGCATCTGCTCCCATTGGAATACATTCAAAGTGAAAATGCAAAGTCATTCGTGATTACATCACCTGTGTGGCTCATGGCTCATGATTGGTTCAGCCTAACAGCTGTGAGGCTCATGGCTCATGGCTCAGCTGCCCTGCCAATGACCTCATCGACTTAACCCTTCATTGCCCCTCTGTGTAGCAGTACTGAATTGCTTGACAGTGCCCTCTGTCTTGCAGGTTGTGTCATTGTACTCAGTAGGGATATCCTCTTTCATTGGTCGATGTTGACCACCTTTCATTGGTCGATGTTGACAACTCCCCCGATCCTAAGACCACGCCCCCTTAGGCCACACCCCCTCAGTGTATCTCTTGAACCGTTTGTCGTAGAGACTTGCGGGTTGTTCCATTGTACTCGGTAGGGATATCCTCTTTCATTGGTCGATGTTGACCACTCCCCCGATCCGTAGACCATGCCCATTTAGGCCACACCCCCTCAGTGTATCTATTGAACCGTTTGTCGTAGAGACTTGCGGGTTGTGCCATTGTACTCGGTGTAATAGTGTGTAATAGTGTGTAATAGTGTAATAGTGTGTAATAGTGTAATAGTGTAATAGAGTGTAATAGTGTGTAATAGTGTAATAGTGTGTAATAGTGTAATAGTGTGTAATAGTGTAATAGTGTGTAATAGTGTAAGTGTGTAATAGTGTAATAGAGTGTAATAGTGTAATAGTGTGTAATTGTGTAATAGTGTGTAATAGTGTAATAGTGTGTAATAGTGTGTAATAGTGTAATAGTGTGCTATGCGACTTGCGGGTTGTGTCATTGCACTCAGTAGGGATATCCTCTTTCATTGGTCTATGTTGACCACTCCCCCGATCCTTAGGCCGTGCCCCCTTTTTGTATCATTTGAACAGTTTGTCATAGAGACTCGCGAGAGACCCTCTCCCGTTGGCCGGCGGTGCACAGGCGTCACCCACACTTTCACAATTTCCCCCGCACGGAATTGTCTAGTTTTATTCATTATTCATCCACTGACCTCAGTGTTGCCATAGGAAAGGATTTTGAGATTGCCAAAGTGCAATACCGGCCACATCCTGCTAGATGGCAGTGTCACCCACCCTTTGAAAGCTTATATCTCACCCTGTGTTACACTTGAATCCCTCTGGGCGCTAAATTTAGACGGAGCAGAGTAAATCGCCACATCAGACCACTTCGAAACGCATCTGGCACACTCGATCCATAAGTTGTGCCAAATTATGTCCTGGACCAGATGGACACAAATACTGGAAATTGTGATCAGACAATTGGAATATTCTTTCTGGAATACCCCCGATCAAAGGTAAGGACTATCTCACATGAATTTCAGCTTGATCCAACAATGTTTTCATATCGATCCAGCTGATCAGCGCCTGTAGTGTCCAACACGAATGCCATTACTGGCCATCAAAGCATAAAAAAAACGACCCCCCCCCCCCTTTCATGCATTCATGATGAAACATAATACCTATTATATACATTTGATTTGGAAATAGTAGCGTGTCCAGGCAAGAAACACCAACGATTATAGTAGAATACACGTAGCGCCCTATAACTCAGCTTTTCAGGAATTAAAATATACTATAATAATGTGTACTATACTTATATTCACCACAGGATAACGCGCGAATGTATGCATGAAAAAATTATCTCTTTCTTTGCATGTTCGACGGAAGATAGTCACTGTCAAATGGCGGCTTCTCTTTGATGACCCTCCGGGAGCTTGGATAGGAGTAGGTCTGAGGCGGCCAGAAGATGCAGAGCGTAGGGGTCTTGAGGGTGTGTAGTTAGAGACCATTGACCGGAGGTAGGCGGGAGCGGTTCCCTTTGCTGCACGGTATGCTAGGTCGAGGGCCTTGAAGCGGATACGTGCAGCAATGGGGAGCCAGTGCAGGTCCCTAAGAAGTGGGGTGACATGGGCCGACTTCGGTAGGTTTGATATCAGGCGGGCCGCTGTGTTTTGAATGAGTTGAAGAGGCTTGGTGGCAGTGGCCAGGAGGCCAGCTAGCAGTGCGTTGCAGTAGTCGAGGCGGGAGATGACTGTTGATTGGACGAGGAGTTGGGTGGCTTCTTTTGTCAGGAAGGGGCGTATCCTTCTGACGTTGCTCAGGAGGAATCTGCAGGTTCTGGTTGTCGCTGCGATGTGAGCAGAGAAGTTCAACTGGTCGTCGAGGACAACACCAAGGTTCTTGGCGGTTGGGGACGCGGTCACAGCTGCATTCTCGACTGTGATGGAGAGGTCGGTCAGGGGGGAGGATTTGGCCGGCAGGTGGAGCAATTCTGTTTTGCTTAGGTTCAGTTTGAGGTGGTTGGTCGTCATCCAGGCGGAGATGTCGGACAGACAGGCCGAGATCCGCTCAGAGACGTGGATATCTGAGGGAGGGAAGGAGAGGAAGAGTTGAGTATCATCGGCATAACAATGATATGAGAAGCCATGAGACGTGATAATGTTACCCAGTGATTTAGTGTAGAGGGAGAAGAGAAGGGGTCCTAGGACCGAGCCCTGGGGGACACCCGTCCGGAGGGGGCGGGTGGCCGACAGAGTCCCTTCTCCATGACACTTGGTAGGAGCGGTCGTTGAGGTATGATGTCAGCCATGTCAGCGCAGATCCAGCCACTCCCATTCCTGCGAGGGCCGCGAGGAGGATCTGATGGTTGACTGTGTCGAAGGCTACAGATAGATCTAGGAGAATCAGGACAGAGGAGAGGCCTTTCGCTTTTGCTAAGTGAAGTGCCTCTGTGACCGCAATGAGGGCCGTTTCTGTGGAGTGGCCAGTCCGGAAGCCAGACTGATTGGGGTCTAGGAGGTCATTCTGTAAGAGATAAGCAGTAAGTTGGTTGGATACAGCACGTTCAAGTGTTTTAGAAAGAAAGGAGAGAAGAGAGACAGGACGATAGTTGGCTATGACGGTGGGGTTCAGGGTTGGTTTTTTTATGAGGGGCGTGACTCTGGCTTGTTTTAGGGAGGTGGGGACCACCCCCGAGTTGAGTGAGGAGTTGATGGTTGCAGTTAGGAATGGGAGGATGTCCGGTGCTATGGTCTGGAGGAGTGGGGAGGGTAGCTGGTCCAGCTGGCATGTAGTCGGACGGTTCGACGTTACCAGTGTCAGGGTCTCGGCTTCTGTAATGGGAGAGAAAGATGACAGAGTGAAGGATGAGGTTCTCGATTCAGCGTTTGGAATGGGTGGGGGTTGGGAGAAGGAGCTGCGAATGTTCTCCACTTTTTCCTCAAAGAAGATCGCAAAGTCTTCGGCAGAAAAAGATGAGGGAGGAGGGGGTGGGGGGGGAGTGAGGAGGGAGGACATGGTAGCATGCAGTTTGCGAAGATTCTTGGCAGAGGCCTCGATCCTATGGTGAAAGAAAGAAGCTTTGGCATTAGTAATGGTTTTGGAGAATGTTAACAAGAGGTTGTGATATGTGTCGATGTCAGCAGTGAGGCGTGATTTTCTATACTTCCTCTCAGCCGCTCTCAGGACCTGTCTTTGTTCTCTCACTGCATCCGTCAGCCATGGACTGGGTGGGGAACGGCGGGCAGGTTTCTCAACGAGGGGACAGAGCTTGTCAAAGGAGGTTGCAAGGGCTGAGAGGAGGGTGGAGGTTGCCATCTCTGTGGGGAGAGCAGAGAAGGTGTCACTCAAAGGTAGAGCGGATATTATGTCAGAGGAGAGGGTGGAGGGGGATAGGGAGGCCAGGTTACGTCTGAGTGAGACGGTTTGAGTTGGGGTGAAGACCTTTCGGTTAAGCATGAGAGTTAGTGAGAAGGATATGAAGGAATGGTCAGATACATGTAGGGGAGTTACCGTGGTGTTAATGATGCTGGAGTTACGGGAAAATATGAGATCCAAGGAGTTGCCTGCTTTGTGGGTGGGAGGCATGGCAGTGGGAGTCAGGTCAAATTGTTGTAGGAGGGAGACCACTGGGACCGACTGAGATGAGTCAGGCAGGTTGAAGTCGCCCAATAGAAGGAGCGGGGTACCATCTTCCGGTAAGGAGCTTAGAAGCATGTCCAGCTCATCTATGAAGTGATCGAGGGGACCTGGAGGGCGATAGAGTGTAACAATGGTGAGATTGAAAGGATTAGAGACGG
The DNA here is from genome assembly GCF_963971535.1 of Notolepis coatsorum. Lineage (NCBI taxonomy): Eukaryota > Metazoa > Chordata > Actinopteri > Aulopiformes > Paralepididae > Notolepis > Notolepis coatsorum. The sequence continues at coordinate 204,531,841 of NC_140167.1, forward strand.
ATATTGCATGATATTCGAGGGAGGAGAGTGACAGTTCTGGGAGTTGTGTTAGGTTTGTAGCCCATGAAGGAGATGTCATGAGGCCAGTGCCTCCACCCCGTCTGGAGGGTCGAGGTGTGTGAGTGAAGTTATAGTTTGTAGATAATGCTGCAGGTGTTGATGAGTTATTGGGAGTTATCCAGGTCTCAGTTAGAGCCAGGAGCTGCAGATTTAGACTATGGGCGTAGGCAGTAATGAAGTCAGCTTTCTTGACTGCTGATTGACAATTCCATAAGCCTCCCCGTACTGTGACAGGTGTATTAGTGGCTGTAGGAGGGTAGGAGAGATTTGCCGGGTTGCTAGCAAACTGGCGTGGATGGGTAGAGTCAGTTCTGGAGGAGCAGATTGTGGATATAGGTATGAGGCACATTGTGGTGTCAAGAGTGCCAGGGAGAAGGTTGTAGGGAGGAAGCGAGATAGTAGGGAAATAGCAGAGTGGGAGGGAAATATAGGATTATGGTGTGCTTAGCACTGGGTGGATCGGTGGATCCCTCTGCGGAAAACTCCAGGAAAACTCCTCTTTGTCCCTCTTCGTTTCTCGACGCTTCGCTGACGCTAGGCCAGCAAGTCCTTAAATCACTATCACTAATTACTGATGAGTGACACCTGCAGCAAAAGGCCACACCTCCAGTTTCTGTCAGCTGGGTGAAACTAATTACTATTTCCACAACACAATTTAGTCACACACTTCAAAATGATGTACACAGTATTATTCAGTTAAAAGATCCTACCCTCTCTGCTGCTGTCATCAGAATGATTCCAACAGAGAAAAAGCTGGTCTTTAAGCAAAAAAAAACTGTCACAAGTGCCCACTTAACTTACAAAAGCCACATGCACAAAGGCCACACCTCCAGTTTCTGTCAGCTGGGTGAAACTAATTACAAACTATTTCCACAACACAATTTAGTCACACACTTCAAAATGATGTACACAGTATTATTCAGTTAAAAGATCCTACCCTCTCTGCTGCTGTCATCAGCTACTACACAGATCAATGCAATTTTTAACAAAGTGAAGCAATTTTAGCAATAATATATATAGAGCAAAAGACCTTTTGCTTATAAAGTGCGATAAAATGCGTAATTCTTTTGAACGTTTAATTTTTTCTGTAGTTAATTCATCTAAATAAATGTGATAAAGTCCCAGCCCTAATAATAATATATAACTTAACACATTGGACGCCAGCAGCAGGGGGCGCTGATGGCCTTCAGCGCCAGTGCGTTATTCAATGGATATAGTTTTAGAATGCCAAACTTGCGAGTCTATATTGTATATTATAGCTATGGATCTAATAACGCAGTCGACTGTCAGTGAGTTGCTTCTGGTCAACATGCAAAAAACACATTGTTTTTTCATCCGTACATTTCCGTTTTATACCGTTTTGAATATGAGTATAGTTTGAGTGATTCTGAGTAATTCCAGGAAAAGACGAGAAAAAGGCATTTTAGTGTAATCCAGTTATCACGTTGTAATTTTTCGGCTGATTATCGAATCCTCCTGAAATCAACGCTAGATTATCATTATTATGTCTCCTCGTGCATACATGAAATGGCCCTCGTAGCGTGGGTGCTGTGGGTGTATTTGATGGTTTGTTATTGTTCATTGAGCATCCTGATGGCCTGGGGATAGAAGCTCCTTCTGAGTATCTCTGTGCTGGCCATGAGACTCCGGTATCGCTTGCCTGACCGCAGCAGTTCAAAGAGGCAGTTGTTTGGGTGGCTGGGGTCTTTGATTATTCTCTTAGCCTTACCCATGCAGCGCTTGTTGTAAATGTCTTGGAGAGTGGGAAGCCCCCCTCCAATTGTGCGTTCGGCTGAACGGGCCACTCTCTGTAGTCTGCTACGGTCTTGTGCAGTGCTATTCCCAAACCAGGAGGTGATATTGCCAGTCAGGATGCTCTCTATTGTGCATGAGTAGAAGTTCTTGAGGATCTTCTGACTCACTTGGAACTTCCTTAGGCGCCTAAGGAAGTAGAGGCGTTGTCGTGCCTTCTTGATGTGTGAGGTCCATGTCAAGTCCTCGGATATGTGGACTCTGAGGTACTTAAAACTGTTCACTCTCTCAACCGGTGCCCCGTCGATGCTGAGGGGGCTGTAGTCCCTGACCCCCGACCTCCTAAAGTCCACAATCATCTCTTTTGTTTTGCTGACGTTCAGGGAGAGGCTGTTCTCTTGACACCATCCCGCTAGCCATTACTGACTAATCAGCTAATTTCTACACACTGTAGTTTGTTACACGCTACACAGCGCCCCATTTCCGGAATAATCCAGTCTTTCCATAGATCGCGAGATAGGACGCATTATATGCAATAAGCCCGAATCGCTCTGGTTGATTCCCTGAAACCCCAAATACTCCAAAATCAAAAAGGTATATAACATAACTTACCCCGAAAATCTGATCGTTAGAAAACGCTTGGTTTATGTCCAGTAAAGTAAGCCACTGTGATCGTTACAGAAACATGTTTCAGGTTCGGTAAAATAGACATAGGGGGTCCTTACCTTAGCCAGGAGGTACTCCAAAAAGAATAATTCCAATGATCCCATCGGCGATCGCGATTACTCGTTTATATGTAATTATACACGTGTTTACGGGACACTATAGGTTTTGAGGCGAGCAGATCTGCTAGCGATTGCTTTGCAGGAGCTCCTCAGAGCGAGTGTTGATAGTCCATTTCATTCATTGCCTCTCCTGTTCCCTTTCTTTTTTTTTTAAGCATTTTTACAGCTTGTATTGGCCACGCAGGACCGACAGAGGAGAGGGCGAACGGGAGGAGAGGTGGGGCGGACATGCGACAAATAGCGACGGGAGCTGGGATCGAACCCGGGTCGGCCGCGTAGGTGCGCGAGGCACTATGGTATGCGCCACGAGGGTGCCCCTCCTGTTCCCTTTCTATCAGAGTTCAAAAGGTAGGCGATACTGCCACCTGGTTATATTCGATCGTCATTGCAATTCCAACGTAGGTAGATGAATCATAGACACCTAGATGGCTCTGGCTGACCGTATAGAACGGGGATCAAAGGAAAATATCAAAGGATCAAAACACGAGTATACTGTGGTCTGGCAAGGTGTTCCAAGGTGTGCCAAGGTGTTCCAAGGTGTTCCAAGGTGTTCCAAGGTGTGCCAAGGTGTTCCAAGGTGTTCCAAGGTGTTCCAAGGTGTGCCAAGGTGTTCCAAGGTGTTCCAAGGTGTTCCAAGGTGTGCCAAGGTGTGCCAAGGTGTTCCAAGGTGTTCCAAGGTGTGCCAAGGTGTTCCAAGGTGTTCCAAGGTGTTCCAAGGTGTGCCAAGGTGTTCCAAGGTGTGCCAAGGTGTTCCAAGGTGTGCCAAGGTGTGCCAAGGTGTTCCAAAGTGTTCCAAGGTGTGCCAAGGTGTGCCAAGATGTTCCAAAGTGTGCCAAGGTGTTCCAAGTTGTTCCAAGGTGTGCCAAGGTGTTCCAAGGTGTGCCACGGTGTGCCAAGGTGTTCCAAAGTGTGCCAAGGTGTTCCAAGGTGTTCCAAGGTGGCCAAGGTGTGCCAAGGTGTTCCAAAGGTGTGCCAAGGTGTTCCAAGTTGTTCAAGGTGTGCCAAAGTGTGCCAAGGTGTTCCAAAGTGTGCCAAGGTGTTCCAAGGTGTTCCAAGTGTTCCAAGGTGTGCCTAGGTGTTCCAAAGTGTGCCAAAGGTGTTCCAAAGTGTTCCAAGGTGTTCCAAGGTGTTCCAAGGTGTTCCAAGGTGTGCCAAGGTGTTCCAAAGTGTGCCAAGGTGTTCCAAGGTGTTCCAAGGTGTTCCAAGGTGTGCCAAGGTGTTCCAAAGTGTGCCAAGGTGTTCCAAAGTGTTCCAAGGTGTGCCAAGGTGTTCCAAGGTGTGCCAAGGTGTTCCAAGGTGTGCCAAGCGAGTTAACTGTGGCTTCCCTCTCTGCTCACCCCGCCCCCCCCCTCTCTGCTCACCCCGCCCCCTCCCTACAGCCCCCCCCCCCTTCCCTCTCTGCTCACCCGCCCCCCTCCCTACAGCCCCCCCCCCTTCCCTCTCTGCTCACCCAGCCCCCTCCCTCTCTGCTCACCCCGCCCCCCTCCCTACAGCCCTGAGACAGGAGGAAACATTCAAGCAGGCTTA
>NC_140167.1:204536164-204556164 GCF_963971535.1 Notolepis coatsorum
GGGAAGGTTTTCTGTAGTATTATGAATACCAGACTTTTTAAACTTCCTTACCAAGCACAATGTCTTGAGTAAAAGCCAAATTGAAATTTATACCAAAACACCGCACAACCGATCATATTTACAACCTACATACCCTAATTGATAAACATATAAACCAAAATAAAACCAAAATATATGCCTGTTTTATTGACTTTCAAAAGGCTTTTGATTCTATTTGGCATACAGGACTGTTCTATAAAGTTATAGAGAGTGGTGTAGGGGGTAAAACATATGATATTATTAAATCAATTACTCTGGTAATATGTGCAGCTTAAAAAATGGCAAAAAAAGAACAGAATTCTTTACCCAAGGGGGAGGCGTTCGTCAGGGCTGCAACCTCAGCCTGGCACTCTTCAATATCTATATTAATGAATTGGCTAATATACTAGAAAAGTCCTCTGCCCCCGGTGTAAGTCTCCACAATCGGGAAGTGAACTGCCTGCTCTTTGCAGATGACTTGGTTGTGTTGTCCCCCACAGCAGATGGCCTACAGCAGAGCCTGGACCTGCTAGAGCATTACTGTCAGACCTGGGCCCTGGCAGTAAACCCAAAAAGACCAAAATAATGATATTCCAAAAAAGATCCAGATCTTAGGACGTCCTACCAAAGTTCTCAATTGGTACAAAACATGTAGAGTACTGCACACATTACACCTATTTAGGCCTAAAACTAAGTTCAACTGGACATTTTAAGGAAGCGTCAATGAGCTGAGAGGGAAAGCACGCCGGGCCTTTCTACGCCATAAAAAGAAATACCAATTCGAATCTGGTTAAAATTAATTGAATGTGTTATTGAACCAATTGCACTCTATGGCAGTGAGGTGTGGGGTCCACTTACAAAACAAGACTTTACCCAATGGGACAAACACCCCATTGAGACCCTGCATGCAGAGTTCTGTAAGATTATCCTACATGTCCAGAGGAAAACTACAAACAATGCATGCAGGGCAGAATTAGGCCGTTACCCACTAATACTAAAAATACAAAAAAGAGCAATTAACTTTTGGACACACCTAAAACGAAGTGACCCCCTCTCGTACCATTATCAAGCCCTGCAGTGCCAAGAGCTGAGGAGCATCAGGAACCCCCTTACCCAGCTGGTCCTGAGGCTGAGTCCACAAACCTGCTCTCTTAACACACCTCAGGAACAGAACACATCACCTATCAGAATAAATCAAATTACTACACAGCTAAAACAAACTACATCACCTATTGGAAAACACAAACAAAAGCACAGAGCAAAATGCAGTGCTATCTGGCTCTAAATCGACAGTACACCATAGCAGATTATTTGAGCATGGTGACTGATCAACAACTAAAAAGAACCTTGACTAAATACAGACTGAGTGAGCACAGCCTCGCTGTTGAAAAGGGGAGGCACAGGAACACCTGGCTCCCTGCAGAGCAAAGGCTATGCAGTCATTGCATCCTCATGAGCCTGAAACTGAGTTGCACTTCCTCACCAAATGTGAAAAATATAAAGATATTAGAGAAACGCATTTTAAAAAATTTGAACTAATAACAAAAGGTTTTCTTGCACTACCAGATACAGGAAAACTACCAGTCCTACTAGGGGAGGACTCAACAAGCTGTGAGCTAGCAGCAGCCTATGTTGCTGCCTGCCACAAACTGAGGGACAGTGGTGACAGTCACCTGACATGTTTATTGCCGTAATATTTTATGTTCTATTTTATGATGAACATTTTTGTATATACTATGACATTAATATGTGTTTTGTAATCCATGCTTATGTTATCAACCATTTGCTTTGGCAACATGTACAAGCTGCGTCATGCCAATAAAGCCACTTGAATTGAATTGAATTGAGAGAGAGAGAGAGAGAGAGAGAGAGAGAGAGAGAGAGAGAGAGAGAGAGAGAGAGAGAGAGAGAGAGAAAGAGAGAGAGAGAGAGAGAGAGAGAGAGAGAGGGGAGAGGGGAGGAGGGGAGGGGGGAGGGAGGGAGGGAGAGAAGGGGGAGAGCGAGAGATGTCTCATGTTCCCACCACACGTCAGGGATGAGAGAGAGAGCGCGAGAGAGAGAGGGTGGAGAGAGAGAGAGAGAGAGAGAGAGAGAGAGAGAGAGAGAGAGAGAGAGGGGGAAGAGAGAGAGAGACAGAGAGAGAGAGAGAGAGAGAGAGAGGGGGAAAGAGAGAGAGGAGGGGGAGAGAGAGAGGAGTGGGTGGGGTTGCTAGTTCAACTCCCTGCTCACCTGGTAGTCGAGGATGCTGAAGCCCATGCCTCTGTCTTTCTCCTTCTCCAGCTCCAACACCAACACGTCTGGGGACCACAGCGCCAACTCTCCTCCTCCTCCTCCTCCTCTTCCTTCTCCTCCTCCTCCTCCTCCTCCTCCTCTTCCTCCTCTTCCTCCTCCTCTTGTAGGGCTTCCGTCAGAGGCTCCTCCTGTGGCACATCCTGCACGGCCACTGGTTCCTAGGAGATAGTGAAACAAATTAATCCAATAGTCATTTTAATTAACACATCTATGAGAATGACTTCCAGTCCAATAGTGTTGCTCCCCAGCAAATCAATGTAAACTATTTAAACAACCTTTCAATTAAATCATCATACGTCTTCATCAACTTAGATCATAGCAAGCAACACATGAGAAAAGAACACAAGGTCATATACAACATTATAAAGGGATAGTCCACCCACTTTAACATGCCTATCTGCACTGCCATAAGCACCTGGGTACAATACCTGAATGTCCCTAAAAACAGGGCAGAAACGTGCCCCTTTATATTTTATATTTAACCTTTATTTAAACTCAAAAGGCAACTGAGGTTTCCCTGATTTACAGTGATGCCAAGTGTACATACAGAAATAAGCACCAAAAAAGAGCATATCAAAATCACACAGCACATAAAATCATAACAATAAGACAACAAGTAAAACCTGATTGACAAAGGTTGGAGATAAAGGTTTTAAATTCTGCAACAGAGGAGAGAATCTCAAACTTTAAGGACCGTTGGAGTTCATTCCATGAGCTGGAGGGGCATCGTAGCAAAATGCAGTTTACCCTGTTCAGAGCAAACTGGACCTTAAGGACCAGCCAGTCACTAGAACGGGTTCCATAGGTTAAAAAATTCCATTCCAATAATGATGTAGTTTAAGGAGGTAGCTTACCAATAATGATGTAGTATAAGGAGGTAGCTTACCAATAATGATGTAGTATAAGGAGGTAGCTTACCAATAATGATGTAGTATAAGGAGGTAGCTTACCAATAATGATGTAGTATAAGGAGGTAGCTTACCAATAATGATGTAGTATAAGGAGGTAGCTTACCAATAATGATGTAGTATAAGGAGGTAGCTTACCAATAATGATGTAGTATAAGGAGGTAGCTTACCAATAATGATGTAGTATAAGGAGGTAGCTTACCAATAATGATGTAGTATAAGGAGGTAGCTTACCAATAATGATGTAGTATAAGGAGGTAGCTTACCAATAATGATGTAGTATAAGGAGGCAGCTTACCAATAATGATGTAGTATAAGGAGGCAGCTTACCAATAATGATGTAGTATAAGGAGGTAGCTTATCAATAATGATGTAGTATAAGGAGGTAGCTTACCAATAATGATGTAGTATAAGGAGGTAGCTTACCAATAATGATGTAGTATAAGGAGGTAGCTTACCAATAATGATGTAGTATAAGGAGGTAGCTTACCAATAATGATGTAGTATAAGGAGGTAGCTTACCAATAATGATGTAGTATAAGGAGGTAGCTTACCAATAATGATGTAGTATAAGGAGGTAGCTTACCAATAATGATGTAGTATAAGGAGGCAGCTTACCAATAATGATGTAGTATAAGGAGGCAGCTTACCAATAATGATGTAGTATAAGGAGGTAGCTTATCAATAATGATGTAGTATAAGGAGGTAGCTTACCAATAATGATGTAGTATAAGGAGGTAGCTTACCAATAAGGGCCTTAAAGATGAACAAATACCAGTGTTTGTTGCGCCTCTCCATCAGAGAGGACCAACCAACCTTCTCATGAAGGACACATGAACCACCCACTGATGTAGCTCCCGGTACGGTTGCTCAACGTGGACGTGGGTGTAAGAAATGTTAAGAGAGGCCTTCCTTAAAACTGACTGTAGGCAGTGTTGATGCCACAGCCACTGTATGTAGTGTGTGGGCTCTATTCACCGCCCCTCGTTAATGCAGATCATGTGGGGCATCCGACATTAACTGTTGGCATGTCACGGGCTACCAATCATCAGGCTAAACAAGACAAGAAAAACAATAGGCTTGATGATACTACTGCCCGGTCTGAGGTTAGAGACATAAAGAAACGCATTTTCCTGGGCATCTTACGTGCCTGAAGCTAAGCTCTAAAACAGTCATATCAATAATAATGCCCAACAAAGCTGCACATTAACATATTTTAATGGAGAAGGTGGAGGCAGAGAACCAGGCAGGTTGCCTCCGCAGAGTTATTAAAATATGTTAATGTTCAGCTCAAAGGGCAGTATCCCGCTTATATGATTGCCAACGGCCAAAAATTTAAATAAATAAATAGAAATAAGGAGCATCTATTCGTGTTTCCATGCGTTTTCAACATTAACACATTGAGTGCCACACCCCTTCCGGGAAGTGACCTGGCCTTGCCGTCCATTAACCCCATGTAAACGTAGTTGTAGTTTGTAGAGCTAAACCTATATTTTATAGTATAGCTATGGGTCTAATAACGCCGTCGAGTGTCAGTGAGTTGCTTCCAGTCAACGTGCAAAAAACTGATTATTTTTTCATCCGTACATTTCCGTTTTATACTGTTTTGAATATGAATATAGTTTGTGCTTCTGAGTAATTCCAGGGAAAAGACGCGAAAACAGCGTTTTTGTGTAATTCAATAAACAGTAATTTTTCGCCTGATTATCGAATCTTCCTGAAATCAACGCTAGATCATCACCATTATCCTTCCTCGTGCAAGCATGCAATGTGGTTTAGACCGGCATACCCCCCCCTCCTGCACCCAACGGAAAACAGCCACACACATAAAACACAGACTATAGCTTCAATCGCGGTAGAAATAAATATCATATCAACAATCAAATTTATATATAGTGTTCTTACCTTGTATCTGATGTAATGCAAAAAAAATAATCCAATTATATGATCGCCATTCCAGTTATCCACAGCGATCCTGTCTCCGACGTTGTTGGTCATTGCAACATGAATGGGCGGGCGGGGTCAGTTGTTCAAACCATCCCTACAAGCGTGTGTTTTGCCGGAGTGTTTAGGACCCGCCTCCACGCCGCAGCTCGGTAGAAAAAATAAACTAACCCGTTTCTAATGGGGTGCAATAATGGCCGAAGGCGTTAGATGGCGGTATAAGAACGTCTGCCAGCTCAGACACACTCAGTACAGCATGCACAAGGTGCCCCGCTGAATTATGAATGGCAATAGCGATTAAAAGAAATACTGTGAGAAAAACGTAGATCTACGTTTCCGGCACTCAACGGTTGGGCGACAGAAACGTAGTTCTACGTTAACACATTCGGGGCCATTGGGATTAGACAGGGCCCACTCTATACGGCCAGCATATCATAACAACCTTTCATTGTGCGTGAGGCTGTTTGTAGAGCTAAATCTATACTTTATATTATTGCTATCTGTCTCATTGTCAATTGACACTATAAACGGTCCCTTCAATATGCCTTAAATAAATAATTTTTTCATCAATACGTTCCCATTTTATAGCATCTTGAATATGAATGTTATAGCAGAATGTTCTGGGGTATTTCCTGGAACGCGAGATATAGGGTGCTAAGATATAGGGCGGCGTGGCTCAGGGGTAGAGCGGGTCGTCCAATGATCGAAGGGTTGGTGGTTCGAATCCCGCTCAAGCCCATGTCCATCCCACTGCCGTTGTGTCCTTGGGCAAGACACTTAACCTACTTGCCTCGTATGAATGTGTATGCATGTGAATGAATGTTGGTGGTGGTCGGAGGGGCCGTAGGCGATGATTATTCGCCACGCTTCCGTGAGTCTGCCTCAGGGCAGCTCTGGCTGCAATTGTAGCTTACCACCACCGGTATGACTGTGTATGAACGAATAATGGACTCTGTGAAGCGCTCTGGGGTCACTGGGGTGTCATGAAGAGCGCTATATAAATCCAATCCATTATTATAAGCTAATAACGTTAAATCTAATGGCGTTTCGGCTATAGACAAGCTAGAGTTAAAAATGCATGAATGCATGAAAAGGGGGGGGGCGGGGGACGTCGTTTCTGATTATTGATTACCAATAACGGCATTAGCCTCAGTAGCCTCATTCGCTGACCGGGTGGATGGCTATCAAAGCAAGGCCCGACCAAGCTGAAATTGACGTCAAATCGCTCTTACCTGTGGCCGGTTGGACTTCAAAAAGGATTTCCCAGTTATCGATCGCCATCTGGTAGATCCATATGTCCATTGGCTGATGCTATATTCCTTTACTGCATACTGAATTCAGCGTCCCAAAAACTATTTCTGGCGATCGGCTACATGCATAGCTTTAGGCTAACAGAAAAGTCCATTCATAATAAATAAAAGAAAAAACACTGGTTTGTAACAGGGAACACTGCATTATCGAGACAGCGCCCCTACGAGGATCTGGCCGGTAATGCACTTTTCCGAATTCCAAGAGTAGGGTAAATCTGCAGTGCCGCTCGTGACATTGAGTAGGATATTACAATGGAATAAAAGCCAAAACAACCTTGCCACGTATATATACGTGGTTGGCCCTTTAACACTTTGGATGCCAACAACGCTATAAGTCGTTAGTTCATGCCGCTAGTTGAGTGCCGCCAACAACATATAGCGTTTATTTGTCGTATATTTTTTTATTGGCAATTTGAATTCATATTTCATCAATCGAGCCTCACGCTAGTGTTGCAGAGTCTCTCTGAGCTCAATTGGGAAGATACCGCCCCCTATCGTCTCTCCCTGTGTAACTGCACCCCATTAGTTTAGACTGATGAAGGGGGGGGGGGGGGGCAGTTTCCTCATTTTACTTTTCCGTCAAGCCAACTGAAGAGACCAAGTGATCGCCGGCCCTCAGAACAGCGTGGAATATATATTTACAGTACCCAACGCTGAATCAATAAACGCGATCGATATTTGGAATGGCGATCAGGAATTGGAATCATCTTTTTGGATAACATCTGATCTGAGGTAAGGAATCTATTTGACCAGTCTTGGGGTAATCAGAGCTTTTTTCACAGATATATCAACGTGTCCCATATGTGTGTGTGTGTGTGTGTGTGTGTGTGTGTGTCTGTGTGTGCGCGGTGAGAGAAAACGGTGCTTTTTCAATGTATGTGATGTATAGATTGGGGAGAGATGACCACAGCTAAAATGGTAGATCGAAATGTGCATGGAAGCAGGAGACGGTGATAGAACGGTGGTGGAACCAGTGGTTTCACAGGCACAGGCCGCGTCAGCGAGGGTTTTGTTATGAATTCCTTAGAAGAACATCTGAGATTAGAGTGTACTGTCTCCCAGGACAGGAGGGAGAGAGGTTCATCTTAATGAAACGTGAGTTTATTAGTGTTAAAGGTTATGCAGTTGTCATGACAACACGTCGCATGACAACCAGAAGGCGGGGCCGTCGTTGCGACGACGAACATCTATAAGTCGAACGGTGTTTCCGGGTGTTGAGCAGACTAGAATCTGACTCAGACGATAATCTGACCGAGAGCGAGTAGGACTGAGATCAATTTGAGGACTCTCTCTCTCCTCTTATCACGAGAGAGGGGGGGGGGGGGAAGGAGGAAGAATGCCACGACATCATTAGCTTCGGCTAACACGAGGAGGGTTCAGGCTAACGAATAGGCCTGACCACTATTGGACTGAATAACAAAAGGACAATCTGAACACACCGAGAGATCATTAGAATAGACTCTTCAAGGACGATACAATTTGATAACATCTGATAACATGAGGTTCTGTTTATAGCAATAAAACAACGCTTCTCCTCATAAGGTATCTCACAGTGTCGAAGTGTCGAATTCTTACGGAAGTGGAGAAGTATTATGGTTTATGGATTGCACTAACGGGGGAAGATAAGGATCTTATCTACCAGTATCGGAGACGTCAGGACCATTAAAAGTACACAACGCAGAGGAATTGGATGGAGGGCCAAACAGACGAAGACGTGATACTGGCCAGTTTGATCAGAATCTTACAGTTGATGCCGTTGGGACCCGGATTTGCAAGAGATTAAAACAACGGGAGCAGTTGGTTGTTGATGACAGCCGGATTTGCAAGAGATAAGAACAACGGATAAAGACTTTTTCAATAATGGGGCGACAGTGGACAACAGTCATCAATGTGTGGGAGAATCATGATCGAAGCAAGGCCGGCCAGCCCTGGGAGAGAGCGGCGAGTCGAGCGGTCAGGAGGCGAACCAGCGCTGTAGGGGAAACAGCGCTCCGATCAAAAATGTGAGTTCACTGTGCACACGGTTGTTTTGATCTCTTAAGCCAAATAAAAACGAACAGATAGTGAATCCGTAAACGTAAACATTTCTAGTTCGACAGAGAGAATGCCAGCTGTGATAATATGAGCAGAGAGCCATGGTGAAAATCGAGGGTGTTATCTACAGAGAATGAAAAGCAAACGAGGCAGGCTGCACAGTTTTGGTTTAAGGAGGGTAAATGCGAGATGAGGAAAGGGGGGGGGGGGGCGCTTGAATCAGATCGAAAAATTGTTATGGCGGGACTGTTTTCATAACAGAAGGAAAGTCGAAAGGAGATTGTACCAGTGTGTATTATGTCCGATCAGGCAAGAGTATTAGTCTGAGGAAGCGTCCCCTGATAATGGATAGGAAAGAGAGGAAAAACAGCTGTGTTTTTAGGCCTTGGAAGGAAGGGCAGCGTTCGTTTGTTGAGAGAGTAGCCATTTGCACCGAGTCAAAATGGCCGCAGAGCCACGAGGGGTTTAGAATCAGGAAGTGACACGTCAACTAAACCACCATAGAGGAGGAGTAGGTCGCCACCTAGTGGTGGAGGGGGGGTAGTGCTGGGGAGTTTTCATTACCCATAGGGGAATATTTAGCACAGAGAGTGGATTATTATTATAATAATAATATTAGATATAGAGTTTAATCATACAATGGATTAAATAAGAATTGCACAGACAGAGGAGGTGCAGTTATTTGAATGGGTTAATTATGGAATAAAGATGGAAGTCCAGTGGGGCCTTCTCACACCTAATAAATAGGCAGAGTCTTGAGGGGACACGTCACCAGAAAGAACTGGCGCGCGCTGGGGGTCACCCGTGGGACAAACGTAGAGCGCCGAGTGGGTATCGTTTAGCTGCTGGTGTCACGCCGGAAGACAACAAAACAGGGAACAGCCCTGTAGGATTAGATATGGGTGTTGAGAAGGTGGGGGACTAATAGAGAACAAATAGGGGCTTGCAGAGGAAAAAAATATATAGAGAACGAGCTGCAGGCCCAAAGCCATGGTAGACTAATAGCAAAACAAGGGAAGTCGAATGGACAGACGACTGCCGGTGTTGTGTTTCTGCTTTCAAGGGGGGAATGACACCGACAGCGATGGAGATGGCCAGGAGGACAGACTGGAGGAGGAGGAAGCCGCAGGGGCCAGGCACCGCCTGGTACACAGATCATCCACGACGAGAGAGAGGAGACGGCGGCGGTGGAGGAGCAGATGTGGAGAGGACAGCCAGAGACACTGAGCAGTAGCAGACCAGGGGAGACATTTTTGCCTAGGGGACCGCGCCCTGGGAGGGGGACCAGCTCAGGAAAGGAGCCGTCACTGAAAGGGGCCCTTGCCCTAGAAGACGGAACCGGCCCGAGATGGGAGGTGTACTGTAAGAGAGGGAAGGGAGCGCTCTGATTTGGACGTGGGGTACCGAATAGGGGGGCCGAAGGGTTTAGGTGTGTCGTCTGAAAAGTTGCAATCTGTGTTTTTCTGTGTTTTTCTCTGTCTCTCTCTCTCTCTCTCCTCCATGACCGTTGTTTATCCTTTCTGGTTTGGGTGTGATGCGGGTAATGGAAAACAAAAGGAAAACAGCAGACGGCGGGGCCCTAATTGTTATGAGTCTATTTTTGTGTATAATTAATTGAAAAACCAAGTAGTCTTATGATTCTGAGGGGTGATAAGAATCAAGGGGGGATTGAGAGAAAACGGTGCTTTTTCAATGTATGTGATGTATAGATTGGGGAGAGATGACCACAGCTAAAATGGTAGATCGAAATGTGCATGGAAGCAGGAGACGGTGATAGAACGGTGGTGGAACCAGTGGTTTCACAGGCACAGGCCGCGTCAGCAAGGGTTTTGTTATGAATTCCTTAGAAGAACATCTGAGATTAGAGTGTACTGTCTCCCAGGACAGGAGGGAGAGAGGTTCATCTTAATGAAACGTGAGTTTATTAGTGTTAAAGGTTATGCAGTTGTCATGACAACACGTCGCATGACAACCAGAAGGCGGGGCCGTCGTTGCGACGACGAACATCTATAAGTCGAACGGTGTTTCCGGGTGTTGAGCAGACTAGAATCTGACTCAGACGATAATCTGACCGAGAGCGAGTAGGACTGAGATCAATTTGAGGACTCTCTCTCTCCTCTTATCACGAGAGAGGGGGGGGGGGGGGGAGGAGGAAGAATGCCACGACATCATTAGCTTCGGCTAACACGAGGAGGGTTCAGGCTAACGAATAGGCCTGACCACTATTGGACTGAATAACAAAAGGACAATCTGAACACACCGAGAGATCATTAGAATAGACTCTTCAAGGACGATACAATTTGATAACATCTGATAACATGAGGTTCTGTTTATAGCAATAAAACAGCGCTTCTCCTCATAAGGTATCTCACAGTGTCGAAGTGTCGAATTCTTACGGAAGTGGAGAAGTATTATGGTTTATGGATTGCACTAACGGGGGAAGATAAGGATCTTATCTACCAGTATCGGAGACGTCAGGACCATTAAAAGTACACAACGCAGAGGAATTGGATGGAGGGCCAAACAGACGAAGACGTGATACTGGCCAGTTTGATCAGAATCTTACAGCGGTGATCAGGAAATGAGAGAATCGATATTTCAGCCCGCTTCTATAGCATGCATAAGTACACATATACTATCGATAATCTAGCGTTTATTTGAAAACGATTCATAAATAGGCAGAAAAATGACAGTTTTTGTGTATGCCAGAATATTCCAGTAAATGCCGTTTATCACGGAATCTATATATTTTCCTGAAAAACGAGGGCTTTTCAAAAGGCTATAAAACGGAAATGAACCGATTAAAAAACAATCCGTTTCAACAATGTTGACTGCAAACAAGTCATTGATAAACGACGGGCAGATTAGACACATAGCCATAATTTAAGACAGAGATTATGCGTTCACAACGCTATCATTGAAGTGGATGGTGGCATTTAACCACGTTTTACCATGTTCACCAGTGGTAATCAATGTGTTAAGCATGGCACCGAAACACGTATATATGCGTGGTTGGCCCCGAATGTGTTAACGGCACCCAACGTGTTAACACTGAATGAATGAATCTGAATAATACCTGGAACTAGTTTTTGTTGTTTGTTGTCATCAGCTAGAAAGATAATGTTATGCTAGCAGGCTTTACGGTTGCTGGCATTGCATAACGTTTGCAAACAGTGAATATGATCTTAACAGTATGTTTAACACAAAGCTTAGGTAGCTATCCAACCATCTAATTTACCCCCCCAAAAAAATAAAATTCACGAACAAACAAACTGTATGTACCAGTACCGCCAACAGCAGCTTATCTGTTTGGGGTGTAAATTAGACAGCTGGATAGCTACTAGGGGTGGGACGGTTCACAAAATGGACGGTTCGGTTCATATCACGGTTTTGGGGTCACGGTTTTCGGTTCGATATACGTTAATTTAAAAAGAAATTTAACACTCAAATCTAAACATGCTTCTCATTTATAAAAAAAAAATGTACAGTGTTACAGTGTTTACAGCCTTAAATAATGTTTGGCACACAAAGACCGAACTGACTGAAAAATATAGGCTACATTTGTCAAAGTATTAACTTAGTGCAAACAAACAATATGCTCAGCCAGCACTAGACTTTCCTTTCTTTAACATTTTGTATGCCACTCACGGCTTTTCTCGGGTTTACGCCCCGACCGTTGAATGCCACGTCACGAGTATTCTCGTTTATTTTAAATTTTTATTAGCGATCTGAAATCATATTGCATCACGCGAGCCTACCGTTGGAGATCCAGGGACCGCCGGCGCTCAGATGTGAAAAAAGCGCCCCCTATCGTCTCCCAGATGGTAAATCACCCTTTTGGAATGGACTCAATGAAAGTGAATGGGAGAACGGATTTCTTACTCCACATTTTACTTCTCACTGATGCAGCCAATTCTGGAGCCTCTGAGCCACGGCGAATATGGGTTATACTGTACACACGATGGATCAATACAATTATCGATTTTTTCGAATGGCGATCGGAAATTGGAATAAACCATTTGAATACCATCTGACCTCAGGTAAGGAATCTATGTTATCAGTGTTAGGATAATCAGACTCGTTTTTACGGATATATAAGCGTTTATGTGATATGTGATATGGCTGTTTTGACTGTAAAAGCCATGAGGAAATAAGAGCAGCGATTATCAGCACACGGCACAAGCGTGCGTGCGCACACATATACTATCGATCATCTAGCGTTTATTTGAAAACGATTCATAAATAGGCCGACAAATGACAACGTTCTGGAATATTCCAGTAAAAGGCGATTATCATAGGCATGGGTTGTTTTTTCCCCGAAAACGGGTGATTTTCAAAATGCTATCAAACGGAAATGAAGCGATAAAAAAACAATCTGCCTTGACAATGTTGACTGGAAAATGATTCTTTGATAAGCAACGGGCAGATTAGACACATAGCCATAATTTAAAACATAGATTAGGTGATATTAACGTTAACATTGGCCGTGGATGGTGGCATTCAAGGGGGTAAAAAGGAAAACACGGCTGGCGCTCAAAGTGTTAATATAAACACAAAAAAACAATGTCAACCATGTTTAAATTCCCTGATTGTCAGTTCTGAATGGAACGATTAGTTTTCTGCTAACACACACACACTGTACTGTTTAAAAACAACACTGCTCTGTTCATTCTATTTTTAAAATAAGTACATTATCTGTCTACATTTATTTAGACTAACATTATTTAAATATTGAGTGCAACTGTGGTGGATTACGTAATTCGGTGAGTTGGAACTATCTATGGGTTGGCGGGTCCCCACGGACATTTTAGTGGCACGGACCTTCAGCTCAGGCAATGTTATCAGCTCCGGTAACGTTAGGAGTTCATAACATCACCATGCAGTAGGAAAGCGGCAATAGTCCCGGTTGGAGTTAGTAAAACACAGTTGTATGTTAGCCTTCTTGGATGTTGAATAAACGCCTATCATTGTCTTTAAACACCCCGCCTCTCAGACTCCCATTTCCTCCTCTGCTAGCTAGTAGCTACGGTAACATTTCATTGACTGTATTAGCTGGCGGGCTAGCGGGTCTACCATAGTTAAAACGTGCGTTGTGTTGTACAAACTGCTAACGCTATGGCAAGATGTGTGTAGGCCTATGTAATGTTAATGGCTATGTTTTTAAAGTCATAATGAAGATTGATTTATATTGTGCTTGCCATTTTTACACAAACTGACTAGCACCTGGCTGCAGTGCTGCTGCTGCCTGCAGCCAGTGCTCACCTCTCCCGGCTCCGCCAAATGATTTTTTTTATTTGCGCGTCATCTGAACCGTACGATAGACAGACGCCCCGAACCGTGGGGGTCGTACCGTACGGTACACGGTTCGAAAGCATATCGTCCCACCCCTAATAGCTACCCAAGCTCTGTGTTAAATATACTGCTAGCATAACATTAGCTTTCTAGCCGATGACAATATCTAGTGAGTCAGTCAGCGCACTCATTTAGAATGGTGATCAGACATGATTAGTTGGAATAAAGTAGCAGGCGTCCATTATCAACTCTTATCAACTCCATTACCAACCAATCAGAATGGAGTATTCACCCAGGCCGTGATAGAGGTAGAGTAGAACAGTGTGTCTAGGCAGAAGGAGACTAGGAGGAGAGTCCAAAATGACATCACGTCATAAATCAAGCTCTCTACACTGTCTGACATAATTATTTTTCAAATGTATTCAAGAATAAACATCATAACCATGTCACAACAGCAGTTATAATGTATATTTTCATCAATACGTTTGTTTACCAATAGGTTAAAGTGTTATTAGTTAGATTTTAGTTTTTTTTAAATGTGTTATCGCGGAAATCGGCCATTTTGAATTACCGGCCGTGGGTGAATGTAGTCATTTTGACTCATATTGAGAAGAGGACATCCAGAGCTTTCAATGAGCGTTGGAATTTTTCAAAACTACACTTCCCAAAGGCTTCTAGCTTTCTGAAAGCAAATCACTTCCTGATTATTATCTTTTATTTTTCTTATTACTCTGGATTATATACCACAAAACTGAACGTTATTGGCATATATTGGAGCACAGTCCCTTATTTTGAGCATTTAGCAACCATCCGATTTGAAATCAGTTACAAAATGGCGGAGCTCTTGCAAGAATAAAAAACCTACTGTACATACAGTAGATTTCATTATCTGTTCTTCATGCACGCCTGGTGATACTAAATCCAAATTGAACTCGGTCATTTGAAAGAGAAGATTTGGCCCAATCCATAAATGTGCGAATTGGCTATAATAAAATAATTTATAGGCCTGCTATTCTATATTCTATAATAATATTTAAAATTGCATTGGTCCGGATGGGAGAATCCAGTACTGTATCTACAAAACCTTCTGTTTAATCATCTTCCCTTTATTCATTTTCTTAGATTCTTTATACACGTGATCTCAAGAAGGTATTGAACGAGCTCAGTGGCAGTTTGTCATGTCTGGTCATTTTTAGCATGGTGTTATTCACCGTCAAAGATGCAAAGAAAAATCATAATTCATATTCTCCTTTGTTTCATCACAATTTAAGCAAGCCTAGTAACAGGCACAATATTTCTGACACTGGGAGTAAATTCACTGAGGCCCATAGATGTCCCTAGATACCAAGGACATGCAAATGGACCTTGTAGAAGTGGAGCAATATTCCATTTAATTAGGTATGTATTTTAGGCGGCTTTTCAGAAAATAGGGCTAGGGCTTAAGACATAGGTGTCAAACTCACGGCCCGCGGGGCCAAATCCGGCCCGCCACGTCATTTGATGTGGCCCCCCAAGAGCCCGGGTAAAAAATAAAAAATAAAAAATTACATTAATATTGGGTTAAAAAATAGCAGTGTTCAAATAATTGTGGGTTAATGCGTTAATAAAGCTTTAACTTTGACAGCCTTAGTTATTACACATTCTTACACATACATGTATGTTGAACATCTGAGGTAACAAAGGAAAAAAGCCAAAAGCACTTACTCCTCAGACATTCTTTGACAATTTTACAGCCCAAAATACAAAAAAGATCCAGGCGGAATAGGTAACAAAGGGTTGAAGAAATATTGTCTGAACTGTCAGATGCAAACTGGCTGTGTGACATAACCGAGCATCTCGCTCAATTGAATAAGAAGCTGTAGGGACGCAAACAAGTCCCACCCAAAACTTGACCAATATAGTTGTGAACTGAGACAACCCCTATTTTGTTATTTTTGAGTACAGTTACAGTTGTGTGTTCATGCAGACACATAATAGCAATTTCATTACGAATTGAAAATGGGGGACCCTGATGTAAACAAGTCGAAAGTCTTGGTCTGCATCCCCTTAACAATTGTGTGTATTGAGCTGTACTGTACTGTACCCATTCTGCAATCTGTTAATTAAAGTTAATTAAACTATCTTCCATTAGTTGGATGTATGGCCTCTGCAAGGTTGTGTGCAGCCATTTGTTTTTGTAACATCTGCTACATCTGTCCCACGTGTTCTTTGCAGCTCACAGTTGTTAGTTCTGCCCCTCTTGACTGTGACAAAAAGGTTTTGAACAAACTTAATGTCATAGCTTGTATTTGATGATATTCTTCTTTGTTATTTACTTGAATGGTTTGATCATTGATTGGTGGAGTAATATGGGGTTCTGATAAACAAAAATTATTTGTTAAAATAACATAAGCTAACATATATTTTTACATTTATGCAAATGAATATGCAATATGTATAACTTGAATAAGTAATAAATACAGAAACACCATGTTTAACAATGTGTAAATGTGTAGCTACATTTATTTTACATTACATTAACATTTATACGGTCTTTGGCCCTTTGAGGGCAACCATAATGCTGATGTGGCCCTCTGTGAAAATGAGTTTGACACCCCTGGCTTAAGAGGTTAATGGACACCGACCAACCAATCCTAATGGAGTATTCCCCCAGGCCGTGGTGCAGGTAGAGTAGAACAGTGTGTGGAGGCAGAAGGAGACTGGGGGGAGGGTATCTACCTGCTGCTGCCCCCTGCTGTCACCGTCTGGTAGCGCTGCTCTGCCCACCAGCAGGGAGGACAGCTTCAGCTCAATCTGACACACATGATAAACACACACACACACGATAAACACACACACACACGATAAACACACACACACACGATAAACACACACAGACACACACGATAAACACACACGATAAACACACACAGACACACACGATAAACACACACACACACGATAAACACACACAGACACGATAAACACACACAGACACGATAAACACACACACACACGATAAACACACACAGACACGATAAACACACACAGACATGATAAACACACAGACACAATAAACACACACACACACACGATAAACACACAGACACAATAAACACACAGACACGATAAACACACACAGACATGATAAACACACAGACACAATAAACACACACACACACACGATAAACACACAGACACAATAAACACACACACACACATGATAAACACACAGACACAATAAACACACACACACACACATGATAAACACACAGACACAGTAAACACACACACAGACACGATAAACACACACAGACACGATAAACACACACACACACGATAAACACACACAGACACGATAAACACACACAGACACGATAAACACACACACACACGATAAACACACAGACACGATAAACACACACAGACATGATAAACACACACACACACGATAAACACACAGACACACACGATAAACACACACACACACGATAAACACACACACACAAGATAAACACACACACACGATAAACACACACAGACACGATAAACACACACAGACACGATAAACACACACACACACGATAAACACACACACACACGATAAACACACACACGCACGATAAACACACACACGCACGATAAACACACACAGACACGATAAACACGCACACACGATAAACACACACACGATAAACACACACACACACGATAAACACACACAGACACGATAAACACACACACACACGATAAACACACACAGACATGATAAACACACACAGACATGATAAACACACACACACGATAAACACACACACACGATAAACACACACACACGATAAACACACACAGACACGATAAACACACACACACACGATAAACACACACACACGATAAACACACACACACGATAAACACACACACACGATAAACACACACACGATAAACACACACACACACGATAAACACACAGACACGATAAACGCACACAGACACGATAAACGCACACACACGATAAACACACACAGACACGATAAACACACACAGACACGATAAACGCACACACACGATAAACACACACAGACACGATAAACACACACACAGACACGATAAACACACACAGACACGATAAACACACACAGACACGATAAACACACACACAGACACGATAAACACACACAGACACGATAAACACACACAGACACGATAAACACACACAGACACGATAAACACACACAGACACGATAAACACACACAGACACGATAAACACACACAGACACGATAAGCACAGGTGAGAGGATCTGTGACTTGCAGTGATCAGACTAACGGAGTGAAAAGATGCGTGTGTAAATGGTAAACGGTGCATTTATATAGCAGCTTTAATCTAAAGCGCTTTACAATGTCTTGTTCCTCACATTCACCCATTCACTCACACACTCACACACCGACGGCGGAGGTTAGATCATGGAATGAACTCCAACTGTCCTTAAAGCTGGAGATACTCTGTTGCAGAGTTTAAAACCTTGATCTCCAACCTTTGTCAATCAAGTTGTACGTGTTTTAATTGATTGTCATTCTTACTTGTCTTATCATGATTTTATATTCTGTATAATTTAGGGATGTCCGATTTTATCGGCCTACCGATATTGGCATTCAAATGTAATATCGAAAAATATCGGTATCGGTTTAAATTTGTATTTATTATTATTTATTTTTTTACATTTATTTAAGCTTTATTTACCCAGGCAAGCAAGTAAGAACAAATTCTTATTTTATTTATTGTCAAAAGTAGGCTATGCATAATGTTGTGTTAATTCCACAACAAGAGATATGTAATGTTAATTACCTGAAATTATTCCGTTTTTGGGGAGGGGGGGGGGGGGGGGGGGGGACCCCGCATATATCGGTGTCGGTTGATAGCGGTATCGGAAAAAAGTGATCCCTAGTATAATTGTATCTGCCTTTTTGGCTTATTATTGTACGTCGTGCACTTGATGTGACTGTAAATGAGGGAACCCTCCGTTGCCTTTGGAGTTTAAATAAAGGTGTGAAGTGTGTGTTCACCTGGTCCAGGGTGGGGCCAGCAGACAGGGGGGTGCTGGGGCTGGGTTCAGGACTGGGGTTGCTCCAGGCCTGTGTCTCCATGTCCAGGTCGGGCTGGTAGTCGCTGCCCAGGTGGGCGGGGTGGCGGCAGCAGGCCAGCGTGAAGGGAGGGGGCACCTCCCGGAGGAACGCCACGGCCTCGCGACGAGACTTACCGTACAGCTGCACCCCGTTCACCTGAAACACACACACACACACACTCCATTAGAGGGATGGACCGATATCACCCACCGTGTAGTGGTTACTTCCTGGTCTATAGGGAGGTGTAGTGGTTACTTCCTGGTCTATAGGGAGGTGTAGTGGTTACTTCCTGGTCTATAGGGAGGTGTAGTGGTTACTTCATGGTCTATAGGGAGGTGTAGTGGTTACTTCCTGGTCTATAGGGAGGTGTAGTGGTTACTTCCTGGTCTATAGGGAGGTGTAGTGGTTACTTCCTGGTCTATAGGGAGGTGTAGTGGTTACTTCCTGGTCTATAGGGAGGTGTAGTGGTTACTTCCTGGTCTATAGGGAGGTGTAGTGGTTACTTCCTGGTCTATAGGGAGGTGTAGTGGTTACTTCCTGGTCTATAGGGAGGTGTAGTGGTTACTTCCTGGTCTATAGGGAGGTGTAGTGGTTACTTCCTGGTCTATAGGGAGGTGTAGTGGTTACTTCCTGGTCTATAGGGAGGTGTAGTGGTTACTTCCTGGTCTATAGGGAGGTGTAGTGGTTACTTCCTGGTCTATAGGGAGGTGTCGTGGTTACCACCTGGTCTATAGGGAGGTGTAGTGGTTACCACCTGGTCTATAGGGAGGTGTAGTGGTTACTTCCTGGTCTATAGGGAGGTGTAGTGGTTACTTCCTGGTCTATAGGGAGGTGTGCGTCTCTACTTTTCGTAGCTCCATTTCTGCAGACCCCTCTCTGATTGGTTGAGCCCATTTCTGCAGACCCCTCTCTGATTGGTTGAACGAAGCCCCTCTCTGATTGGTTGAGCGAAGCCCCTCTCTGATGGCAAAAGGCGGATGTAATGTTATCATATCAAGAAGATAAAAAGAAATGTACTACCAGATTCGCGTATAACGTTATTTCGCGTGACTCCCCACTTACTTTAACTGTACCATGACGCACTCCCCACTCACTGTA